>NC_049225.1:71599666-71908238 GCF_011100685.1 Canis lupus familiaris
GAAGAGTTATTAATACCTGGGATGCCTGGGTGGCTCAGTTGGTTAAACATCCCACTCTTGGTTTTGGTTTAGGTCACAATCTCAGGGACCTGGGATGAAGCCCTTGTGTCAGGCTCCCCACTCAGTGGGGAGTCTGCTTGAGATTTTCTCTCCCTCTCTCTCTGCCCCTCCCCACTCACATGTGCTCTCTTTCTAAAATAAATAAATCTTTAAAAACAGAGTTAATACCTATTCTTCTCAAACTATTCCAAAAATAAAAAGGAAGGAAATCTTCTAAATCCATCCTATGAGGGTATTATCCTGATACCAAACTCAGAAAAAGTACAAAAAAAAAAGAGAGAGAGAGAGAGAGAGAACTATAAGCCACTATCTCTGATGAACATAGACATAAAAATCCTCAACAAGATATTAGAAGAATGAATCTGACCACATATTAAAAAAACCATTCACCACAATCAAGTGGGCCTTCTTTCCAGGATGCAAGGGTGGTTTAGTATTTGCAAATCAATCAACATGTTACATCACATCAACAAGAGAAAGAATAAAAACTATATGATCATTTCAATAGATGTAGAAAATGCATTTGGCAAAATACAACATTCATTCATGATAAAAATCCTCAACAAAATAGGTTCAGAGGGAACATACCTCAACATAATAAAGACCATATATGAAAAACCCACAGCTAACATCATACTCAATGGTGAAAAACTGAGAGATTTTTCCCTAAATCAGGAACAAGACAAGGATATTCACTCTTACCACTTTTATTCAACATAGTACTGAAAGTCCTAGCTACAGCAATCAGATAAGAAAAATTAATAAAAGCATCCAAATTGGTAAGGAACAAGTCAAAGTTTCACAATTTGCAAAGGACATGAGGACATAATACTATGTATAGGAAACCCTACAGACTCCACCAAAATCTACTAGGAAAAAAAAAAAAAAAACTACTAGGACTAATAAATGAATTCAGTGAGGTTATAGGATACAAAACCAATACACAGATATCCATTGCATTTCTGTATAGTCTAATGAAACATACTAATAATGATGTAGCAGAAAGAAAAATTAAGCAAACAATCCCATTTATTATTGTACCCAAAACAATAAATTACTTTGGAATACATTTGACCAAGGAGATTAAAGACCTGTGTTCTAGAAACTATAAAACACTGATGATGAAAGAAATAAAAAATGAGGCAAATAAATGGAAAAATCCATGCTCATGGATTGGAAGAGCAAGTACTATTAAAATATCCATACTACCTAAAGCAATCTACAGATTTAATGCAATCCCTATCAAAATACCAGAAGCATTTTTCATAGAACTAGAATAATCCTAAAATTTGTATAGAACCACTAAAGAGTCTGAATAGCTAATTATCAAGAAAATGGACAAAACCAGAGGTATCACAATTTTAGATTTTAAGATACAGTACATATACACACACTCAGGAAAATAAGGAGTAATAGAGCATATACATAAAGAAGATGGAAAAAGTAAGAAAAAGAAGGGGTGTAAATAATAATGAGGCAAAGAGAGAGAGAGAATAATGAATATGAAAAAATGAAAGGTGGTTTTTTGAAAAGTTCATATAACTGATTAAATGGGGGAAGAAATTGCAAATAATATAAAGAGAGAATGAATAAAATGATAAAAATATTTTTAAAATTTATTTATTTATTTATTTATTTATTTATTTATTTATTTGAGAGAGAGAGAGAGAGTACACAAGTGAGTGAGGGGCAGAGGCAGAGGGAGAGGGAGAAGCAAACTCCTTTTGAGCAGGAAGCCAGACTGGGGGCTCAATCCCAGGACCCTGAGATCATGACCTGAGCCAAAGGCAGCTACTTAACCAACTGAGCCACCTCAGGGTCCCAGAAATATCTTTTTTAAAAATTACTAACAAAAAACAAAGGCAATTAACTTGGAATATATATATTAGTAGATAAGTAGCTAATAGAAAGATAGACAAATGGATAGTTATATGGTAGTGGTTCTCAAAATGTGGTCCTGGGATCAGTATCAGTTTCACCACCTGGGAACTTCTGAAAACAAAACAAAAAAAGCATGCCCCCTTTCCAGATCTACTGAATCAGAAATTGGGACTGGGGCAAGCAATCTGAATTTTAACACGTTTCTTCTTCTCATCCTAAGTGATTGATACCTGCCAGGGTCTGAGCACATATGGTAAGTGCTATGGGAAAAAAAGAAAGGGAATGGAATGTAGTGGAGAAGGATGTTTGTCATTTTTATCTATTTATTTTTTATTTTATTTATTTATTCATGAGAGACAGAGAGAGAGAGCACGGCAGAGACACAGGAGGAGGGAGAAGCAGACTCCATACAGGGAGCCCCACGTGGAACTCGATCCCGGGTTCCCAGAACCACACCCTGAGCTGAAGGTGGCGTTAAACCGCTGAGCCACCCGGGCTGCCCTGTTTGTCATTTTTAAAAGAAGAACTAAGGATCTCACTGACATGGGTGACTTTTGAGTAGAGCACCTAAAAGAGATAAGGGAGAGAATAAAGCAGATATATGAGTAAAAAGTATTCTGGGCAAGTGAAAGGGCAAGTGCAAAGGCCCAGCCTGAGGCAGGACCATGCTTAATGTGCCCAAGGAACAGCAAAGAGGTCAGCGTGGCTTGAGCAAGTGAACCAGCAAGAGTGCCAGAAAACAAAGTCAGAGAAGCGAAAAGGTAAAGAGGGATGGGTGTGGGGGGCAGATCCTGTTGCACCTATACCTGATTAACTCATTAGATGAAGAAAACATTTCCCTTCACTCCAGAGACACTTTGGTGGACCAGCAGATCTCATTCCGTAAGGACTCGTGAAGACAGTCACTTGCCACAGGAAGAGTCATGGGGAACTGATTGACGACAAAAGGATAAAAGAATGGAAACGCACACATATGGGTCAAACTCATATGGGCACCTCAGAACTCCCCCAGATACTCACCCTAGTAGCCTGACACCTGGCTAGGCTGTCCATGGGCCTCCTCGGGACAGTTCTTGGTTGCCATGGTATCTAGATGAACGCTCACTCCTCACATCCAAGGAATGGCAGGAATTTTCATCATGGTTGCTCATTCTTCCTTCATCTTGGAAAGAAGACAAAATTACTTATAGAAGTAGCAGCAAGCTGACCCAGAAGGCAGAATGTTCTTTAAATTCCCCTTTTCCCCTTTGCACCACCTCTTCCTATGTTGTCCATAATTTGGTTGAGGGTAACTCACATATCCATGACTTTCAGGGGGTCACAGTCACCCAAGTAGGAAAGAGCAGCAGCGCAGCAGGGCACATCCCAATGCTTGCGGAACTGTTAGCCTTGTTTTTCTTTGCTGTGAAGCAGCAAACCTCATGGTTAAGAGTAACAGAGTTGGGGGAGAGAGATGTGCCCAGATACCAATTCTGGCTTTGCAGGTTACAAGCTTGGACAAGCCAGTTAACTGAGCTTCTTTCTCCCTGTCTTAAAAATTAGTCAATCATACTGACCTCATTGAAGTTTTCAGAATTGAAAGCAGATAACTTGCAAAGACCTAGCAGTTTGCCTCATACACATCTCATACTCAATAATCCTAACACTGCTGTCATTACTGAATTTATTATCTTTAATGGCACATTCCAAGTCCCTGCACTCTGATGAGGGGAAGGTCCTGCTTTCCTTGTGCACAATTCCTGAGCCTATTTATAGCCTCAGATCCATTCTGTAGCATTTTTCCCTCTTCTTCACTGATGGGGGTTGGGGTTGGGAAAGGCAAGGGGAACCAGGAGAACCCCTTCAGACTGCCTTTCCCCAGGCCCTCAGAGGTGACTTCTGGCTGGGTTCGGCTAGTGGTGGGGTTGCACCTGGGAAAAGTCACAGTATTTCTCCCCTTCCTGCTGGCCTTATGTGGCATTTCTTGCTGACTCTGCATCTCCTCTGTGGTTCCACCTCCTGTCTGACAATCCCCAGCCTCCATGGAGTGATACCAAACCCCAGGCTTTGGTGACATTGCTTCTTTCCTTTGCTCATACCATTTAGGGAGCAGCCATGAGTTTCCTGCTCTTTCTCATCTCTGAGTTACCTCTATGTTTAGTTTCCCCAATTTTCCATCCCTTCATAACTGTTCCCTGAATTCAATTCGGTGATAGTATCTGAAGCGGTCTCCATATTTCTGGCTAGAACCTGACAGATACTCATGCCCTCTCATTAATATTTTCTCCCTTATTTGGGCTTGCTCTGAATCTTCAATTCTTTTTTGGCTGTACTTAGAGAAATAAACAAACAACAATAATGAAACCAACCTAATTCCTGGGGAAAGACCTCGGTGCTTTTATTTTGGGCTGCCTAAAAATGATGGACTTTCCCCTGCCCCAACTGTGACCTAAACTAGGGCCAATCTTGTAACAGGTAGAGGGACCAACAAGTAAATAGGCTGGTAGGAATATTTGTACTCACTACTGGCACAATTTTTAGGTAAAGAAAGTATGACTTTCCAAAATGGAAAAGGCCTTCTTTGTATTCAAAACTCCGGGTTCCTTATTTCAATTTACTACAGAGCTACAATAATCAAAACAGTGGTATTGTCATAAGGATAGACATGTAGATTAACAGAATAGGAACAATGGCCAACAGCCCAGAAATAAACGTTCACATTTTTGGTCAGTTGATTTTCAACAAGGGTGCCAACAACATTTGATGGGGAAAAGACTGTCTTTTCAAACAAAAAGGACTAGGAAAATGGAATATCCACATGTAAAAGAATGGAGTTGGACAATCCCCTCATACCATCTACAAACATTAACTCAAAATGAGTCCAAGATCTGAATTTAAAGCTGAAACTGTAAAACTCTTAAAGGAAACATAGGAAAATCTTCATGACTTTGGGTTGGACAATGTTTTCTTAAATGTGACATCAGAGCATAGGCAACAACAACAAAATAAATAAATTGGACTTCATTAAAATTAAAAACTTTTATACATCAAATGACACTGTTATAAGAGTGAAAATATACCTCACAGAATGGAAGAAAATATTTGCAAATAATATATTGGATAAGGGATTAATACCCAGAATATATAAAGAACTCCTCTAATTCAACAAAAAGACAACTCAATTTAAAAAATAGACGAATAGATATTTTTCCAAAGAAGATATATAAATGGCAAATAACCACATGAAAAAATGTTCAATATCATTAGTCATTAAGAAAATGTATATCAAAACCATGATGATCTACCACTTTAAAACTGCTAAGATGGCTATAACACCACCACCAGCAGCAGCAACAGAAAAACAGAAAATAAGTGTTGGTGAAGATGTGAAGAAATCAGAACCCTTGTACATTACTAGTGGGGACATAAAATGGTGTAGTCACTATAGAAAACAGTCTCGTATTTTTCAAAAAGTTAAACAAAATTACCACACACTCCAGCAATTCCTCTCTTAGGTATTATACCCAAAGGAACTGAAAAGAGAGACTCAAAAGAGATACTTGCATGCCAGTATTCACAGCAACATTATTTAAAACGGCCAAAAGGTGGAAACAACCCATCTCCATCAATAGATAAATGCATAACCAAAATATGGTATGAACATGGAATATAGTGATAAAAAATGTTTTGATACATGCCACGATATGGGATGAACCTTGAAAACATTATGCTGAGTGAAAAAAGCCAGGCATAGAAGGACAAATAATGTATTACTCTACTTATATGAAATATCTAGAATAAGAAAATTCAGAGAAACAGAATGTAAATTAGAGGTTACCAAAGGCTGGAGGGAGGAGAGAATGTCAAGTTATTGCTTAAGAGGTACAGAGTTTCTGTTTAGGGTGATCAAAAAGTTTTAGAAATAGATATGGTGATGTGTTGCACAACACTGTGAATGTAATTAAGGTCACTGAATTGTTTACTTAAAAACAGTCAAATTTGGGTGCCTGGGTGGCTCAGTTAAGCATCCGACTCTTGGGCTTAGGTCATGATCTCAGAGTAATGAGATCAAGCCCCATGTTGGGAAGTCTGCTTGAGATACTCTCTTTCTCTCTCCTCCTACCTCTCTCCTCACCTCAAAATAAATCTTTTTTTATTTTTATTTTTATTTTTTTTATTTATTTATGATAGTCACACAGAGAGAGAGAGGCAGAGACATAGGCAGAGGGAGAAGCAGGCTCCATGCACTGGGAGCCCGACATGGGATTCGATCCCGGGTCTCCAGAATCGCACCCTGGGCCAAAGGCAGGCGCTAAACCGCTGCGCCACCCAGGGATCCCTAAATAAATCTTTTTTTAATGTCCATATGGCACATTTTATGTTATGTATATTTTATCACAATAAAAAAAATGAGGTCTATTAGGTTGGTAGACTGGATATGAACTGAGATAAAAGTGATCTATATGAATTTCATGGTCGCCCATCCCTGGAACCCCTGTAGAAGGGGTCAGCTCTCCACTCTCCTTTCCCAGGTAGATTTCTGGAGTCCAGTTTAAAATTGCAGATCTTTGTACACAAGGGTGGGGGGGCAGGCTTTCCGGAAAGTTTTCATGTGTATGAAGAAGGAATGGGGGGGGCAGTCAACAGGATGGAAGCATGTTGTTTTGCGGACAGAGAAGAAGAGGGTTTCAGCTGCTACTGTGAGGAGAACTTTGGGGGGTAAGGGGAAGCTATCTTAAGAGATCAGTAGGCACTCTTTAAGAAAACCTGCAACAGGGGCATCTGAGTGGCTCAGTGGTTGAATGTCTGCCTTTGACTCAGGTTGTGATCCTGGGGTTCTAGAATGGAGTCCAACAATAGGCTCCCCACAGGGAGCCTACTTATCCCTCTGCCTGTGTCTCTGCTTCTCTCTGTGTCTCTCATGAACAAATAAATACAATCTTTAAAAAAGAAAAAAGAAAACCCATAATAACGATGGATGTTATTCTTCAAGGGGGGCCCAGAGCAGGATTTCTATACCTTTGAATGCAATGGTATGTAAGTTCAGAGCTACAAGGAATGTCTGATTTTGTGCAATCTACGTGCACAACAAATGGACCTTTGTCCCCAGAAGGAGGCAGTCCGGCCCCACCCTCATCTGTGACATTTTTAACCAATGAACTCAGGGCTTCATGTTTGTAAGCATTAGAGGCAAGACTGTGCTGCCAACAACAACAAAAATGTTCCTCCAGGAACATTCGTGAAGCAAAACTCACTTGTCAGACACCATTTTGCTCTCAGAGGTGCACTTTTGAGCATTAGCATTCCAAGAATTCTAGCAGTTGCTTTCCAAATTTGCTCCGAACTCAGGTTTCTTCCCTGATGGGTCCTCCTACCCTCAAATACACATTCATTCTTAATTTGGTCTTTGACATGTCCTTTCCCCAGATCGGCGACGTTCTCCCACCTGGAATGTCCTCACTGCTCACCTAAATCCCGCCCAGCCCTGAAATCCATCACTCTTGAAGCCATCTCTAGACTCCAAACTGCAGTGATGTCTCCTCACCTTGATCTCCTCTATCCATTTCTCTACATCACATTTTAGCCCTTAGCAATGTTATGATTCCTACTGTTCTTTCACTGGTACCAAGACAGCTTGTAATTCCTGTGGTGTCTAAATGAGGTTGTCTCTTGATCGGCTGCTGGCCTCCGAATGTGGGGCAACAATCAGGTGGAAGTTGGCGGTGTGGGAGGTGAAAGAATTCACCTGAGGCAGAACATAGGGGATAGGGATGCCTGGGTGGATGGCTCAGCGGTTTAGTGCCGGCTTTAGCCCAGGGTGTGATCCTGAAGTCTCAGGATCGAGTCCCTAATTGGGCTCCTTGCATGGAGCCTGCTTCTCCCTCTGCCATGTCTCTGCCTCTCTCTGTGTGTGTCTCTCATGAATAAATAAATAAAATCTTAAAAAGGACAAAGGAGGGGGATCCCTGGGTGGCTCAGCGGTTTGGCGCCTGCCTTTGGCCTGGGGTGCGATCCTGGAGACCCGGGATCGAATCCCACGTTGGGTTCCCGGTGCATGGAGCCTGCTTCTCCCTCTGCCTGTGTCTCTGCCTCTCTCTCTCTCTCGCTCTCTCTCTCTCTCTGTGTGTGACTTAAATAAATAAATAAATAAATAAATAAATAAATAAATAAATAAATATTTTAAAAAAGGACAAAGGAGATAGTTTACTGACTGCACTGCAAGAAAGTGGCAGGCAGGACAGCAGAGGAGAGGCTGTCTACAATGAGGCAGTGGGAGTGGGGGCTGTTTTTAAAGAGGGAAGGTGGGGAGATGTAGCAACATAGAGAATTCTCCCTTTTTTTGGGTAACTGTGCCTGGTTCTAAGTAGCTTATTGGTGAGTTAGGGCCTATGGATATTTTGAGGTGGGTGGCCTGATGGGCCTGTCAATTCAGCCAAGTGGTCGCCGTGGGCCCTTTCTGTATTCCAGGGCTCAAGCCTGTTTGCCTAAAAGCAGCCTCTACAGTCCCTTGCACATAAGACAAACACACATTTAGAGCACTTTTGAAACAGACCAGAGCCTAGCACTACACCAGGCATATGAGGTACTCAGTGAACTGGTCTCTTTGCTTTGAGATGGTCCACACAGTCTTCCTTTTTCTTAATCTCTAGCCTCTTCCCACCACTACTAGCACATCCACATGTTTTCTCCTTCCTGGTTCTTCAATTATAATTGTATAATGTGAAGTCATCTCACATACTGAAGGATACCTTGTAAAGTGATTTGCCAGGGGAAGGTGTTATTAGCCATGACAGCCAGGGCAGTCGCCGGAGGTTGCGTCCTGGCAGCCAGTCCTTCACCTTCCTTGTTAGCAGAGCCCCCAGTTTTGGTCTAGGTGGCAATGTGCTCACCCCAGGAGAGGAGTGCCACTGGTCTAAACCAAGTATAAGAGGCCAAGTCAGCTTTACCTGCGAAACCAGTAGCAGTCAGGTGACCAAGTTCTAAATCAGGTGACTCAGTAAGATATAAGAAGTCAGCTGGAGGTTTCTGGGAAAGACTTTTTTCTTGAAAAAGAAGCCAGTCACAGAATGAAAACTTTTTGCCTTCTTCTATCCCTTTCTGTTTCTAAAGATGCCCTGTGAAGATTTTAGAGGCCTTGCAGCCATTTTGTAGCCATGAGGGAAATGTAGTTCACAAACAGAGGATAGCAGAGAGCCTTCTGGAGCTTGGCAACTTACCTTGGAGCCTTTTCTTTTCTAACTTTTTGATGTGAGAAAAATACATATCCAAATTAATTGCAAATGCCTGTAGTATTACCCTCACTCCATTCAAGACCTTTAAGGGCAGCCCAAGTGGGTCAATCTAATGACATACAAGTGCTGTGTGCAGCACTCCTCTCTCCTGCTCCTCTTCCCTCATCCACCCTGTAAAGCTGACAGACAGAACCTTGGGACAGGACTGGACATGAATTCAAACAGAGCCTATCTCTATGAGGTTCCTGACAGGCCAGCTATTTACAAGCTCAACATGATTCTAGGAACTAATGAGATCACCAGGAATGCTTTGAGATCTCAGACTCAACAAACTGGAGTCTTTTTTTTTTTTTTCTTTTTCTTTTTTTTGGACTTATCAAACCTATTGCAAAAAAGTACATTTGTGATAAGCACTATGAATTGAACCACCTGGCCATGTAAACTTACAGAATTCCACAAAAGGTGGAATGAGGGTCAAAAAGGAGGTCTGGGTCTTGTTTCCATTTGATCTTTCATGTCTTCTTTTGCTTAATTATTAATGGTGAGGTTCTTTTTCTTTTCTTATAGATTTCTTCTCCTTATTAAGGTAATGATCTTAAGTTCTGAGGAGAGAAGAAATAACTGTTCAGCCCCAAAGGATTTTTCTTTAGAAACATAAAAATAAGGACCTCCTGACTTGGCACATCAAGAGTTATTTAACGATAATTAAAAACCCCATAATTTTGATATCTTCCTTGACTTACCCATAAACAGTCCAGGCTGATAGCTAATCTTTGATAGGTTTATTCCTCTGCCTACACGAGGAAAGTATTTTTCTTCTCCAAGTACTAATCAACCGGCAGCTAGTGAAAGACAGTGTCCCCACCTCCCACACAAGCCAAAGGGATTTTTTTAGTACTTTACAAATCAAAAGCTTTTAAATCATGTTTAATAAAGGGAAAATTTAAGACTTTTATACGGAGCTTTTGTGTTTTTTTAAACATTCCTTTGGAATAAGATTCAAATCTTTGGCACACTAAAGAGGTACATGAAGTATAAACTGAAACCACTTGCATTATTCAAGGAAACAAATACTTTTGCTTAATGATATGGCCATTTCAGAACCTAGTAAGGAGTTTTGGTGCGAGGGTAGAGAGGGGTGCTTTTGACTAATTCACATAACCAAGATCTCAATCAATAAATGAATGACAGAAAGAACGATTCAGCTCAAGGAAGGCAAATACAAATATTTGAACACTAATATGTTCAGAACTCTTGCATGTTAAAAAAAAAAGTAAAATAAAATGACAAAATGAGATGTAATTCTTTGCATATCAATTTTTGGAAGAATTAAAATATGCATAAGTATTTAAATATATGTATTATATATATATTAATCAATGCCAGATACAGGATTTGATAAAAAGGTATATATTGGTCCATTTCTGGCAAACTATTTGGCCATTTCTATTAAGAACTTTTAACATATTCATACTTTTTTGACCCAGAAAGTCATTTCTAGGTATCTTCATGAAGTAGATACAGGTTTAGGTGGATGCTATGCTCATAATGCCATTTCTGGTGGCACATGTGCATGTGTGAGTGTGTATATGTGTGTGTCTCTTATCTGCCAACTAATTTGGGTCTGACTTCAGCTAGTCAGAACTCCTCCTAAGCTCCTTCCAATAATCCCATTTTTGCATAACTAGCCACAGTTGTGAACACATTAAAAATATTTATATTCCTTGATCCAGTGTTTCTACTTTTAGGAACCTGGTCTATGAAATTAATCTGAAATTTGGACACGACGAATACCAGGACCATTTATAATATAAAAAAGCAAAAAAATCTATGTGCTCAAAGGTTGGCAAATAATTAGTAAATTACAGTTCAGCCACACAAACTAAAAGTTATGAAGCCATTTAAAACTATGTTTCCAAAGATATTTTAATGACATGAAGAAATGCTTATGATACAATGTCCGGTGAAAAATAAAATGATAATTATAGTATGATGTTAGTCATATGTTATATATGCATGCACTTTAAAATGAACAGAGAGAATGCACAATGGGAAAAAGACAGTCTCTTTAACAAATGATGTTGGGAAAACTGGACAGTTACATGAAAAAGAATGAAACTGGACTACATTATTACACCATACACAAAAATAAACTCAAAATGGATTAAGAACCTAAATGTAAAACCCGAAAGCATAAAAATCCTAGGAGATAACAGAGGCAGTAACCACTTTGACACTGGATGTGGCCAATTGTTTTCTAGATATGTCTCCTGAAGCAAGAGAAACTAAAGCAAAAGTAAAAAGCTTCTGCACAGTGAAGAAAACAACAAAATTAAAAGACAACCTAGTGAATGGGAAAAGATATTTTGCAAATGACATATCTGATAAGGGTTAGTATCCAAAATATATAAAGAATTTATACAACTCAACACCCCAAAAATAAATAATCCAATTAAAAATGAGCAGAACACACAAATAGACATTTCTCCAAAGAAGACATTCTCCAGGTGGCCAACAGACACATGAAAAGATGCTCAACATCATCAGGGAAAAGCAAGTTGAAATCACAATGAGGTATCACCTTACACCTGTCAGAATGGCTAAACTCAATAACACAAGACATAATAGGTGTTGATGAGGATGTGAAGAAAAAGAAACACTCCTGGACTATTGCTGGGAATAGGAACTGGTGCAGCCACTCTGGAAAACACTATGGAAATTCCTTAAAAAGTTAAAAATAGATCTATCCTGGGCAGCCCTGGTGGCACAGCGGTTTAGCGCTGCCTGCAGCCCGGGGTGTGATCCTGGAGACCCAGGATCGAGTCCTACATTGGGCTTCCTGCATGGAGCCTGCTTCTCCCTCTGCCTGTGTCTCATGGAGTCTGTCTCTCTCTTCGCTCTCTCTGAATGAATAAATAAATAAATCTTTAAAAAAAAATAGATCTATGCTATGATCCAGCAATCACACTACCGGGTATTTATCCAAAGAGTACAAAAATATTAATTTAAAGGGATACATGCACCCCTCCTTATGTTTATTGCAGCACTATTTACAACAGCTACATTGTGGGAACAGCCCAAGTGTCCATCAACTGATGAATGGACAGACAGACACACACACACACACACACACACACAAGGAATATTATTCAGCCACAAAGAAAGAATTCTTGCCATTTGCAACAATATGGATGGAGCTAGAGTAGAACACTAAGTGAAATAAGTCAGTCAGAGAAAGACAAACACAATATGATTTCACCCCCATGTGGAATTTAAGAAACAAATAAGCAAAGGGAAAAAGAGAGAGAGAAATCAAGACACAGACTCTAATTATAGAGAACTAATAGTTACCACAGGGGAAGTGGGTGGGGGATGGGTGAAACAGGTGATGGGGATTAAGGAGTGCACTTGTGAGGGCATTGGGTAATGTATGGAATTGTTGAAATACTATACTGTACACCTGAAACTAACTGGACTAGAATTAAAATGAAAACTTAAAAAAAGAGGCTCCCCCAGGAAGGAAAAATACAACAAAATAGTTATCCACAGTAGTTAAGATTTTGAGTTATTCTGGTGTTTTATCCTTTTCCAATTTCCAAATTTTCAACAATGTACATCTATTACCTCTAAAGTCAGAAAAAAACATACCTTAAACATTTAGAATGAGGTAAACTCTGTTTTACTTGCATTCATCCATAGTAAATGGAATGCAGTTCAATCAGGCTATGGCAGTAGCATCTACCTGGCTTCATATTAAAGTCACTTGGAGCACTTTTAGCTATTTATCTATTTACTGTTTTACTTTGATGAGGACTTTATTTTCCAAAGTTAAAAATAAGCTAAGTTCGCCATGTGCTCACTAAAAACTATTAATATTCTATCAGGTTCCTGACATCTTTAGCCCATCCCCCTTCACAGCTGGGCCTCACGCCTGGCTGAATGCTCAGTCCCACCGCTGTCATGGGGGCCAATCCTGGCTTTAGAAGCAAGGGCTGAACTAGGCTCCATATAACTTTTAGGGTCTAAGCATTAAGCCTTGCTACTGTCTACTACAGACATTATCCAGGTCTAGTAATGTGCTTTGCCTGACTAACCAAACATCTGACTCTCTTTTGCTCCAGGCAAGGCAACAGGCAAAACACCAAAGTCTTTCTAGAACTGGGGCTTGGGATGTCTCTTCCATTTCCTTTTCTTTTTCTCTACCACAAAGTTTAGGATCCACTGATGACTTTCCCAGGTGTTGCTTACCTGTCAGATTGCCTGTTAGAACATGGGGAGCATCAAAATTATGATTCTAATTTAATTCATCAGTGGGGAGGAGGAAGCCTGGAGTCAGCATTTTGTAAGCTCCCCAGGTGACTTTGATGTACAGGCAGAGTCTAGAACCCCTGGTTTCTTTGGATTAAACTTGTAGAGTTAAAGCCTGCTAAGTATGATGGATCAAATGAACGATAAAAACTGATGAAAATAAGGTATCCATCCATTCCTGGCATGTTTTCCCAGCCCTCATGTGTCACCCTATACCTCCTCCATGAATTTAACTAGTTTATCTACCCCTACAACTAGAACCATTTCTAGCTCCCAAGCTACAAACTATATTTCCATATAGCTACTGGCCATCCACAAGTCTATTCCATAGATCTCTCAACTCCCCATATCCCAGACTTGCCAGCTGGTCCTCTCTCCCTGGCCTCTTGTCATGTCACATCAATGATTACAACACCACCCATGCTACTCCCAAGTTCAACATCTCTAATTCATCTCTGACTCATTCATTTATCCCTAATATCAAATTCTATGGACCCATGGGTTATAAATGTATCAGCTTTCAAAAGTCAGCCCAAAGAAAGAAATATAGCAAGAGTCTGGGTGTGATACAGGAAAACAGAAAGCACATTCAACATCAAAATGCATTCAAAGCTCAATCTGTAAAACACACAGGTCAATGCCCCAGTTTACAATCCTTGTATGGAGTCTCCCTCCTCTGTATCTCTCTCCTGACTCTGTCTTCTCTCCTTTTGCCACTGACATAGTCAGACTCTCATTTCTTACCTGAGCTACTAGGGACAATAATCTGACTGTCATGTATCTTCTGCAGTAGTGCCTGAGTCCTCACTAGACACAGAACTACTCACCTGACCTTGAAGCCTGCCTACCCGGGTTTGACTCCCACCTCCACCAGTACAGTGTGATCTTGGACAAGTGACCTAAACTCTCTGGGTTTCAGTTTCCTCATCTATAAAATGGGAATAATAATTATGATACTTGCTTCATGAAGGTGTTGTAAAAATTACATTAATCAATATTTATAAACTTCTTAGACCAATTCCTGACACAAAACAAATACTTGCTATTATTATGTGTATACATGCTATTCTACTAGTAAATGAAGTTCAGCTCCTTTAAGAAGCATTTCTGGCTCCCCACACTCTGGACCTTCTACCTTCTAGCCTGATCCCTCACTACGTCACTCCCACACACCAGCATTTGCCACACTAGATTATTCATTCGTAATTTCCTGCCTCCTGGCCTTTGCTTACCCTTTTGTTGCCTGGGATGCCCTTATCCTCACTGCTGGCTATGGAAATTCTGTGAATTCTTCAAGTCCAGCTCATAGGCAAACTTATCCTTGACCCTTTACTGATGGCCCATCTTGGAATTAGTCTCTCCCTCCTAGGCTATGTATTTGCCCTTCATTTTTTGTATTTAACAATTGTGCCTTATGTGATAGGAGGCATTTGTGGCCTCCTTCTTTCTCCTACCTCCCCTACAAGCTCCTATTGTCCATGAAACTCTAAGTTCCTGAAGGCCGGATTCTTGTCTTGTTCATGTTTTAAACACATTCAATATTTTACATTTCTGTTTTATGACCTTGTACCTAGCAAAGTGCCTCGTGTAAAGGAAGTTTTGCTAAAGTTTTGTTAAAGAGAATTGTTAAATGTGTATAGACATTCCCATGTCTATTCCAAGCTGAAACAGACACTCAGTAATTATCTGGTGACTATAAATAGGGTGTGAAATTGGACACTCAGGACAAAATAAACTCTCTGAGATCCAGTGGTCTGACCTGGGTGTCTACACTGATGAGACTAATGCTACAAATTCAAGGTATCCATTGCTCTTTGTCTGTTCAGACCTTTTTGGTTATAAGTAATATGAAACTGAATTCAAACCAGCTTAAACAATAAAGGGAACTTGGTGCCACCTGATAATGACGTAGATAAGTTCAGCAAGACTTGCTCCAGTAGCTCAACAGTGTCACCAAAGACCCAATTTCATTTGGTCTCCAATCTGTCTTCCACATGCTGTGTTGAACCCAAAGGCTGGTTTCACTTACGGTCACAAAGTGACTGTAAGCTACTAGCAGCTACTGGGGAATAAATGCTTCCTCATTTACGTGCACTGGCAGGTCCACCATGTTGCACAACTCCAGAGTACACCATTCATAGAACTGAATTAATCATAATGCCAAAGATACCTACAAGGTTCTGAGCACCCAATTCTGATGGAGGTGGGGGGCAGGTTTCTACACCATCATGCAATTCTCAGACACCTGGGTGCCCTATAATTCAACTAAATTCTGACACTATCTATCTGGAGATAGCATCAGATTCCACCGGTTAAGAGTCCAATCCCACAAGCCTGCTCCCCCCACCTCAGATGCCAGTTGCAAGTCTAGGTTATCATCTGTTCTCCCAACCAGCCAGCTACAGATCAGAGGTTCTAAAGGCTACATCCTTCCTTGTTTTTTGAGGGGTTTTTTGTTTTCTGCTAGAGTGGCTTACGGAACTCAGAGAAACATTTAACCTACTAGATTACCAGTCTATTAGAATATGTGTGTGTGTGTGTGTGTGTGTGTGTACATATATATATATCATATACGTACCATATATTACAATATGTATACACACACACACACACACACACACACACACACACAATCCAGAAACAGTCAAATGAAAGAGATGCATAGGGCAACATAGGGGGAAAGGGCAGCAAGCTTCCATGCCCTCTCTGAGAATGAGTGCCACTCTCCTGCCTCTCCATGTGTCCACCAACCCAAAAGTTCTCCAAATCCTGTCCTGGGTTTTTATGGAGGCTTCATTAAGAGGATAGGGCAGGGGGAGGGGGTACTGAAAGTGCCAACCCTGTAATCACATGGCAACCAGCCCCAAACCTCAGGTGCTTTCCAAAAGTCACTCATTTGTATAATAAAAGATACCTTTCTTGCACTCACCTCTTAGGAAATTCCAAGGGATTTAGAAGCTCTGTGTCAGAAATGGGCATGAAGACCAAATATATAATTCTTATTACGAATCACAATACCACAGTGCCCTGGATTTGTGCAATGCAATGGCCCTGTCCACCAGAAAGAGGAACTTTCTCCAGATGGCTTCCATAGAAAAGAGAGGAAACTTCTTTACAAGTAGCCTTCAGGAAACATCTTGTTACATTTGTGGATCTCATTTTGTCTGCTAGTCAAAGCCACAGAATGGGACCATTTGTATTGATCATATTAGACTTTATGTTTGGGAGACCCAGGGCTACTGTCAACAGAAAGAAAACCAACGATTCAGCTAATAGAGATCAGAGAAGATAGTGTTTGCTCCATCTAATTATATAATATACATACTATGTACATACACACACACAAATATACACACATATACATGCATGTGAAGAGTTAATATATGCTTATGTATATAATAAGACTGTAATTTTCATTTGCTCAACAAACTATGTGCCGAATACAAAGAACATTATTCAGTCTCTACCTTCAAGAGATGCATAGTGCTTTCACTTTTCTTCCTCTCCTTTATTACCAAGTCAAAGTAGCTGAATCCTTCCCTTATCTTTGATATAACCTCCTTGGAATCTATGTTTCTAGTATGTACCTTTGTTTTGTCTTTAAGGTAACTCAGAGGATCACATTTAAGCCATTAACATGTGGTTAGAAACTGAGGAACTATAAAGAAGTTATGACTGTGTCCTGGTGGGCATCTCTCCAAGGGTGACTAAGGCCATGCCAGCCATAGAGAAGGGACTGCTCAGCTCAGACTGACCAGGGACCACCATGGACCCTATGCACAGCCTTGGGAGACAGGCAGATTTCCATCACTAAATACTCCCAGAGCTATTCCAGTCATTCAACCCACATTTGCAACTTATCTAGGAAGATATATTTGGCTTTTTTTTTTTTTTTTTTTTTTTAGTGAATGATGTATTTACACTAGATCCCAGACATTTGAGACAGAATTCAAACAATGATTTCTGATCTCGAACAAAGTCCAGATTTCCAGTTTTACTGGAGTTAAATCATTCAGATGAAACTGAGGAGACAGAAAGTCGGGGCTTAGCTGTTTATTAGTTATTTTATTCTGAATAAGTCACTTCACCTCTTTAGGTTTCAATTTCATTAATCAACAACTGGATGCAGAAGACATCTTTTGGGTGCCTGTTATGAGTCAGGTTATGGCCAGGTTATGTGCTGGATGCTCAGGATATAACCATAAAGGCAATCCCTTCATCTGCAAAGTGAAAAGGAGGCCTAGCTTATGTCAACTTCTGTCCTGCTATAAAGATTGTGTGCTCTGGAGATGGAGACAGCAGGTATGTGTCCCCAAGCTCTGCAGTAGTGACTCATCAGTAATGGGTTGTGATGAACGTGGAGCCCATCCCTAGATCTCCCCTCTACCTCTTGGTGCTGGAATAGCATGATCAGGGTGTAAACTGCATCCTGCCAAGGCCTGCAGAACTCTGACTTTTGGTGATTCATCATTTAGTTTATAGATTAGTAGGTTATAAATATCCTATCCAAAATAAGTCATATATTCTCCTTTCCTTAAAGTATATTCCCAGAAGAACAGGTGTGCTTTATCTCCTTTCATATAAACATCAGAGCCTGACCCCGTAAGTTCATTAAAAAAAAGAATCCATTGGTGGGTGGTAAAATTCCTTTTGGACTCTCTGGCTGTTCACAGAGTTGTTTTCAAAGTGATCGGTGATCATGTGGACAGCAAGGAGAAATTAATCACATTGGAGGTTTGTCTGCTGCTATAAACCAACTGAAGATAATGGTGCCTGTGGCTGTGAGGCACAGGGGAAGGAGAAATGGAATTAGAGCCATAGAAGCTGGGTTTGTTTAAGTCTCAGTCAACCTACCAGAGAAATGTTGGGTATGACATTAGCTTCTCTGAATCTCAATTTTCTTATCTTCAAAATGGGTTTGCCTACTTCTCAGAGTTGTTATAAAGCTCACAAGAGATAATGTGTTTGAAAAGTACTCTACAGATGTGAATTATCATTGTGTGTCAGGATTTAAAACATTTCTCTTAGAATAAAGATGATAAAGATCCTCCAGGGATCCCTGGGTGGCGCAGCGGTTTGGCACCTGCCTTTGGCCCAGGGCGCGATCCGGGAGACCCTGGATCGAGTCCCACGTCGGGCTCCCGGTGCATGGAGCCTGCTTCTCCCTCTGCCTGTGTCTCTGCCTCTCTCTCTCTCTCTCTCTCTCTCTGTGTGTGTGACTATCATAAATAAATAAAAAAAAAAAAAAAAAAAAAAAAAGATCCTCCAGAGGGCAACTACTCATTAGCTGGAATCGTACTTTTTAATCTGGATAGAACCAAGATAACCATCCAGCTCATCCATGCTACTTCACAGAAACTAAAGGCCAGAAAGGCTGAGTAACTCCCCCAAGACAGTAGTATTAGACACCATTAAAAAAAAAAACAACAAAACAAAACCCTATAGGGACACCTGGGTGGTTTAGTGGTTGAGCATCTGCCTTCGGCTCAGATCATGATCCTGGAATCCTGGGATCAAGTCCTGCATCAGGTTCCCCACAGAGAGCCTGCTTCTCCCTCTGCTTATATCTCTGCCTCTCTTTCTGCATCTCTCATGAATAGATAAATAAAATCTTTTTAAAAAATCTACAAATGGTTTTTAGAATTGGGGTTACATCATTTTACATAATAAGAATTCCAGAGAACAGACTATTTCAGAAAGTCAACATTATTAAGACACAGATCTTCATCTCATGTTGGCACAGGACAATAACCAAAGAGAGGAAGAGGTGTGTGTATGTGTGCACATGTGTATGCATGTGCACACATGTTGGGAAAGGCAGAGGGAGAAAACTCCCCTTACACAGCTTTCTTTCACTATAGGGACATAAATACTTTCTAGAAGCCCCCAGCAGACTTTCCCTCAAGTCTCATTAACCAGAACTGAGTTACATGCCTATCCTTAAGCCAATTACTAACAAAAAGAATAAAGAATATCATTGTATGGTTAGGTGATTCATGATTTTTGTCCTGAAACCATCTTCTCCTAGTATGTTGTTGACCCATGTCTAATAATTCTGAGTTTCTATTATTAAAAAGAAACAGTGGGCAGTAGTTATTGGGCAGGCAACCAACAGGTTCTGCATCCTGTCAAAATAGTCCTGTTCTTTTCAGAATTTGATATTACTGGTGGTATACTGGATAACTAGTGGCTCTTGTCATATAAAGAAATGACTCCATATCCATGGTCTCAGTCCTTCTACATACAGATGAATTTCTTCAAGGTTTGTGATCTTTTATAATATGTGAGTATTTCAGTCTATTCTTCATTCTGCAAATATAGCAACGCTTGATTAAACTCCAATAAATTAACTCCTAAATAAGAACATTACCTAAGTTATCTATTCATTGATTCCAAACATTGAGTTCCTACTATGTACTAGCAACTATTCTTGGTGTGATTTATACGTGGTATTGAGATCAATGTTCAACTACTTGGAAGAGCAAAGTAACTAAATGCCTAATCTATTAAAGAGATATTTTGAAAACAATATTTATAGAAATTTGAGGTTATTAAGACCTATCATAAAGAAACAAAATCATAAAGGAAAATTTCAAGTTGCCAAAAAGTTTTAAAATTTCAACACACTCAAAATCAACATGTTAAAAGATAAAAAAACTAGGAAAAATATTTGTAATATCTTTAAGAGAATGTTGTTCTTTAATACATAGAAAGCTTTTATAAATCAATAAGAAAAACAGGACAACCTTAAAAAATGGCCATAGAACATGAGGATATGTTATAAAAATAAGAAATGGAAACTGTCAATAAATAGATCTAATATGTTCAACCTTGCTAGTAGAGTGCATAAAGTTGTATGTTTAAGCAATATACCGCAATTTTAATTTATTAAATTGTCAAGTAATATTAACAAGTGTTAGTATGAGTGGGTGGGAAATAAGCATCCTCATATATTGCTGGTTAGAGTATGAACTGGCTGAGATTTTGGGAATGCAATTTCCTTATATGCAACAAAGCCTTAATAAGGGGCACATCTTTTGATCCAGAGATTCTCCTTCTAATCATTTATCCCCCTCAAAATCATCAAGGGCACGTGCAAAGATGTTTTGAATCAATCTGTTATCGTTGCTTATAACAGCACTTGAAACTCAGTAGATTCCAAGTACAGACACCAAAGTTAACTATAAATTGAGCTGGACTTAGTTCTGGAGCCTATTACAATTTTATGAATTGTGGACTTTAAAAATAAAAGAGTATTTAAATTTTCACGCTCTGTTTAGTTTTTAGAATAAAAGTCTCCTTGATAATCTCCATGATCCTTTTGTAAGAAGGAATAACCAAAACATATAAAGAAAAAATTACCTTCACCTTCAAATTTTTAAAAAATGCTTTAAAAATAATGTTTTAAATGGGATCATCTAGTGAAAATTAACCTTAAAAGGTGATATTAAAAATTTTTTAAGATGAACTTACAGGTGCTACAAATTTAAAAAGAAAAATAAAAAAGCCTTTTAAACTAAAGCCATGAAAGAGTTTAAATGTGGGAGAAAGCAAACCTTGGGCCAGAGAGCTGTATGCAGCAGGCCTTTCTGTGATGTCTTAGATTTTTGAATTGTTTTACAGTTACTACTATTTAACCCTTAGTTACTTAATATTTAGTGTTTAAATTCTGAAATTTTGGATTTTCATATTTAGAATTATGGTGTGTACGTTACTTAAGAATCAACTGGTTATGAAGGTAATTTTTGAAAGAATTTAAATTTTTGTTGAGAGTTTTAAGACTTCCTCAGGGTATGTGGTAAGTGCTCCAAGGTAAGTAAACATAATAGCAGCTAACATTTTTTATTATTATTATTGGAGTTTGACTTGCCAACATATAACACCCAGAGCTCATCCCATCAAGTGCCCTCCTCAGTGCCCATCACCCAGTCACCCCATCCCCCCAACCACCTCCCCTTCCACTACCCCTTGTTTGTTTCCCAGAGTTAGGAGTCTCATATTTCGTCATCCTCTCTAATTTTTCCTAATCATCTTCCTTCCTTTCCCTTATAATCCCTTTCACTATTTCTTATATTCCCCATATGAGTGAAACCATATGATTGTCCTCCAATTGACTTACTTCACTCAGCATAATACCCTCCAGTTCCATCCACGTCGAAGCAATTGGTGGGTATTCGTCCTTTCTGATGGCTGTGTACACATCCAGTGTAGCATCTTGTGGCAGGCCAGAAAGAGCTGGCATGATCTATTCAGGGTACTATAACAGAAGAACATGCAGCCAAGAATACTTTATCCAGCAAGGCTGTCATTCAGAATAGGAGAGAGAAAGAGTTTCCAAGATAGGCAGAAACTGAAAGAATATGTGAACACCAAATCAGCTCTGCAAGAAATAGTAGCTAACATTTAGTGAGTACATACTGCATGCCTGGCATTGCTTTAAGTTCTTTGGATATATTAACTCACTAAATGTTCACCCCTGTAGGGTGGCACCATTATTCTCCCCATTCTACAGATGAGGAAACAGAGACACAGAACAGCCTCCTCAGGGACACACTACCAGCTCAAGGCAAAGCAGGAATTTAACCCCAAACGTTCTTACTCCAGAGGCCCAGCTCCAATCATGAGGCACAGCTGCCTCAACGACCTAAGTAACATTCGGTATTTGGCTACAGAAAATAAAGATGATGCCACGTGGCACAAGGTGTTTCCCACCTGACTCTCCAGACAAATCATCCAGGCAAAGTTGTGAAAAATAGAGTCCAGAATCCGAATCTCCTGAGGTGGGAGCCAGAGAACGGCCTTTTTACCAGGTCATGGAATAATTGCTAATGCTTTCAGTGTTACTACGTGCCAAGCACTGAGCTTACTGCTTTCCACACCTGACCTCGTTGCATCCTCACACAAACTCCATGTGCTTGATATTCTTTATACTCTTCCCGTTTTAGGCTTGAGGAAATAGAGGCTTTAGAGAGATTAGGTAATATGTCCAAGGTCACACAGCTCATGGGCAGTCAGATCAGAACTCCAAGAGCCTCCAAACCTTGACCTCTTACCTCTGCGCATGCCGTGCAAGGGCAGGGCTCAGGGAGAAAGTGCCACATGTGGCTGCACCAAAGCATTCCCAGGCAACCAGTGAGGCAGGCTCTAGGGAATGTAGTGCCCACCTCACAACAAGTAGAGGCCTGCCTAGGCTGAGGGACCAGTGGGTGGGTTCTGGACGAGAGGACAGTGGGCACAAAACAAGTGAGGGCCCCGTGAGCCACATAACAGACATCAGCCCACAGAGGTAGGCTGCAAATACCACTGAGAGTTGAAGTGCAGAGTAGGGTATATGTGGCCTGGACCAAACCCCTAGCAGGGTAGAACCTGAAAATCTGGTACCTTCTCAGCCTCTCAGGACCTGGTAAGAATAAGCTGCCCTGCTCATCCCGAAACCCATGAAATTCAAAATAAAAACAAAACTGAATAACAAATTAAAGGAAACTCAACAAAGCTCTAATTTTCTTTTCTCATCATGATGACTTTGACGCTATTTGAAATATCAAATACCAATTTATTTTAACTGCCCTAACCATTAACTTTGTCTGCTCTGGGACACCAGCTTTTAATCATGGCTAAGGTTCCATTCAGCTACATCTTTGCCATCAGTTAAAGTTTCCTTTATGGTAAATTATGGTCACTGTGTTCATGTGGGAAGGGGAAATTTCCTGCTTCAACTTGAAACTGAGGTGTCAATATGATAAATATCAGGATAATAAGGCGGATATGAGACAGAGTCTTCCACCATCTCTCTCTCTCTCTCTCTCTCTCTCTCTCTCTCAACGTAACAGCTCAGAGAACCTGGAATATAAAGCAGGAATCAGAGAATGGAGAGAAGAGAAGATTTGCAGAAATCTTAGAAGAAAACTGTGCTCTGAACTCTCCCTCTACCTTTTCATGAGGTTTGAGGAGTACACCATGAGAGGTCTTTCCTGGATCCCCTTCACTGAGCCCAATGGATCCCAAGATTGTGAGGGTTTGCACTGCCAGGAACTGTGGGAGGCTATGCAGTCACCTGGGAAGCAGGTAGCCTCAGATGAAGGAAGCTGGGGATGGCCAGCTGCCCTGGAATGACAGAGGCAGCACAAGGCAGAGTCAGAGACGGGGCAATGTCCCTCTAGGGAGCCTTAGCCACCTGCCAGGTCCCAACAATCTGACTAGGAACTGCTCTGCCCCTTATTTTCTCCCCTCATGCCACTCTATCCTGCCACTCTGGCAAGGGAAAGAAAAAGTAATCAGTGAGTAGGGAAGGAAGATTGCTGAGGCAAGGATAACTGCAGGACCACTGAAAGGTGTTGAAGGTGGAGGGGAGATTTGCTGCTGGGTCAAGTGCAGAATATTTATTATTACAGTGGAGGCTTTCTGTCTTCTGATTCAAGACTACGTGACTCGAGGGAACTCAAGGTTGTCACTTTCCTATGGATGAGCATAAAAGTCACAGCCTGCCTGATTTTTCACCTGAGTAGGGAACATGATCAACACCACCTTCAAATAGAGTTTAAAGGTACCAAGGGAAGCAAAAATAAAGTTATCTTGAATCATCAAAAGATGTACTTGTTTACTATACTGCTCTCACTAACATTTATCAGGCACCTACTTTTTGCCAGGCACTATATGCCAGGGAAACGGCTCACTATCTTACTTAAAGCACAAAACAGCCCTTTTACGAAGTGTAAACCTCCTCATTTTTACAGATAACTGGGGCTCAGAGAGGGTAAGTGATTGACCAAGCTGAAATTTGAGCCCAGTTGTGTGGTATCTACTACAAATGCTACAGTGCCCTGGGATGGGAGTGCCTGCAGCATCCTGTAAAAAGAGCTCCTCCTTGGAGGCTTGGGGTGGTGGGGATATTGATAACTTGTTCTGTACTAGAATCGCAGAGACGAGGATTGTCACCCACGCATAGAGACAGCAATGGATACACTCCTGGGAGGTCATCTGATTTGAACTGCATTTCAGGCAGCAGCAGGGATGAACATACTCCATGGAACCACTCCATACCTCACCCTGGCAACCTGGCATGGAGGCACATTACCACCTCCGATGGTGGGTAAGGCATGTTAATAGATACCAACCTTGGTGCCACTGGCACCATTCTGGAATAGACAAGCCACAAACACCCAAGATGGCAAAATATGTACCAAGTAGAGCGTCTCAATCAGCAGGCAGGCAAAGCAAAAAAGGTAGAGTTTAGAATTTTACAAAAAGATGCTGTTTGAAACTACTATGAAATGTATGCTGTGATAGGAGTAGGGTCTTTCAGTAATTAGGGTCAGTGTTTGAACAGAAAAACCTCATTTTCATCAATCTTTAACCTAATGTGTCAGGAAACTGGATAGGTGACTTTTTTTTTTTTAAACTTTTCATAAAGTCCCAATAAATTAGGTTCAAACTAACTTGTAAATTTCCAGGCAATCCACATGTCACTCCCCACCCCCAAACCCCTACCCTCTCCACCTCCCACCTCCGGAAACCACATAAACATATCAACAGAAGCAGGTTCCTCTCAAGGACAGGCTGCTGCATTCTTCAGATTACTAAATCCTCATGAAAAGCCACCATTGTCCTGGCAAGGCATTCAAGCCACCCAGATCGACTGAGTCTCCTACCAAATCGCCCATTTCAGGCCAGAGGGGGTTCCCAGCCAGCCTCAGAGAGGTAATTGCACCAGTGCATGGGGGCAGGGGTGGGGTGGGGGGAAGGTCACTAATTTATCTTAGTGGGGTGCTAACTTTGAAGCACACTGAAGGCTACTTAAATGTTAACATTCGAAGGGGAAAGCACAAACACCCAGCTTTCAAGCCATCAAATTTTTCTTTTAAGAGATAACCACTTCTGACTCAGAAGACAAATATTAAAAATAAAAATACCCAATCCAAACAAAAACCAGACCAGGTCTCCACCATCCATACGATCTTGGTGGTCTCCAGGTGAAAGAAACGTAGTGTGTGTGTGTGTAAGCACAGCCCAACACAGGTTTTTTTTTTTTTTTTAAGTTTCTTTCCCCTTACCTTTCAAGGGTTAGCTCAGTTACACAAATTCATCTGACCAAAGTAAATCCCATTTTATAAGTGATGAAACATGGCTTATGAAAGATAAATAGAAAAAGATATTTCATTAGAATGAAGGGGAAAAAAAAAACCCTCAAACAACAATCCTCTCACCTAACCCTGGATTCAGTAAGAGGAAAATTGTCTTAAAGAATTCAAATAATGAAGCTTAAGTCATGACACTGCTGCATGTTTTAGAAGCTGCTTGTTCCTCCTTTCAGGTTCTTCTCTCTGCAAATAAATAAATAAATAAATAAATAAATAAATAAATAAATGCAGGAGAAGTTTACAAAGATGAACAAAATTAATGTTCTTTATTTGCATTCAAAGCTAAAATTTAGTTGTGAAAGCCAGAGCATAAGCTGAAAACAGGAGCTTCCGAGGCTCAGATTTTGACTTTTTCCTTTTCTCCGGGTCTGTTCATTAGAAGCCTCTTCTCTCTCTCTCTCTCGCATTAATTTGACTCTTCTTCCAGTCCATGACTCACCCACGGGAATGAGAGCTGCACCCAGCCAGCTCCTCCAGCAAAAATGCCTCTTCCGAAAAAAAAAAAATCAGCTGCACCTTTCTGGCTCTCGCAGGAAAAACTTGGAGGAAAGAGAGTAGGACCAAACTGTCATTCTAACTTCTCTCCCACAATAAAATCTTCCTGAAAGAGATTTGGAATGAGGAAGGGCAGAGATGTTGAAAAAGAAAATGAGACAAGCTTTCTATTATAAGTGGGTTCATTAGCCTAATTAAGCATCTTCAGCTTCCTGCCTCTCTCCTAGCAATCACTGAAAATCTAAAACGGTGAAGGGAGGATCTGATACTATCTCAAAAGGGATTTGGAGGGTTAAAGGGTCCCTTATTTTGTGTATGTAGACATAGCACACACATGGATGGCTGTAGTCCAACTGCAGTGAGTGCAGGACTTCAGCACTGAAGAACCAAAGCAAAACATAAAGTCTGAATTATTCTTTTTTTTCTCTCTTAATTCCCATCCTGTCTGGACAAAACTCTGCCTTTATTCCATGTCTTTGCATCAAGACCATCTGAGGAGGAAAAAAACCCCACCAAGCAAACAAACAAAAACCAAGCAACCCTGGATTTAATATAATCTTCAGATGTTGAACTCATAAGAAATGGTATCCACAATGGCTTAAACTCTGTGCTTGCCTTTTTCTCCCCATCTCCAACGAAGCCTCTCTTTCTTGCTTTCCTTGTCCTTCTTTGCTATTGTAGCCAGAGGAGTGAACTCTGTATTGGATATTTGAGGCCAGGTGTGAGGTACTTAGATTAACCTTGGCAGAGATACCAAAGATTAATTTCAGAAAAAATATAAGTTGGCAGAAGACATCGCATAGATGTTTCCCCAGGAACAGGATTAACAAAGAAAAATAAAAGAAAAAGACATTACATCCGGCATATTTCAAAGTCATGAGAAAACACATGGATTGTATAAAATAAGAGTAAGATCCAAGTTGGCTCAATTCATGAAGAATTAAGGAAGCAGCAATAAAAGTATGAGACAACATGGATACAGCGACAACCTTCCCTTATTCCGCACTCATCTTGCCCCCAAAACACATGCATACACACAAACTCCATAAATGCCTTCCACAAACTTTCTTTGAATGTTTTTATTGGGATTTTCTCTTCACTCATCACTGACAGCCTCACAGTTCTTTTGAGATTCAGAATCCAGTGTGTATATTCACCTACATGGCCCAATCCCATACTAGTCCTTTACATCACCCCAAACAACTTCACCACCAAGAACTGTCCTCACAGACCACCATCTGTCTGTCTTCTAACTCTCTTATTCCTTTATTCCTACCAAGTCTAACCTTCCACACCAAGGCTTCCCTACTGTTCTTTTCCTTTGGCCTCTCTGCTTTCATTTCTGTCCCTATTCAGCTTGGATTTCAAAGCACTTATTTCAACAATGCCCTGTCTAGGCTATCTGATTCAGATTCCTGACTCTGAGAATTTCCCAGGCTCTCCTCTCCCTCCACTCCCCTCCAAGAGCAACTGACACTCACTGGAAAGATCAATGCAATATAAATACCTACTCTTGAACTCCTGTGGCTACTCTCTCTTGCTGAAGACCCTCTTCCTGAAGCATTTTCTAGGGGCATTCAAAACCCGTCACCGGGGACACCTGAGTGGCTCAGTGGCTGAGTGTTTGCCTTTGGCTCAGGTCGTGATCCTGGGGTCCTGGCATCGAGTCCCACATCGGGCTCCCCACGGGGAGCCTGCTTCTGCCTCTGCCTATGTCCCTGCCTCTCTCTGGGTCTCTCATGAATACATAAAATCTTTAAAAATACTCATCATCATATTCCTTCCACGTATCACAGTTCTCTTGCAACTATTCTTGGCTTCTAAACCCACCTCTTTCTCTGCCTATCATCAAGCTAAGTGCCATATCTTGCTGATTTCATCTCCATGATAATTTTTAAATAACTCTCTTCCTTTCAGTTTCAGTTGGTATTACCAATGCCCCAGTTAATTCCCCACATCCCAGCAGTTTCAAAAGACTCCAGCCTGCCAATTCAATCCTGCTTCCTCTTTCTCATCATTCAATCCTGCAATCATTTCAATCCTTTGAAGAAGCCTTCAGTGGTCCCTTGTTGACTACGAACCCAATATACACCCTGCAGCCTGGCACAAATCCATCTATATACAACAAAGCCCTAACCTGCCTTTCTAGTCTCATCCCCTGCTACTCAGCCATTCTTTAGCCAAAATGGAAATAAACATAATTTTCACATTTCTATACTTTATCAAGTCCCATCCACCCTCATCTCTCAGACTTCTGCCATTTTTCTAGGCTCTTCTCAAATGCCTTCTCTTCCATGGAGCCTCACTGGCGAGTGATCTTTCTTTCCTTCAGGCTCCACTGTAGATTTTTGCATCACCAAGGGTGAATTTATCTCACTCTAGCCTTGGAATTTACTTCTGTACTTGTCTATATTGGAAGCCTCCTTGGGAGTGCTTTGCATTTCTACAGGGTTTGTAAAGTGCCTTCCATAATATAGGAATGGCATAAATATGTGTGCAAAGGGGTAAAAAAAAAAAGAGTAAAACAGCCAGCTGGATCTTGCATTTCAATTTTCCACTCTGCTCTTAATTGGAGAGGATGGGGGAGGGATGCAGGAGGGGTCCAGTAGATCCTTTCACCTCTCTGGGTCTTGTTCTCTTTCTTGAAAAAGGAGAGCTCTTGAAGGTCTCTCAACAGTCTAGCTCAAATGCAATATAATTCTTCTAGCTATATAAATTTGGAAAAATACTGACAAGCTTGATTTGCCACTTACATAGGAAAAATCTCCCCAAACAGGTAGTTCCAGGAACTTCCAATCACACCATTGTCACCACTAGGGCTGACTACATATAATTGTACTTAATGGGGAAAGGTCTGGGGAGTGAGGTTGTGATCCCATGCTGTCTGACATCGCCTAACCTACCCACCCCCAAAATTTTTATGTGCAAATATTTAAATTGCATCTTGTTTCCCCAAGACTTAAAGTGAATTCCACAGAGTCCACCTTTCAAAGTCTTATTGGGTCTGGTGAGAAATGATGACGGGATCAGGGTCTGCCATTATTTATTCTTTAATTTAATTTCCTGAGTCAGTCTCACCTCTCCCTATTCAGACACTCTGAGGGTAAACAGTGACCTCTATTCTCAAAGTGGTGTTTATTTATTTTTAATTTATGTATGTATTATTTAGGTAGCTCCTACTGCAAAAAGACCATACTAATATTCTGCCATTTTGCTTAACTAAAGGAAACATGTTTTTGTTCTATCCTTGTTGTAAACCACACATCATATGACAGAGTAAAGGACATATTTGGCTCTTGCAGAGGACACTGAACATAATGAACATGCTAAGTTTGTAGGATGAATAATATATAATATTGTCATTATATATATTACTTGCATATTAATATGTCATATTAACACTATAACATTCATCTAAAAAAGCAGGAAGGAACTGGAAGAAGGAAAACTCTAGGAAAGTTGCTTGAGCCCCATAGGCCTTGGAAATAAAACTTCCAGCCAGGATAGTACTGTTGCGAACTGATACTTACAAAATACTTTATTCTCTAACACAGTCTAATTTAATCTGGGTGACAGCCTGATGAAACCAGCAGAACGGGTGTTGTTATACCCACTGAGCAGAAGATGGGACTGACTCCCAACCTACTGTGACAAATGGTACGCTAGGGGAGAGTCAGAACCACTGGCCAGGAGTCGTAGGTCCTGGTCCTGTCATCTTGCCACCATATTTGTGCTGCCTGTGAAAGGCACCCGGAAAACATTAATTCCAAAGCTGCCTTTTTTTGAAATGAGAAAAAGAAGGCACAGACTATACCAAGGCCCCCCACCTAGCTGGGCAGAGAATGAGTGAGGCCCAAGCCTTGTGACTCTGCAGTCGAAAGACTCTCCCTGCTTACCAAAAAGGAATAAATTACATAAAAACTAAATTGTCCTGAGGAGGTATTTATTATGCAAGACCAAAGGCATTATACATTTGCAAGAGTCCATGTAAATATTTAAGCCGTGAAAAAATCATCATCATGGCTGAACAGACAATACTACTTGAACAATTAAGAAAATAATATTAGCCTAGGAGTATGGTGCTTATTGTTGCATTCCAATCAAATTTACAATACAGGTAACTTGACAAATTTAGTGATTTTTATATGTTATATATAATATATATAATGATATGTATTATCAAATTTTGTGGCATATAATTATATAACATATAATACAATTATATATAATCAACTAGTGTAGTGTTTCTATGTAAATTTGGTGATATATAATTTATATCATGATATGTATTATATATACATACATCCTGCCGGCAGACAAAAATTAGGCAAAAATAGAAATTAGGTCAGTTGAATGACTTCACATAGCATTACACAATCCAATTTTTAGATTTTCTCCTCTGTCAGTCTTCCAGCATCTGTTTTCTTTTTTCTTTTTTTTGAACCAGAATTTTTTTTTTTAAGGATTTTATTTATTTATTCATGAGAGACACAGAGAGGCACAGACACAGGCAGAGGGAGAAGCAGGTTCCATGCAGGAGCCCGATGCAGGACTCGATCCCAGGACCCGCAATCATGCCCTGAGCCAAAGGCAGATGCTCAACCACTGAGCCACCCAGGCGTCCCCAGCATCTGTTTTCAACACCGGCAACATCAGTTTCGCCTGGTATTCTGCAGTCTCTTCATCTTGATCCCTCACACCCTGATTTCCTCTCATGTGGTGCTACACCCTCCTCATTAGACTGCCCCCTCCTCTCCACCCCGAGACACACACACACACACACACACACACACACCATATATATAACCCCACACTTCAGTACCCTTCCTCTTCCCTTTTCCTCTGGCTACAAGTCCCTTCCCACCTTTATTTGCCTGCCTCACTTACACTTATCCTGTGAAACTTAAGCATTCTGAGAACTTTACCTAAACTCAGAATAAAGCCTTTCCTGTGTGAGTCAGCAAGTATTCTGGGCATACCTCTATCTTACCCCTCACCGTGTTTCAGTCACATTGCCTGTTCACATCCTCTGTCCAATTAACCAGAATGCAGTTGGTTAAGAATCTTCCCTAGTCTTCAGTGACAAAGAGTTGGTGATTAATGCAGAAACATTCAAATACAGATATCATTAGTGGCGGCAACTCACATAAGCAGCACCTCTTGTAGAAGACTACTTAGCTTAGCTGGTTGATGTATTTAAAAACTCTATGCAGTACCCTTTGTTACTACATCTTTGTCATTTTGCCCTCTTTGTAAAATTCACCCCGTCTTTATTTTTTATTTTCCCTTACATATTCATTATATGTTATGCCACCCCTCTTCACTTCCAGTAGGACACTCACAGTTTCATAATCTGATCATTTGTGACAACAGTGAGATTTTTTTTTTTCTTTAAAACTTGCAATCAGGGCAGCTCAGGTGGCTCAGCAGTTTAGTCAGCTCAGGGTGTGATCCTGGAGACCCAGGATCGAGTCCCACGTCGGGCTCCCTGCATGAAGTCTGCTTCTCCCTCTGCCTATGTCTCTGCCTCTGTGTGTGTGCCTTCCATGAATAAATAAATAAAATCTTTTAAAATAAATAAATAAAAAATAAATAAAACTTGCAATCATTTAAGATATCTTAATTATTAGTGATGTTAATAAATTCCATTTTTACTTAGGAAATCAAAAGTATTTGATTTGTCAGGCTCAATAGTTTCCTTCAAAACATTTAATAAACTGTGATGCACTTAATAAAAGTTACATAAGTAGATTCAGATTGTGCCTATTTGAGAGCTAATGCTTCCAACAAGTATTTTTTTAAAGAATAAATGAATTGGAAATTGTTAAATATTTGATAAATTTCACAGATTAGTAATTGTCTTTCCTGCTCCCTCTGTTCTGAATAATTTTCCCAATCATATTAAACACTGTGGGCATTTTTCAAATATTATTTTTACACATTTTTTTCTCCTTTCTCTTCTACTGTTCTGACCCTGCCGCTGCCCTCCCTGCCAAGCCTGCTAAGCCATGTACAGGTACCACTGTTCCCAGTGCCTAAAGGTATGTCACCACCATTGCAAACACTCCTGTCTGCTGAGCTTGGCTGCCTCTGCCACCTCCCTATGCACTGCCCTGTGAACCTTCTAGATCTGGATCCCACCATATGGCACTGCCACCACTTCCACTTCTACAAATTCCAGGATGTCGATGTTTTGAAGGTGGCAGTTTCTACTGTGGTGAGGTGGCTTTGCCACCTCAGTGTGTCCCAGGATGCTCATGTGCAGTCTCCTCTGTCCCCAGAACTTAGATATGAATTCATGGAGAGACCAGCTAAGAGCTGCCAGGCTTCTTACTAAGACACACTTGTCCTGTCTCATTCTCCCCTTAGGATAAATGCTTCCTAAGAAAGTGTCTCTATCCTCTATGCACATAGACTTTCGCAAATGTGCCCTTAGAGGCACTGTTTGAGGCATCTGAATGAGGAATACAGCTTAGGTTCAGTCTAGGACAAAAGATGCTACACACATTTTTGCCCAAAACTTTGTCCAGGTGCAGAATGAATGTGAACATTCAGTTGGACTTTGCACACATGGTCTTAAATTTATCACATCACAAGCAGATTCTCAGAATACATTCTTTGGCTTTTATTAATATCCTTTCCAAAAAAAATAGTTTTCTATGAAGTATGATTTAAAAAAAAAAAAAACCTATAAAATTAGAATATTTTAAAAACAGTTGAGCATGTGGTCCTGGAGGAAAAGCAAGAGAAGCTGGCATGGAAAATCTGAACATTCACAGGATTTGATCCAGATGATCTCAATCATTAAGGGAATTACTTAATGGCCATTCTCATGTACTTGTTTTGTCACTCTCTACCCAGCTTTGATGTGGATACACCAGCTTTGCTGTCTTTGATTATAAACGGAGGACTACTGGAAAATTGGGAGTTTGGAAAAGAGAAACAATGGTGATTGAATGAATGTCAACAAAGACTATATAAGGAAACATTTAAGGAGATAAATGTCTATATTTACGTGAAATATATTTAGCGTAAACTCACATCTGAAATGTATACATGTGCATGTATATAAAATAGCTACTGATAAACAAATATTTTACTTTTACATATGACATCTATTATGTGTTGTTCTGTGAAAGACTAGACGCCAAAGGCTAGGAGGGACTGGAACAAACCATTTAATCCATTTGCCTCCATTTAGGCAGGTCCTCTGCACCGTGCATGAAATCTGAGATGACGCACTTTAGCAGTTCTCCAGCTTGGCAAATTGCTGGCATAACCACACAAACTATCAACTTCCTCTATGCTTATCCTTATCCATTAGCATCTCCTTGGTGTTCTGCAGGCAGGCATAATTGCAGCTAGATATATTTCATGCTTTTCAATCAATAACATTTATTACTATCCTACATGTAAACTATCAGGCTTGGTGCTGCAGGGAATTGGAAGAAACCTGTAATACCTTAATTTGTATTTCATTTACCTGTCTATGTACTCACACACGCATATATGTGTGTGTATATAAAGCACTTTCACACATGCTGTTTCATTTAATACTCACATAATCTCTTTCAAGGAGGACAAAAGTAAAGCTCAAAGAAGGTAAGTGACTCACCCAGCCACACACAGTAGCAAAACTGAGCCTGAACTGAGGTTTTGTGATACCTGAGTCCAAGTTTTCTATATCATGACTTTCCCTAAATGTTACAACTTCTCATAACCTTGATCCCCACCTGACAAGGAAATGACAATCTTGGGACAAGCTAAGATACATTCACAATGACTGAAGAATCATGTGATTAATGATAAAGAATGATAGAAGTTGAGAATAGGGAGGGATCAAATCATTTCCAAATCAATTGATTTATTTGGAAGAATTCATAGAGGAGGTAATATTTGATTTGCATTTTTAGAAAACTGGCAAAATGTTCAGAGTTGGAGAAGGGAGAAAGGTCACGTCATGAGGAGTTTCTGAAATTGGAAAGAATAAGGACACGCTTATCAATTGGCCTTGATTGGAATTTAAGACTTACGCAAGGGTACAATGGAAAATAAGCTTCACATAGAAACTGGAGCGGGATTATACAGGTCCTTGAATATTGGGGAAAGTGTTAGGTGCTCATATGGAAGGTTTTAGAGCAAGACATCTCTGGAGCTGTATAAAACATTTATTAGAGGAAGAGGAAATTAGAGGAGGGAGACTAAAGGTCTATAACAAAGTTCAAGTGAAAAAAGTACAAACTTACTCCAGGGGAATGGCAGTGGAAATAAAGGGGAGGAAGAGTCCAATTGAAAGGATTCATTAATGACTGAACGGAGGGGCCCAAGAAAGGAAACAAAGATGCCAGGCTTTTGTGCCTCAAAGAGTAAGAGCAAACAAGATAGGAGGAAGCACTGGTTTGGAACAAAACACAAGAGCTTGCTTTGGGGTATTTTAAGGACTGTAGTAAGACATCCAGCAGAGAGTAGAAATGAAACCTGGTCACAGAAGACAGGTCAGGACATGAAATATAGATGTGAGTGACTTCTGCCTAGACATTACTAATGAGGCATGGGAATGAATTAGGAGGTTACAAAAGAGCATATTAAGAGATTACATGGGAGGAGAATGTAAATGAAGGGACTGGAAAAAGAAGAAGAATACAAAATGACCTTTGAAAATGTTTTAATTTAATTGGTATGGGCAAAGAAGCCAGAAAGAAGACTGAGGGGTGCAAGGAAGGGAAGTGGGGAGAAGGAAAATAACTTTTAAACGAAGTGAAGTGAGGAAGTGAAGTGAGGAAAGACAAGGCAAGACCTCTAAGGTTGCAGAAGCAGAATGAAGTCACAGGGTAAGAATCTACCCACCCACCCCACCCCCGCCCCAGTATGTTTTTAAATCAACAAAATGATACATTAAAAAACAGGCCTCCAAAATGTTGTAGCAACAACCAAACCAGAGAAGTGGATAGCCTTAGGCCATAAACTTCAAAAAGTACTGGCCAATGAATGAGACCTGGAAATTCGATGGTGAAGTGACACAGTTCATCATGGCAAGGCTCCTAACCCTATTTCTATCCCTTGGAGAAGTGGATAGCCTTAGGCCATAAACTTCAAAAAGTACTGGCCAATGAATGAGACCTGGAAATTCTGTGGTGAAGTGACACAGTTCATCATGGCAAGGCTCCTAACCCTATTTCTATCCCTTGGAGCCATATAGGCATGCCAACTAAACCCATGAACATCTCATTAATATCCCCAAATTGGAAGACAAGCTTACTGAGAAGCTAATTCTCTAAACAGGAAGTCACAGAAAATGTTGGGACATATTGGAAATGAATAATGAGGTATGTATGGCATTGAAGGCTCCAAGACTAAAATGAAATTGGAGCACAGGTTCCATGTTTGAGGGTACATTCCTATATGACTAGAACACACCTTCAACTCAGTAAAGAAAACCCCGTACATTTAGTAAACATTTAACAACTTTAGAAATGACTTCTGAACACTGATACTCTAACAAAGTCTGTATAGCACCTCAACTAGGCTCTGTCTTCTCCTGCTATGCCTATAGAAAAAGTGGAAATAACATAAAAGACTCAGCCCTAAAACTATAGTTTGTTAGGAAAACAGATGAGTGTCAAAAGGAAAGGAAAACAAGAATATACCTACACAACATTAGGGCAAATAACAAGTCTGGACCAAGCAAACAGTTAAGCAAGATGAAAATTAGCAACTTGGCATCCATCCACATATACATAAACACACAATCACATATTTAAAATGCAAATGATAAAGAAACCAATTTGGATGCAAAACAAATCACAAGAAAATTGTTCACAAGTGTTCTGAGGTACAGAAAACCTATCAGAAGATAAATTCAATAAAACGAGGGCTCCTACTCAAGATGAGTAAACAACAAAATGAAATAAAAGGCTAAGTTACAGAAGAAAACAAATCAAGGGAGAAAACAGGATCATCTATGATTAAATTTGAGAATACAAGAAACACGCTAAATACACCCAAAAACAAACTTTCCAGTATATAGGAAAGTGAATGCAAATTCAAAAAATAAAATTAAAAAGTAGAGGCAAATGCAATAAAGAAGTTAACTGACATAGAGAATAAAATTGTTACAACATAAGAATAGTGTTTCTGAAAGAACATTAAATATGGATGCAAAAAGTATTAGATGATATAATACTAGCAAATTTTGATGGAATGAAAAAATTTAGCCTGCAGATCACATCATCCTGTTTTGAAAAAAAATTAATGGAAACCACTTATACTGCTAAGATCATTAATTTCTAGATAATTCTCAGATACCTAGACAGCAAAAACAAAACAAAACAAAACAACAAAAAACTAATCATCATGAGAAGACCATCACAAATTGACCTCAATCTTCTCCACAGCAACACTGGATGTCAGAAGATAATGTAAAAATGTCCACAAAGCTCGGAGAGATAGTGTCTCAAAATATCAGAACTAGGCAAGATATTGGGTAATAATAAACATTTTCAAATGTGAAAGAATTATTACAATAGGGTTTTATCAGTTTTTTCTTATTTCGATTTTTTCAATGCTAAGAGTATATGATTGAGATTTAATTTATATAGAGCAAAATTCATATATTTTAATGTTTAGCTCAGTGAACCTCAATCTGTATAACCAACAGCTTATCAAAATTTAGGATATTTCAGTCACCTCAGAAAGTTTCCTGGTATTTCTTTCTGGTAAGTATCCCTATGCTTTTTCTGACTTCTATCACTATAGATTAATTTTGCCTGTTTTTAAAATTCATCTAAAGGAAATAATACAGAATTACTATTTTATCTAACTCTAGCTCCAAATAGTGTTTTTGTATTTCATTTATCAACATAAATGGTGGTGTATGTCAGTAGTTCTTTTTTATTTCTGAGGGCAAACTCCAGCTTTTCAGTTTTGTTTTGTTTTGTTTTTTAAGATTTTATTTTATTTATTCATGAGAGGCACAGAGAGAGAGGCAGAGGGAGAAGCAGGCTACCTGCAGGAAGCCTGATGTGGGACTCAATCACAGGACCCTGGGATCACACCCTGAGCTGAAGGCAGATGCTCAATGACTGAGCCACCCAGGTGCCCCTCCAGCTTTTCAGTTCTCATGGACACTGGGTTGTTTCCAATTTGGGACTCTTATAAATAAAATTGATATGAACATTCTTGAAAAAGCCTGTAGGAATAGATGCATACATTCTTTTCCTTCGGTAATATTTTTAGGAATGAAAATATTGGGTCATAGGATGGATGTGTGTCTAACTTTGAGAGTGAGAAACAAGTTTTCCAGAGTGGTTGTTTTATTTTACGCTCTCACAAGAAATACATGAAAACTTCAATTGCTCCACAACCACAATAGCAATCTTCTTACTATTAATTATTTTGGCATCTCATCATGGTCTTAATTTGTATTTCTCTGATGACTAGTGATGCTCAACATCTTTCACATGCCACTAGTCATTCATAAATCTTGTCAGGTGCCTGTTCAAGTCATCTGCCATGATTTATTTAGACTGTTGCCCTTTTAAAATTTAGGAGTTATTTTACATCTGGGGTATCAGTTCTTGATCAGATATATATTTATGAGTACTTTTTCCCAGACTATGGCTTGGCTTTTTACTTTCCTAACAAATGTCTTTTGATGAACAGAAGCTTTTAATGTTGATAAAGTATAATTTATCATCTTTTTATAATTAGTGCTTTTATGTATTGAGAAATCTTTCTCTACCTCAAGATTATAAAAATATTCTATCTTTCCTTTAGGAAGCTTTATAATTTAAGCTTTCACTGAATTAGTTTTCATGCATTGTGTAAGAAGTTCTTTTTTTCCATATAAATGTCCAATTGTTCCAGCATCATTTATTAAAAAGACCTTTTTTACTTCACTGGATTGACTTGGCATCATTTAAAATCTAATGGACTGTATATATGTAGTCCTACTCCAGACTCTCTTTTCTGTTTCATTAATTTATTAATTTATCTGTCTACCCTTATGCCAACTATACTGTCTTGATTACTGAAGCTTTCATAAATCTTAACATCTGTTAGCATGACTCCTTCAATTTTGTTCTTTTTTTTTTCAAGGTACAATGGCTAGTATGAGTCCTTGCATTTCTATATAAATTTTAGAATTGGCTTGTTAATTACTTCAAAACACCTGCTGGGATTTTGATTGGAACTGAAATCAGTCAATATGTCAATTTGAGAAGAAATAACATCTTCCCAATACTGAGTTTTCCAATCTGTAAGCATCATATCTTTTCACTTTTTTCAGTCTTTTAAAATTTTTATCAGTAGTGTTTTGTGGTTTTCAATATGCAGACAGGTCTTGCACATATTTCACTAAATAAGTAAATAGTATTTCATTTTCCAATTGTTTGTTGCTAATAAATAGATGCAAACTGCTTTGTTATACTATGTATCCCTTGAACCTGATAAACTTGCAGTAACTTTTTTTTTTAGATTCCACAGGATTTTCTGTGTAGCAGTTTGATAGCTTTGAATAGTTTTACTTCTTCCTCCCTATGTCTATACTGTTTACTTCTTACTCTTGCCTTATTGTACTGGCTATGATCTCCAGCACAATGTTGAATTAAAGTGATGAGAAGGAACATTTTTGTATTACAGGGAAAATAATACTTCCCTATCAGGTTTTAGGTTAGCTTCAGGTTTTCATAAATGATTTTATAAAATGGAAGAAGTTCTCTTCTATTCCCACTTTTCTGAGAGTTTTCTTCATGAACAGATGTTTAGTTTTATCAAATGCTTTTTCTGCATCTATTAATATGGTCACATAGGTTTTCTCTTTATTTTTCAATGTGTTATTTAATGATTTTTAATGCTGTGCCAAACTTGAATGATCCTACTGGGTCATAATATTTTATCTTTCTTACATATTGCTATTTGTTTAGAATTTTTCATTAACATTTATGAGGTTCACTGGATCTATAGTTTTCATTTTTGTATTTTCCTTGTCAAATTTTGATATCAAGGGTTGTTTTTTTTTTTCCTCATAAGGTGAATGGAAAGTATTCCCTCTTGTTTTATTATCTGTAAAGGTTTTAATGTTTGTATTTTTCCTTATTTAAATGTTTGGTTATGGGCACCTGCGTGGCACTGTCAGTTGAGCTGAGCATACAATTTTTGGTTTCAGCTCAGGTCATGATCTCGAGGGCATAAGATCAAGCCCTGACTTGGGCTCCATGCTCAGGGTGGAGTTTGCTTGAGATTCTCTCTCCCTTTCCCTCTGCCCCTCCCACTTGTGTTCTCTCTCTCTCTAAAATAAATAAATCTTTTAAAAAAATAAATATTTGTTAGTATTCACAAATGAAGCCATTTGGGCCTGGGATTTCCTTTCTGGGAAGATTTCTAATTATAGATTTTAATTCCTTAACAAATACAGGAATATTCACATTTTCTATTTTTACTTTTGATAGTTTCAGAAAGTGATCTTAAAAAAAAAAAGTCCATTGTTTTAAATTGTTAAATGTATCACCACAAAATTGTTTATAATATCCCCTTTATCACTCTCCAAATGTCTACAGGGTCTGTGCAGATATCACCTAATTTGTGACTTGTGTTTCTTTTTTTTTTTCTTGATCAGTCTTCCTGTGCACTTATTAATTTTATTAGTATGTTTAAAAAAACAATTTTGGTTTTTATTGATTTTCCCTATTTTTGCCTATTTTTTATTCCACGAATTTTGCTCTTTTATTATTCCTTCCTTCTACTGTTTTTGTGTTGCAAAAACAAACTGATTTCTTTTTAGGAAGGAATAAACAAAGTTAGGAAAGCAGTATATTTAATAGTGTTGAATCTTTATACCTGCTAATAAAAAGAATAAGAGCTATAGTTATTAAAATTGGCAAATAGGAGATCATTTGTGACTTTCAAGATGTTTTATTGTATAAAAGAAAGACCCATAATCAGACACATTTGAGATCTGGTAATGGAATCTCTAATTGTATTCTGACCATCCAACATATGAATCCGATTTCCTTGATTTGAGAGCCCCCTCCATCCTCCAATACACACACACGCGCGCACACACACACACACACACACACAATCACACAATACTTTAAGTGCAGTAAAACCTATCTTCCACTATACATGGAAAATTCCAGCATATTTTCTTAAGAAAACTTGTAGCTAGGAGTATAGGCCCACGATCTAGTATCTGGTAGATAGACATACCTACCTCATTTCAGGGGACGACAAGAAATCCACCCTGGTGATAACAGGAATTGCAGGAATATTAAATTCCTGGGGTAGTTGATGAAAGCGGTGCTGATGAGGGCATGAAGTGTCCATTTCACAGTGTTGGCGATGTCAGTAGTAAAAGCTACAATGATGCCAGAAGTGTACTACCCATTCTCTTTGGGATGGATGAAGGTCATTCCTAGCTATGGAATGACCTTAAATCTACCTTAAATCTATGTCTGTAGACTTGCTTGGTGTTCTGTGAACAACTTAACATGACCAATTAATTCTCTACTGAAATCAACCAGACTTAGTTTCTGTTGCTCGCAACTAGGAGTCCTGGCTGTGATAGGCTACAGCCAAGCTCCACATGTACCAGATAGGTGACTTCGACCCAGTTATGCAAGATTCTTAACACCATTTTCTTCAACCATTAAATGAAAGAAATGGTACCCACCCCAGTGCAGTTATGATTTTTAATCAACATACCATATACAAAGCATTTGATACATAGTTAGTACTGAAGTTAATTCTATAAAAATAAACATTTATAAGCCCCTATAAAACACGGGTTCAGTCTCATTTAAAATCATCATTGAATTATATATCATAGATCACAATGGTTAATAAGAAATTTGGGGGTGGAGATAAGCACTGTAGCCTTTACCTTCAATATCTTAAGAATAAAGAAAGGCAAGCATAAGATACTAACTCAAGAGGGAACAGGGTTGAGGTAAGATTTTTTTTGTCTTTTTGAGAGTCTGAAGATCTGAGCTTGTTTGTAAGATAACAAGTAGGAACTAATAAAGCAATTTGGAAAGAAAAAGACCATTGACAAAATTTCTTTAAAGATATCAAGGTTCTTGATTAGAATCATCTTTGGTTGTAAAAATAAGGAAGAGAATTTTACATGCCAGTTATAAGACCAAAAAATAAGAAGTATTATCCAGGTGGGGGGAAGTTCCTGTTTAAGTTAAATCTATACATTCTCTGTATCTTGTCATCATAAAATTGAATTGTTTATTGAAAAAGGCAAGAAGCTCTCCCGTGATTTTCTGCTTTTAACCACAAAAGTTTTATAGTTATCTCCCATGGAATGTAAACCTTGACTACAAAGCTATGATAACTCAAATCTTCCTTTACATAGTTGTACTAAAAATTATATTTGGACACTTTATGTTTATTATAAAGGTGATTTTTGCTAGAATATGTTTGTTGTAGTAAATGGAATTTTACTCTCCTAAATTATAATATACACATCAGTTTTGTGTGGATGATGACCAACTCTATGAAGTCATTAACTGCATTCTCTAACTCACTATCTACAAGGCACACCTCCTTGTCTTGCTTTTCTCCTCAAAAACTTGTTCTTAAAATTAAATTCATGATTCTAATAGATTTGCTTCTAAACACAACATGAAGCTTCTTGCCCTGTTTTCTTTCCTTCTTCCCTTCCACAGAGCAGTTTTGGTATATCAGTGAGGATGACAGCCAGACTGAAAGGGATTAGGAGAAAGCAGTGAGAAAATGGAGACAGGCAATTAGACTCACTTTAAACTGTTGGAGGTAACTGATAGGGCAGGGAGATAAGATGCTAACTCAAGAGAGTAGAGGGTTAAGGTAAAAACATTTTCTTAGATGGGGAAAGCCTGAATTTGTTTCTAAGCCAAGGAAGGAGCAGGAGCCCATGAAGGAGTAACTGAAAACTCAAGAGAGGAAGATTAATGAAACAAAATCTTGGAAAAATGAGGAAAATACAGGATCAAGGACACATAGTGTGAGACTAGTGTTTGAAAGAGGGAAGGAAATTTCTTCCTCTGGGAAAAAAAGAGAAGGTGCAGATGATAGAAATTCTAGGATGGGGGCAGCCTGGGTGGCTCAGTGGTTTAGCGCCACCTTTGGCCCAGGTTGTAATCCTGGAGACCTGGGATCGAATCCCACATCGGGCTCCCTGCACGGAGCCTGCTTCTCTCTCTGCCCCCGCCCCTCTCTTTCTCTCTGTGTCTCTCATAAATAAATAAATAAAATCTTTAAAAAAAAAAAAAAAGAAATTCCAGGATGGACATGAAAGCTCATGTTAAGAGACGTTTACTCTTCCATTGAGATACAAAAGGCAGCGAAGTTAGTTTGAGAGCTGGAGAAAATTAGAGCTTGTGGAAATTGTTCAGAGGAGGATTCTATGGAGAAGGAATGAGTTGAACAAAATAATTACTGAGCAGCAATGAAGATACAAATGAAATGTCAATGGTAACAATTAGCAGAGTTCCTTAAAGTTTTCTAGCCACATGCAGGTATAGAGAATCTCTAACTGCACTTGAAATATTAGGGACACTGATCTTCCTGTGAAGCTACACAGCTTTTGAAAAGACCCAAGAATAAAACAGAACCACAAAAATCAAAATAACAGCTGGTAAGGACACCTAAGAGATAGTGGGGCCCACATGTTGACCTCCATGCAGAAGGACAGTTGGATGACCCACTGGCAGTACTTGATAAGACAATGTCCCTTAAAAACTTGAAAATTTTTCAAGTATCTTGTGGTTGGAAGACCTTTCAAGGAGCATTAGCTCATGTGGGTATTTTGAAGGAATGGCTCCTCTTTTCTATATTACCTACAAAAAGCTAAATGGACTCCCAATCTAGAATCATCAGCCTGGGGTTTTATCAAAAAAGAAAAAAGAGGGGACACAAAACTGCTGACTACAAGCTCTTCAAAGGCCACACACAATGCTATTAACCTAATTCTGGCAGTGTAATTGCCCTGCCAACCACAGGACATTTTCCCTTTGCAGCAGAGACCTTACCATCCAGGACCATCTGGAGGGCCTACAAAGAATATCTAGATGGCAAGTAAGGCTAAAACACACCAGACCCTGTCCAATCTGCTATATATCAATTTTTGTTTCAAAATGTAAAATTTTATGGGAAGTTCGGAAAGGGTTTGGAAACTTTCACGCTGGAGTTTTTATGTGTGTTGTGGGGTCAGGTATGGGAAGGAAGGAGATGGAAGGACAATATTTTTTAAGATGAAAACTATGACTGATCTACCCAAGGTTTTCCTCTAGCTATGCAAGAAAAGGGATATATGAATACACTAATGGAAATACTTGGGTTGTAGGTAGCCAAAGACAAGGCTGGCTGGGATGACCCAGGCAAGGAGTAGGAATTAGATAGGTGTGTGTGAAGCACATCAGGAGCTATGTATGATGCATGAAAAGATAGGGACTGAGAGACCCACTGTCCTCAGGAGAGAGTCAACAGAAATTAGACTTCAGGAAAGCAAGAAGAATGCCTGGACCAAAGGACACCACCACTTGAGGGTGTGGGGATATGGAATAGTGAGAGAGCAAGACAGAATGCCAGGCCAGAAATGTCTCTGGGCTTAGCTCTGAAGAAATGGTAAAACCAGTAATAAACATGGGATCCAGTGGGAAGTTTGATATGGGCTCTTCTGTATAGACAAAGCCTGTTTTTCTTAAGTAGATCTATGTGATCAAAGATATTGTATTACTCTTTGATGAAACAAACATAATAAAATATGGCAATTTCATAAATCAAGATAATAAGAATGAATTTTAAAATTTAAACCAAATTTAGAATCTCTAAATCACTCTAGTTATTTATAGAGATTGGACCAGGGATAAGAGCAAGGAAGGGGCATTGGGTAAGGTTTGTGGTAGATGATAGAGTTTATGGTTCTTTCCTCTACGGGTTCTGAATCTTTAGAAAATCTTTGCAAACTTTCTGACTCCCCCATGAAAGCTCATACCCTATCCCAGTGGTACTGTTATCCAGGAGAGTGAAAATCCTTGTAGATGTGCTCCAGCCCATGCTAGGTTAGCAGACTGTACTTCAGCATTTACCAACAAAACATCTTGTCAACGACCACATTAGATATTCACTTGGGCCTTTCAAGTCCAGAGTTCTATTAATCTTAATAGATTAATAACTTAATAGTGTTCCACGAGTGAAGCTATAATAGTTACAAACTAGACTGCCTATAGTTGGACTCTGGTTCCTACACTGAGACACTTAAAGTAACTGACACACAATAGCTTAAATGGTACAGAAGTCAGAAAGTGAGGGAGTTCCAGGATTGGTTCTGTTAACTGAATGATATGATTGGGAATGTAGGCTCTTTTCAGCTTTCCATTCTTTCCAATGTATTAGATTGCTGTTCCTAGGCTTGTTGCCTAGTGGTCACAAGATGGCTGCTATTGTTCAAGTGCCTGTTTTTGACGATATAGTGCCCAAAGCAGACAGAAGGAAAAGAGAAGGCCTCTGTTTCATTGACAGCTTCTTTCTACTCAGAAAGGAAAATGTTTCTCAAAATGGTTTCTCTCCCCAAACCCCTCCTACAAAGTTGATCTCACCATACATCTGATAGAAATGGATCACCCAAACTGAAAAAAAGTTTGAAAAGTGAACACACACCATTTAAACCTCTGTTGTGGGAAGCAGATTTTTCCTTTAAAGAAAAGAGAAGAAATGACTTCAGGTAGACAACTATATCTGTTATCAATTGCTATAATAATGCTGCATAGCAACACACCCTAAAACTCAGTGGGTGGCCAAAAGCAACAATTTCTTATTTTTTCATTAACCTGTAGGCTGGCTGGACAATTCTGTTCATCTGAGTCAGGGTTGGCCAGTCTTGGTTGGGCTTGCTCATATGTCTTAGTCAGAAGTTTGGAGGGTTGGCTAGGGGCTAGCTGGTCTAGAATAGCCTCAGCTAGGATGATTCATCTCAGCTCCATTACCCTCTCATCCTCCAGCAGACTAGCCCAGGCTTGTTCCCAAGATGGAAGCAGAGGCTCAAAAGAGAAAATAGAAGCATGCAAGTCCTCTTGAGGATCAGGTCCTATGCGTAGTCACTTCCACCATATCTATTGACCATAGAAGGTCTTAAGGCCAGTCCCAATTCAAGGAGAAGAGAAAAAGGCTTTGTCTCTCTATGGGAAAAGCAACAATCACATTGCAAGGGATGTGTTTAAAATTGAGGGAGAACAGGAGCCATTTTTATAATCAATCACAGCAAGCAATAGAGCTTGCTTGAGGTGCTTAGTAGATATGACGATGGGCAAGTTATTTAACTTCTGAGCTTTGATTTCCCCACTTGCAAAATGGGGATAATAATAAAATCTGATAAGTTTTTATATATATGTATTGGTCTATGTCAAAGATATTACAAATACATATCTTCATTTGATAAGTTACAAGTACTAACCAATCTTAGCACTCATAATTACTGCCTAACAACTGATCATAGTGGCCCTAATCTTAACTATCTTACAGATAGAATCATAACTCCTTAGGAATTCTGATGCTCAGGACAAAGAATGTGAATGTCAGCCTCATGTTTCCTCAAATTCACTTTGCAATTTGTGATACTGTTCACAGATTGGTCCTGGTAACAGTGTTGTGCTTTGCTTTAATTCTTCTTGGTAACTAGGATCTAATTCACTGAAAACATATACTGTCAACATATGAATTTCACCAATATTTAAATTATAAACTATATTTTGAAGTAATTATTTCACTTCTTTGGCACCCTACAGATTTGAAGGTACCCCGGGGTGAGGCCTCGTTAAGTCTGCGCCAAATGACTACACTGCCTTCAGGCTGTGCTAAAATGGAGGGGGTAGGGAGAAAAGTCGGGACAACATGTGCTGGGAGCACAGCTCTGCCTGCAAGGCCTCTTCCCTAGGGCACAGACCCTAGGCCTGTATGGCTATCTACTAAGCTCTCTGCTCCTCTAGGGCCAGATAAATGAGGAAGCAGATTAATTCAGCATCCAAGTGTGAAACAAACTCATTTGACCTTGATCAATGGTAAGAGTATACTGCCTTTGCAGTTTATAGAACTCAGTACTCACATACATACTGACATACATATACATATAATTAGTCATATAACACACACATATGTGCACATATATGAAACTGAAAAAATATTTCTGAAACAATACTTACCTTTTGTATGTATGATGTCCTCTGATATTTCTTCTATTGTATTTTTTTATTTGTATTTTCTTTTTTTGAAATACTGCTTGTGACCAATTAAATTGGTTGGGAAATATTATTTGAACAACTATTTTGAAAACCAGTGACTTACATGGCATAGTGTAAGAAGCACTGAGCAAAATCTTTCCTTTCGAGAAGTTTTCTCTATTTAAAGATTTGCCAAGGGGGCAGTGTCAGAAGCTTCTGTGGCTGAAGCAGTATTACACAATGGGTAAGAGCAAAGAATCTGTAGGGGAAATGCTTGGTTTCAAAATCTGGCTTGGCCACTCAGTAACAATGTGACCCCAGCAGAGTTATTTAAACGCTGTAACTTTGGTTTTCCTCCTGAAAACAACGGGGATGACATCATCCCTTCATCACTCTTGTGAAGATGAAATGAAGTCATTTGGCATAGCAGCTAACACAAAGTAAATTAGATAAATGCTATCTATTACTATTCCCTCAGAAGGTGGTGGTGTCAATCTTTAAGCCCTCTGGTGAAGCTACATGGTCCAACTTTCTTCTAGTGAAGAACTAGCTGGCCAGGTTGTATATGATAAGATACAACACAAGTCTCGGTATAAAAAGGTTAGCACATCAGGGCAGCCCTAGATGGGACCAGCAGAGGAGGGACACTGACGCAGGGGTAGAAATGGTGAGTAAGGAAAATTTCTATCAGCCAGAAGAGGTACTGAGGAAAGAAGTGGGTAGACACTGGCAGCTCTTTCACAGATGTCCCTAGGTCTTGTGGGTGACTGAAAATGTTTTTTGTAGGTCACCATGAAGGAGATGTGCAAGTATGGCTCTATAGTATATGTGATTGAACTTTGAACACATTAGAACCCAGGCTGATGTTTGCACAAATGATAAAGAGAGATCTTTGTGGGAAATATAATCCTGCCCAGGACACACAGCTTAGTGAGCAAACTAGGGGTGAGGTCTCAGCCCCCTCTACCAGCTGCCCTATGTATGTGCATAGACTACTCAGCATCCTCAGTGGCCCTGCTGGAACTCTACTAACTCAAAGTTATCCTTGTTCAGGATGCCTCTTCCAGAACTGCCTTCAAACTCTAGAGAACATTCATTTACTATTTCTAAAAGTACCAAATCTTCAACTACTCAAGCTAAATTTAATTTGAGAAACAGATTTTGGGTCCAAGTCCCTGCTCCGCTGTGTCAGGTATACTTGGACCCAAGCTCGAGCTTGTAAATAAACCCTCGTGTGTTTGCATCAGTGTCAGCTCCTTGGTGGTTTCTCGGATTCGCAATCTTGGGCACAACATTTGGGGGCTCGTCCGGGATCCAAGAAACCTCCAGGACCCCATCTGGAGGGTTTCACGCGTGGTGAGTGCACTCAACTTTTCCACCTTTTGCGCGCATATTTCTGAGAGCTCTAACCTGAAGGAATTCCAATCTGTATTAGGTCGGCATTGGCTTAAGCGGACGCGCTGGCGGGCCGTCGACCGGGGGTCTTGAGGAGACATCCCTCGCCCCCACAGGGAGGACAGGGTCCTCATCTGTAAGGAGGACAGAAGTCCTCATCTGTAAGGAGGGCCGACTGCCAGCCCTTCGGGTTGCTTTCTGTTTTGTCTCTGCGGCCGCACTGGAATGTTTGTCTGTGTTACTATGTCCTTGTTCACTTTTTTTGCATTTGTCTGTGTTGTTGTCTCCTTGTTAATTGTCTTTACTGTCTGTATCTTGGTGCGGATCGGGTACATAATGGGGGAGACAGAAACCACTCCCCTGTCTCTTATGCTCTCCCACTTCTCAGATGTTAGGGAAATAGCTCGTATTCTGAGCATAGACATACGGAGAGAGAGATTCCAAATTTATTGCATATCAGAATGGCCAACCTTTGACGTGGGATGGCCCCAAGAAGGAACTTTTCACCTACCTCTTATCTTACAGGTTAAGGCCGTGATCTTCAGGGACAAACCGGATGGCCACTCTGACCAGGTGCCCTACATCCTGATCTGGAAGGACATGATCGAGAATCCCCCTCTTTGGCTAAAACCATTTTTAACCGCCAAAGCAGGACCCACCGAGATTCTAGCCCTGCGGAAAGCCGAGAAGGAGACCGACTCTACACCCCAAGCGCCCCTTCATCCGGTCTTCCAGGATTCCTTCCCGGAGGACTTGATTCTCCCGCCACCCTACCGGGCACCCCCTCCCCCTTCTGCCCCTCCACTGGAGACACCGGGGGCTACAGAAGGGGCGCCACCCCTCCCTGACAAGGGAGTCCCTGTGCGTGGGCCAGCAGCGGGGACACGCAGTCAGACCCACCAGACGGCCCCACCTCTGAATGCAGGGCCGGCCGACTCCACCGCCCTTACTCTCCACGCCATGGGGCCCCCCGACGAGACTGGCGAACAGCTAATGTTATATTGGCCATTCTCCACCAGTTATTTATATAATTGGAAAACCCAAAATGCAAAGTTCTCTGATAATCCGAGAGATCTTTTTTTTTTTTTTTAAAGATTTTATTTATTCATGATAGACGGAGAGAGAGAGAGAGAGAGAGAGAGAGAGAGAGAGAGAGAGAGAGACAGGCTCCATGAGACACAGGCAGAGGGAGAAGAGGGCTCCATGCTGGGAGCCTGATGTGGGGCTTGATCCCGGGACTCCAGGATCACGCCTTGGGCCAAAGGCAGGTGCTAAACCACTAAGCCACCCAGGGATCCCCTAATCCGAGAGATCTAATCGGGCTTTTAGATACTGTTCTCTTTACCCACCAGCTTACTTGGGATGACTGCCAACAACTCTTACAGGTTCTCTTCACCATCGAGGAGAGAGAACAAATTCAGGTGGAAGCCCGGAAGTCTGTCCTGGGAGAGGACAGACAGCCGACTCAAAACCCAGACCTCATAAACGCTGCCTTTCCTTTATCCCGCCCCACCTGGGACTACAAGTCAGCTGAAGGTAAGGAGAGACTCCGGGTCTACCGCCAGACTCTAATGGCAGGTCTCAAGGCTTCCACGTGCAAGCCTACCAATCTGGCCAAGGTCTATGATGTAAGACAGGGTAAGGATGAGAGTCCAGCAGCCTTCTTAGAGAGAGTCATAGAGGCTTTTAGACAGTACACCCCTATGAACCCAGAAGCCCCGGAAACAAAGGCCGCAATTATCATGGCTTTTGTTAACCAGGCTGCTCCAGACATTAAAAAGAATTGCAAAGAGTAGAGAGACTGGGAGAGAAGAGCTTGCAGGACTTAGTGATAGTAGCAGAACGAGTCTATAATAATAGAGAAAGTCTGGAAGAACAACAAACCAAACTAAGTGACCGGCAGACCCGAAACCTGGCCAAGATCCTGCTGGCCACAACCATGGACGACCCACAGGAAAGACGAAGGTACCTCAAGAAGCTGGCTTCAGGGACCAGTAAGGAGGATGGCCCTGGTCCCCGCCTTGGGAGTGCCCTAAGATGAACAAAAACCAATGCGCCTATTGCAAAGAGGAGGGCCACTGGGTAAAAAGCTGCCCTAACAAAAGATCTAAGGCCCCTGCCAAGATTTTGGAAATGGAGGACCTGGACAATTAGGGGAGTTCAGGGTTCGGCACCCCTCCCCGAGCCCAGGGTAACTCTTAAAGTGGAGGGGCAACCTGTTGAATTCCTAGTGGACACTGGGGCACAACATTCGGTTTTATTACAACCCCAAGGGAAATTGGCAAACAAAACTTCATGGGTGCAAGGGGCCACCAGGCACCAGCAAAATTTTGAATGGACAGAGGCCATGAACAGAGCCTTTAATGACCTTAAACAGGCCTTACTGTCTGCCCCGGTTCTTGGGTTGCCCGATCTAGCCAAGCCGTTCTACCTGTATGTGGACGAGAAAGACGGGGTGGCAAAAGGGGTCCTTGTCCAGTACTTAGGTCCCTGGAAGAGACCCATAGCCTATCTCTCCAAAAAGTTGGACCTGGTGGCTGCTGGATGCCCCCCATGCTTAAAAATTATTGCTGCAGTGGCCACTATGGTCAAGGATGCAGACAAACTGGCCATGGGGCAAGAACTGCATGTTACCACCCCACATGCTATTGAAGGGGTACTCAAACAGCCCCCAGACCGCTGGATCAGCAATGCCCGTCTGACCCATTATCAGAGCCTGCTGCTAAACCCCACCAGAATTTTACTTAAGCCACCAACAACCCTGAATCTGGCAATGCTACTCCCTAACCCAGACTGGGACCCGCCTCTGCATGACTGTCAAGAAATTTTGGCACAGGTGCACAGAATCAGAGCTGATCTGCAGGACCAGCCACTGCTGAATGCCGATGCCACCTGGTACACGGACGGCAGCAGTTTTGTCCAAGAAGGAGTCAGATATGCGGGGGCAGCTGTAACCACGGAGACGGAGACCGTCTGGGCGGAGCCACTGGCAGCCAGAACATCTGCTCAACGGGCAGAACTGATCGCACTGGCCAAGGCGCTGACCATGGGGGAAGGTAAACGAATAAACATCCACAACGACAGCAGGTACGCCTTCTCCACCGCTCACCTCCACGGAGCCCTTTATAGAGAGAGAGGGCTCCTGACAGCAGAGGGAAAGACTGTTAAAAACAAAACGGAGATTCTTGAACTCCTGAGGGCCCTCTGGCTGCCCAAGGCCCTAGCCATCATCCACTGTCCTGGGCACCAAAAGGCAGACACACCAGTAGCCAGGGGAAACCGGCTAGCTGATTTAAAAGCAAAGGAGGCAGCCCTTTTGGTGACCCAGGTCTTAGCAACCACGCGACCTGATCCAGGGGCACCGACCCTGCCTGACACCCCCAACTATACTGATGCTGGCTTACACTGGATCAAACGCTTGCCTGTGACCCAGTGCTTGCGTGGCTGGTGGAGGGCCGCAGACTCCAGCATCATCTTGCCAGAGGAACTAGGACGGCGAGTCCTATCCAAAATGCATCGGAGTCCTCACATGGGAACAAGGAAGATGGAAGACCTCATACGACATGCAAAGATCACTATTAAAGACTCTCAAGCAAAGATTGAGCAGATTGTGGCAAGCTGCCACGCATGCCAGTTAACGAATGCCACCACCCATGGATCTAACCCAGGCACCCGGCTCCGAGGGGACCGCCCAGGAGCCTACTGGGAAGTGGACTTCACTGAGGTAAAACCTGGAAAATACGGATACAGGTATTTATTAGTGTTTGTAGATACTTTTTCAGGATGGACAGAGGCATTTCCCACCAAACATGAAACGGCACAGACCGTGACCAAGAAACTGCTGGAAGACATCTTACCGAGGTATGGTTTTCCTGTTAAGATTGGGTCAGACAACGGCCCAGGATTCATCTCTAAGGTAACACAGGGAGTGGCACTAGTACTTGGGGCAGATTGGAAATTACATTGTGCATATAGGCCCCAGAGCTCAGGACAGGTAGAGAGGATGAACAGAACATTAAAGGAGACCTTAACTAAATTAGCCCTGGAGACTGGTGGGGACTGGGTGACTCTCCTCCCCTTTGCCCTATATAGGGTGAGGAACTCCCTATATAAGATGGGATTGACTCCCTACGAGATCATGTTCGGTCTTCCTCCACCTGTTATCCCCAATTTAAAACCTGAGGTGCTTGCTGAATTTGATGATCACCAACTTCTTTTCTCCCTCCAAATGTTACAAAGAACCCATGAGCAGGTGTGGCCTAAGCTGAGGGCCCTCTATGAGACTGGGCCACCCCCGGACCCCAGTCCCCCATCGATATCGGCCAGGTGACTGGGTGTACGTGCAGAGATACCAACACCAGACACTTCAACCTCGCTGGAAGGGACCTTACATCATGATCCTGACCACTCCCACCGCTCTCAAGGTCGACGGGATTACTCCCTGGGTCCACTACACCCACGTCTGGCCAGCTGACCCACAAGCAGTTCTCAAGGACTGTTCCAGAATGGAAAAGCCAACCGGACAAGGACAATCCCCTAAAGCTAAGACTGCACCGTTCTCACTTATTTCCCACCTCCAAGACTCCCTAGTCTGAGGTTGTCTTTCAAAATAGAAGGGGATTAGACTTAGTCTTCTTACAACAAAGGGTGGGGTGGGGATGGTTATGTGCTGCCTTAAACGTAAGATGTTGCTTCTTCCCTGGAATGTAAATGGGAGCGAGAATAGCAACAAGGTTGGTTAGAATCCTGGTTTAATCATTCCCCCGGCTCACTCTGAGAGCAACCTGGACCCATGATTGGGTCCTTCCTTAGGTTCCTCTGAGAGGGGGAAATGTGGAGGCCGAGAAAATTAAGGCCATTCCACTTTGAGTTCAGTGTTATCACAAGTGCAGCCATCCCAGGCTGTGAATAAGAGCTGAACTTTACCTTACTTCAGTTACAGGAGGAAAACAGCTTGCAGCTTAACGTCCTAGAAAGCCCCTATTAGAATGAGAACAGAGCCCAAGCCAAGGGCACTAAGCCCCTATTAGAATAAGAAAGGAGCTCAACGCCCTTGAAAGCCCCATATCAAAATGTAAACAGAACTTGAGAAATTTCTCCACCCCTTCTGAAGATCCCCTAGAACAGCCTATAAAAACTAAGCTGAAACCCACCTCGGGGTCCAAGTCCCTGCTCCGCTGTGTCGGGTATACTTGGACCCAAGCTCGAGCTTGTAAATAACCCTCGTGTGTTTGCATCAGAAAAAAAAAAAAAAAGAAACAGATTTTGATCCCAGAGGTGGCAGCAATGAAAATGTGCCATTCAGATCTCCTGCTGCTGGGAGCATGAATGACTGATGGCCCCAGCTACTGCCTCTGATCTGACATGCAACTCCCAGACAATGACTAAGCATGGTGGAAAATAAAGGCAGGCCCTTCCAGCAAGACATGGGACTCAAGGCCTCCCCTACAGTCTGGCTGAACATTTCCTATAACTTGGCTACAGTCTGATATTCTTCCCACCCAGCTCTTCTTCCTTCCCTCTCTCCTACGAGTGTCATACCTGCAATGCAGTCTGAAGGCTCTTCCTGCCTTTCCTACATCCTCCTTTTCCTTGCACATCTAATACCTTCTTGGCATCTGATTCTCACCAGGTGCCATGAAAGGGGGGTGGTGGTTAATCTGTTTAATACATATTTCGGGCAAACGCTAGAAATGGCTATAAAATAAGATGAATTTTCTTGTGTAACAGTTAAAAACGGCTCACTGAATCCAGTTAACTATTGAATGAGAAAAAGGTCTGAAATAAAATAATGCCATTCTCTATAGTTTGGCCTAAATGTGTATTTGTTCAGGGGCATAAGATAGATCTCCAAGTTATTCTTGGGAATGCCCAAGGAGATTACTCACATGTGCCAGTCTTGTTCTCATTCTGCTCGGGCTCCCACTTCTTCACACCTGTTGTAAAGCCACTGGGAAAAGTCTCATGACTGTCAGCACCCATCCTGAGAACACCAAGACCCAACCGTGTCCTAGATGCTCCAAATCTCTTTCCTCTTGAACCTGAACAGGGCTGAGCCACATAAAGATACCAGGGGAAGAGATGGGGAAGGGCGGTTTCCTCTCCAACTCTATGCCACAGTTTTTACTTGCCTTACCGATACACATCTATTGTGGCTAAAGAAGGGAAGTTTCATCAGATTCTCTTACTCATACCTTTTATTCACTAGGAGCTCAAAATCAGCCCAGCTAAAATTCTCTTTTTATTCCCAAACTCCTTTGGCCCCCTCTAGGTACAAACAACAAAACTAAAGATGCAATGAAAAAGAAATGATGTATTAACTGTATTTTCTTATTTTCTATATTCCTGGTGTTCTGGCATCTGGCATCATAGGAGTTGTTGTCTATTCTGGAGAAACTGCCCCTCCCAGGGCTCTAGAGAATTCCCCAAAATAACAAATGACTCCCCTGAGAACATGTCTTTCACCCAGTATCTCCAAATTTTGGTCTCTAAAGTGAAGGCAATTGGGATAGAATTAAATCAATTGGGAAGGTGTACATGAGATATTCTATAAACAAAAGAGGGCTATTCAAATATAACAAACCAACCAATCTAGAGCCCATACCTACCAACTAACTCCTTTACTGAGCTCTTGCAAGTTGACCCACTATCCCCCTGCCCTAATCACTCTACAGTCTGCTACCTGGCAACCAGGGATGATCCCTACATGCTAAAGCCTACTAAAATTCTTCAAACTAGTCAATCTTAAACCTGTCTAGCCTGTTTACTCAGCCTTGCCCATTCCTGTCCACAAAAAAACACCCAAAACAACAACAACAAAAAAACCATAATAAAAGCTCTTGCTTATGCTCTCCCTTCATTCCTTCAGTCTTCTGAATGACCCTAGCTGGTACTTAACTATATGGTCCCACAAAACATGGCATGCTCCCTCCTCTTGGACCTGTGAGTGACAAACTGTCTTTCCAGCAGCCATCACCTCCTGATCTGTTGGGAGTCACCATATCTGACTAATAATAAAACCTATTTTTTAAAAAAAAAGGGATAGTGGGTAAGTTTTAATATGGCATCTATACTAGTAATAGCCAGCCTCCAATTTTTTTGTTATATTTGAATAGCCCTCTTTTGCTTAAAAAAATATCTTTTTTACATCTTCTTGGTTATCTTAATTTATCAGCAACTCTTCATTTTAGAGATAAAATTTGGAGATATTTGACCAATGGCAACATCACTGAGAGAAATGTATATACTTTCTATGAGGCTATGTATGAGGCAGTAGGACAGAAGTACAGGCTATAGTGTTGGTTTTAGAGAAGTCTCAAAACACATACCAATAAAAATAGTCACCACCTCTAATACTTTCTGAGCACATTCTATGTGCCAGGCACCAAAGCAGGTTATTTTCATATACTAACTCATTTAACTGTCATGTCAATGCAAAGGGTTGATACCCAAGGTGCCTACTACTATTGTCCCTCTTACAGACAATCTTCAATTAATAGGTTGAAAATTTATTTCCACATACAATGTTAGAGCTGCAAATGACTTAAGAGATGAACCCTCATCATTTTACAGATGAGCTAAAAATATGTTCATGTGTTCTACTCCACTTGGAGGTTTTGTTATTTTTGAGCACACTCCCCAAGTAAGGCCTATGTACCCTGATTTCGCTAATAGTGAGTTCCTATTCCTGTGACCTCTAGCCCAGCTATGACATATAGGGGAAATGACACCTACTATAATAATCTCAAGCCCTATAATCCATCACACATATTCTGGAAACACTAAAGGGAAACATGTTAAAATAACCAAACACACCTAGTATATATCACAAGGCTTGCCTAACTATTTCCCATTTATGCTATTTTGAGAATTGGCTCATAGCCCAGTTCCGACAACAGTGTTCAAGATTAAGTGGAAGGCCATCTGAGCATGGTAATTGAAATACAATTTTCCCCCCAAAGGGCTATTAGTTATGAGTTTACTTTCTTGTATGTGTGAGATCCCCTTCTGAGCCTTTACGAAATACGGGTTCTGCAATTGTCTCACTTACTGGAAAAAAATATGTGTCCTATTAGGTTTCTAGAGGACAATGGCATGTCAACTCTAATCAGCCTTCCTTCAGAAGATTTCACAGAAGTTAGGTCCAGGAGCCCCTCCTTAAACTACCTCCCCTAGCAACTGCCTCACTCTTGGCAAAAGCACACTTTGCTCTCCTCAATCCTGGTGACGTCAGTCACATTAATAAGCTAACAGTCCTAGACAACAGCAGTCACCACAGATCCAACTCAAGCCCAGCTTGAGGGGCAGCGAGAGCTCAGTTCCTGGACATAATCCCACCATGTTTTTAGATTACAGTCTTTGGCAGCATAGCTCCATCTTTGGGCATAGCCCATCTTGGGATCAAAGCCATTGGCCAATGACAACTTGATGCATTCATTTGGCTGGGATGTCCTGAGTAACACAGTAATCAAATTTTAATGACTTGGATAAGCCCCGTTTTCCTTCCCACCCCTCCATGGTTCTGGACGATGCCTAAAACTTAAAGGAAAGAATACTTAGGATCTGATATTTTCTAAGATTGAACAGCTGGCTTAGATCTGTTAAATTGTAGCTTTAAATTAATACACTCTATACTTCCCCTGTAAATCAAGGAAAACAAAAATGTACCAAAGAACTGGAAAGGAGGTTTCTGAGTTCTCTTAAATTGTGCCCAAAGATTTCTAATTCTAATTTTGAAAAAGGAAAGGAAGGATATTGGTTGAAAGTCACTGAGTATATACACCATGCACATTTATTAGATTCTTTGGCATAATATTTGTGCTTTGGATTCTTCCAATTAGAATGATTTACTCTACTGCATCAAATAAAGTTATAACTTTGATCTTAATTTTAGCCATCCCATAACCTCATTAAAAGCATCATATCATTTATTGTCATTATTCAGTGTGCTTTCATGACTATGGGGTAAGTAAGTAATCCAACTAGTTGTTCTTCTAGGTGTTCACTTCATTACTTTATCCATTTATTGGTTAGGCCAGAAACATATTATGTCTGTGGTCAGCCCTCTACCTCCAGCCCAAACTCTGATCTAAATCCATAAGTCTAAGGCCTTGAAAATGAGAAAAATTCCAAGTAGACCCAGAAAATATCATTTATTAAGTTATTCAAAGGTTGTGTGTATCTAAAGGAGATCATCATAGAAACTGCTTTGCAGAAAACTGCTTGGTAGAATGGATCAATCAACATGTCAATAATTCTTTACTGAAGCGCAACACCATTCTCAGGACTGAGGTCCACACTGACTGGGAATACTGTTGGAAAACAGGGAGTCACTCACTCTTCATTATGAACTTTTTTCCATTTTGCTTTGCTTCATTTTTTAAATTATACAGACATGGCCAGAATTTGAACCTTGCTTCACCTGGCTCAAACCATGAATACTAACTGCTTTAATTGGGAAGATGTGCCAGATCCCAGATCCTTGTTGTCTATCTGCCTCTACTCCAAGAAAAGGCTGTGCTTCCTTACAGTGAGTGAGTGGCCCAACACAATTTGGCAATGACTTTCCTGCATTTTCTGGCAGGGAATATGGAAAATAATATATATGGAAAATGTGTGTGTGTGTGTGTGTGTGTGTGTGTCTATAATGAGTTTTTTTCCTAAGTGACTTTTCTATCTTTGAGCTTTCAAGATAAAGAGGTGCTAACCATCCCAGCTCTATTGATTTGCTGGGTTCTGGATTCCTCTACAAACTGGGGCTTCAAGGCCTATCTCCAACAAACTTTTTGTTGTTTTTTGGCCAATGTGGCTCAAAGCAACAAAATGAATAGGAACATGTCCTTGAAAGAGGAATTTGCTCCTTTACTCTTAATTCTACAATTGTTGAGAATAAGGGTGTGGTGAATAGACACTAAAGAAAGTTTGGCCTAAAAATGAGAAAACAGAGAGAAGGAAATACAATACTGATCTGGAAGTGGATTTAAATGAGGATTAGCAGCTGTCCCATCTCCTTTGGTAAAAGGGCTTAACTAACAGCAAGAGGAATTGAAGATAAAATTTAGGAAAAACTTCCTGACCCTTTTAAGTCCTGGCAATGTTTTACCAAAAAGGATTACCCAGTGTATTTCTAGATCTTTTTTTTAATGTGAAGTTATTTTTGTAAATTTAGTGATTTGTTATTCATTCTAAGTTGTAGAAGTTTTAGACTTTTATATTTTTCTTCATTACTGAAGCAACGCAGGTTTACTGTAGAAAAAAAAATGTGGAAAATACTGATAAGCCACAAGAAAAAAATATCTATAATTCCACCACCCAGATAAACACTGTTATTATCATTCTGGGGCATGGCTTTGTAGACATTTTTCTCAGGAGACTGGTAAAGTAAATACTGGTAGAGTTATAAAATGCCATTATTAAGAATGATACATACATGACCCACCCACCTTGGGCCTTGGCCTCCATATTCATCCAAAATCTGCTCTTTGGTTTCATCTCTTGTTTTGGCCTTGACAAGTGAAAGAGCTGAGTGCCAGCTTCATCACCATCTGGCAGCTCTGAACTCCATGCATGTTCAGTAATGTTATGGTACAACAGACTACCATCACAGCTAGTTGGTAATAATGTCAGTAACTTGAAGAAGACATTTATCAGATTTCAAGTTGATAACTGAATATTCACCTAAAAATACACATAAGCATTTCAGATGTAACCTGGAAGGAAAATCTCTATATGTGCTTTATATATTGAAATTCTAATACCTGGAGTACAATTATTGCAATTGTGTATACATACATACATACACACACAGCAGTAAAATGTTATAATTAAAAATTATTAATGCTATTGGTTTTATGTATTAAAATGATTATCAAGGGGTGCCTAGTGGCTCAGTCAGTTAAGTGTCTGACCCTTAATCTCAGCTCAGGTCTTAAATCTCAGGGTCATGAGTTCAAGCCCCAAATAAATATAAAATAAAAATAAAATAAAATGATTATTGAAGACTTTCAAAAGGTTAAATAAGGAGATAGTTTACAAATATTGAACTATTAATATAGAATAAACTAATACAAATATTAGTAAATAATGAATGAGAACTTAGGAAGATCATGATATCCTCTCTGAACCAAAACATATTAATAAAAATTCAAATAATAATATAAAGCAGACTAATATTCAGGTATTTAATTTTATTTGGCATGAATTTTTTAAGAAAAAGTGCTATTTTGGAATCCTTCATCTTTTTTTTAAAGGTGAATTAAAACAATTATGTAAACCCTGACACCTTAAAATTTCACAATGAGAAGTTCCTAAATCATGGACCACACATCCATAATAAACCAACAAACCGTCTTTTTCAGACATAAGAATATAAATCACATAGCAAGTTGTTAGAGAAAAATGGGCCCATATGATGCATTTTGTTTTCATTAATCCAGTTTCATAATTATAAACTTCATAAGAATTATCTAAGAAGGCAATTCTTTATAGTCTTTGAGCTTACAGAAGTTATCATTTTAAGTAAAAAATTTATTGAAATTATTGCTATAACTACCAGTCCCTAAAGGCAGACAAAGATTTTTGAGATTTGCCAAAGTGATGAATCTTGGATAAAAAGTCTTTTTAGAAAACACAGTTGAAACTTTTACCTGAACGATACTCTGCTGTGCACAATGGCTGGTGACATTAAATGTGCCAGTTGAAAGCTGCCCTCTCTTTAGTATAAAAATGTGCAGAATAGCAGCTGAAAGAACTGTCCAGCAGTTGCCAGCTATGAGAAACTACTATAATGTTCCTAGAGTATAATACATTTTGAATTTTTGACTATTAAATATTAAAAATAAAGAATAATTTAAACATTTGCATACAATCTCAGGTTTTGTATAGTCCAAAAATTCTCTCAATGACTGTGATATTGAACTATAGCCTCTGCCTCATCAGAATATTTTCATACTTGACCATTTGCTATTTAGAACTGTAATCAGTGTGTCCCGAACATGTAAGTATTACATGTTTGAGACAGAGAGATGTGTGTCTGTTAGGATGTTTTTAATTGCATGAAACAGGCATCCCTACACAAATTGGGTTTGAAAAAGTGAACATAGAGGGCATGTGGGTAGTTCAGTCAGTTGGGCATCAACTTGATTTCAGCTCAGGTCTTGATCTCTTTTTTTTTTTTTTTAAAGATTTTATTGATTTATTCATGATAGAGAGAGAGAGAGAGAGAGAGGCAGAGACACAGGCAGAGGGAAAAGCGGCTCCATGCAGGGAGCCCAACGCGTGACTCGATCCTGGGACTCCAGGACCGCGCCCTGGGCCAAAGGCAGACATTAAACTGCTGAGCCTCCCAGGGATCCCTCAGGTCTTGATCTCAAGGTTGTGAGACTGAGCTCTGTGTTGGGCTCTGTACCAAGTGTGGAGCCTGCTTAACATTCTCTCTCTCCCTCTCCTTCTGACCCTCCCCCACCCTCTCCCTCCCTCCGAAAAGAAAAAAAAAAAAGTGGCCATGGGAAGAGAAATTACTGGGATTACTGGGTCACTTACCTGAAGAGTCTGAGCTGATACATAATATTGCTTCAGACAGAGCTTTACCCAGGGCTCAAAGATGTGAAGAGAACCTAGTTTTTCTCTCACCATTTCCCATCTCTACTTCTTAGCTCCTTTAGCTCCTTCTTGTTTCCCTCCTAATGATGCAAAGATGACTGCCAACAGTCCCTGAAGCCACTTGCTTCTACATTAGCAAACAGATAAGAAGCAAGTCAGTTTGTCCAAAGAGTTCTCAGGAAAAGTCATGAAGTACACCTAGATGTACTAAATGCTAAATGTATGCTTACATGATGTGTTGTTCACCTCTGCAGCATCACTGTGGTCAGGAGAATACCACATGATTATTTGTTTAAATCAACCAGCTTCTACCCTGGAAGTGGGAAAAGGTCAAACCAAAGTGGTAGTTTACAAAGGAGTCGAGAGATGTCATAACCAAGAATTAGGAGAAACTGATATTGACCAGCAAACAATAGGTGCTAACCTCAAAATGCTTTCCACTGTTAAAATATGATTATAAATGGTTATTATATATAAAGCATGATCCCAGTTTTGATGTATAGATTTCTGTGCAAACATCTTCTGGCTTCATTTACTTAATAAATTGTTTCTTTTTTGGTTTTATAACTATATCATTTCACTATTAGAATCAATACTTCAGCACAACTGTACATATTCTTGCATGTGTATATTAGAATAATTCCTAAAAATTCAATTAAGTAAAAAAAAATACACGTTACAGTTTTTACACATCTTGCCAAATTGCTTTCCCCAAAAGTGAAACTTCTAGCAGCAATGTACCACAATGCCAGCTTCCCATAACCTGCCTCACCAACAAATAATTCAAGAGACAAAAATAACATCTCATTGTTGAAATATCTAACCTTTTGAAAGATGAAATTATTCTGATATCAGTTACCTAATGATATTTTTTATCTATTAATATTTAATTAGCTGTCTACTAATATCCTGGCTCATTTCTCAATTGGCTGATTATCTTGACATATTAAAAATAGTAAACTCTGTCATATGTTATAATTTTTTCCTCATTTGTCATTTTATTTTGTTTTAGTTTATGGCAGGGTTTAGTTGTTTGCTGCTTTTCTATACAGAAGTTCTACATTTTGACATAATCAAAATTACAGTATATTTAAGATTGCTGTCTTAAATGTCCTTTTGAGAAATAACCTTCCTCATCCCAATTACTTCAATTTTTAATTATATTTTCTTCTAGCACATTTACTGTTTCATATTTTACCTTTAAATCTTTAAATCAGGGATGCCTGGGTGGCTCAGTGGTTGAATATCTGCCTTTGGCTCAGGATGTGATCCCAGAGTTCTGGGATCGAGTCCCACATCGGGCTCCCTGCATGGAGTCTGCTTCTCCCCCTGCCTGTGTCTCTGCCTCTCTCTGTGTCTCTCATGAATAAATAAATAAAATCTTTTTAAAAAATCTTTAATTCATCTAGAATTTATTTTGTTGTATGAAATAAGGTCAGGCTATAACCTTACTTTTTCTAAATGGCTAAACAGGATTCCTAATGTAGATGTTATATAGACTGGTGATTAAGAAGGCTGGTTTTGAAGCTAGACCACTGGGTTCATGACCTTCGAAAGTTAGGCATCTTTTCTATATCCTATCTATAAAGCAAGATTAAAATAATGGTACCTTCTTCACAGAATGGTTTCAACCATAAAATGTGTTAAGCACATAAAGAACTAGAAACACTGCCCAGAGCACAGCAAATGTTAGACATTGCTGTTACTACTTTTTACTGAAAGATCTATCATTTCTCCTCTTGAGATATTACCTTTGTGCAGTACTAAATATTTATCTATATGTGGGTTTGTTTCTAGAATTTTTTGTTTTCTTCTATTGGCTAGTCTGTTTACTTTTCCCTCTCTGCCGATTTTTAAAGGATTCATGTCAATATTTCTGAAATCAGCAGAAAGAACTTGGGGCTTCTTCAGATGGCTTGGTATCTTGTCCTTATTAGAACCATGAGTCATTTCTTTCTATGTGTCATGTTAACTTTGCACAAGTCAGCTCTATGCATACCATTTTGTGCTTAATTAGCTTATTTAGTCTCAGTTCTTCCATTCACTAGCTATGTAACTTGGGCAAGTAACTTGGGCAACTGAACTCTGTCTCAGTTGCTTCATCCGTAAAGTGGGGATAATAATAGTTATGATCTTGGGGCACCCAGGTGGCTCAGTGATTGAATGTCCGCCCTTGGCTAAGGGCATGATCCCAGGGTCCTGGGATCAAGTCTCACTTCGGACTCTCAGTGGCAAACCTGCCTCTCCCTCTATCTGCCCCTTCCCATATCTCTGCCTCTTTCTCTGTGTCCCTCATGAATAAATAAATAAAATCTTTTTAAAAAATAGTTATGATCTCATAGGGCTTCTGTGAGGATTAAATGAGATGATGCATGTAAAGCTTATAGTAAACATAGCAATCCCTAAATAATTGTTAGTTATTAATTTATTTTATTATTATTTTTATATCATAAGACGCAAAAGTCTCTCCTTCATTAAAGGGCCTGGCAAGTACTGACATAAGTAATCAAGATATAAGGATACGGAGAAAAGAAGTCCATTGGCATTTTTCAAGTAAAGTTATATTTTTTCCAAGTTAATATATAATTAAAAGCATCCCAAATAGTATCTTGTACCTAGTAGGTACTCAAAAAAATTGCTGAACTGGTAAATATAAAGAAATCATATTGTTTTCTGTCTGTGCAGTGTTAAGGATTTCATGTGAAATGAATATTGAGAAAGAAAAACTTCACTAAAAATGTTACTCAAAAATATAAATTAAAAAAATACTAATATTCTTGTTCAAGCTCCTAGTACAACTTTTTTTTTGTGCGTGCGTGTGTGTGTGCACAGACTTATACACACAATTCACAAATAGGCATTTCTTGACATTTTAAGCCATTCCAGTTTGGCTCAATTCCAGTTAATCATAATAAAATGTCAAGAAACTAAGTATTAAAGATACAATCTGGTCCTTCTTGAACTTATTTACTTGTTCTTTAAAAAAAAAAAAAAAGATATATCAGGAAGCATCTGACTGCTTCCTTTCTTTCAGCAGACACAGTTTCCTTGTTTTACTTGGGCAGGGTCTTTTACCATGTGTGAAAAGATGGAGAGGAAGAGGATCACAAATATGAGAGGTGTGGCCATATGTGCTATTTTCCCCTGAGGTTTAAAGTGTTTAGGCAAGGCTATGGTGAAAGACACTTGTGAGTCTCCAACTCTGAGTCATCTTGGGGGTGCCAGTAGCATCTGAGATGCGATGCCAAAGAATTATTAGGAACCAAAACATTAAAATCACTCCCATGTGAGTGTGAAACTCAATCTTCTTGACTTTTGAAGGAGAAATGTTTCCTTTACAATTCCACCATTTTCAATGCCAGTAATTGCACACTGGATCAAAAGACTGATGAGGAGTAGAATTGGAAACCTAGAGATAATTTAAGAATAGCTTAGGTAACTAGACCCAGTCTTTGAAGAACAACTCTATGGAGGAGGTCTTAAATGATCTTAAGTCTTGACCACAATTCCTTAGACACCACCACAGAATAAGACAACACCACTTATGTTTACATGGTACCTAAAAATTCAGCTATGTCAGTTTGAGTTGATTTTTACAGCCATTTTCACAAATGATTTGAGTCACTAATTAGTTGGCAAATGTTCAATTCCTATCCACTCTAGTTATCTAGGTCAAGAGAAATAAACCTGTCAATGCAGCCAGCAAAAAAAAAAAAAAAAAAAAAAAAAATTTAGAGAATTTCTTTACTGCTCTGTGAGACATGTTCCTTTGCTATAGTGAGTCAAATAACATACTTATCATAATCAATTCAGTATTTAAAGTAGATGTACTTCCTACTTAATATGTAACCTATGTTTGAAGTTTGATTTAAGACAAACTCCTGATGTCCAAGGGCCTTATACTAAAGATTTTTTTAAATAAACAAAAATAGAGAGATGATTATGATGGAGATAGATAGAACGAACATAGGAACCATGTAAAGAACATGTCCCAGGTTAAAAAAGTAAAATATATAATTTTATCCATATTCATTAATTTGTTATTCATTCATTCCACACATTGTATTAAATGCCAGTCACTGTTCTATGCATTGAGGATGAAACAGCGATCCAGAAGACAAGTATTTTTCTCTGTCCCCCCTGGAGCTTCTAGTCTAATGAAGGATATTGCCAATAATTCAATAACCTCACAAGCAAATAGATTCATTAGGCCAAGTAACTGCAAATGGATGAAAAACAGACAGGAGGATCTGAGAAAACGAAAAAGCCAGGGATATCAGGGAAGTCGTCTCTGAGGAGTGATAGTCGAGGTGATCTCTGAAAGGCGAAAAGAATAGCAATGACTAGGTTAAAATAGGAAAGAAGGATAGCTCAGGTAGAGGGATCACCATGAGCAAAGGCTATACAGCAGGCAAAAGTGAAGACAGAGGGCAGACATTAAAAAGAAAACCAGTGGAACATTAAGAAACAGTGGGTAGGTTGCAAGATTGAGCTGGAAAGTCCATGCTCAGTTGTTTTGTCTGTACTTTAAGAGCCATGGGAATCCATTGAAAGAATCTAAGCAGGAGAGTGATGGTCAGATTTGTATTTCAATAACAATTAGTTTGGATATATGTATGGAGATTGGCTTAGAGGGAGCCCCAAGAGGTTGCAGGAAAACCAGCTAGAATATCAGGAATAAGCTAATGCTGTTATCTGGCAATGATGGTAATTTTTTTTAAAGATTATTTATTTATTTATTTATTCATAGAGACACAGAGAGAGAGAGGGGCAGAGGCACAGGCAGAGGGAGAAGCAGGCTCCATGCAGGGAGCCTGACGTGGGACTCGATCCAGGGTCCCCAGGATCACACCCCGGGCTGCAGGTGGTGCTAAACCGCTGTGCCACCAGGGCTGCCCCAATGATGGTAACTTAGATCAAGATGGTACCAGTGGAGACAGATAAGTAAACACCACCTGGATTTAAATTAGATTTGAAGAAGGAAAGGGGCATATGAAATAAGCTTATGCAGTAAAACTAACTGCTAAGAAGGGAAGGTTAAAACAACAGCAATACTTTACAAGGCCAAATACTGCTCATGACTCAGGCAACCGGCATTCTAAATCTAAATAAGTCTAAATCCAGAATTGTGACTACTTTATGTTGCTCTGAGGTCTTACACTTGCCTCCCAGAGCTAATCCAAGAAAACACTCCAAGAAGGGAGGGAAGTTCTACTTCTGGTTAAGGTATAGAGAGGCATAATAACTATCACTTCCCTCATGACAAAAGAAAATAACAGATAGACTAAAAATTATATTTTTCTTTAAAACCATTAAAGACTTTAGACTAGACATACATACATACATACAAGTCTAAATAAACTAATTCCAGAGAGGGACATGCTATTCAAAGAAGAGCACAAAATGGGCAGCCAGGGTGGCTCAGCGGTTTAGCGCTGCCTTCCGCCCAGGGCCTGATCCTAGAGATCTGGGATCGAGTCCCACGTCAGGCTCCCTGCATGGAGCCCGCTTCTCCCTCTGCCTGTGTCTGTGTCTCTGCCTCTCTCTCTCTCTCTCTCCCGAATAAACAAATAAAATCTTTAAAAACAACAACAACAACAAAGAAGAGCCCAAAATGGTGATTACTTTCATACTAGGGATAAACTGCCTAGCTTGAGTACAGGCAGGTAGAAAAGTAGGCTTGACATAGACAAAATGAGTTTGTTGGAATGAAAAGAAATCAATGGAACTTTTAACATGTGGGCTAGCCTGAAATAGTGGAATCTGAAACACAAAAATGTATCTTCCAAACAGCAATCCTACCTCATGGGAATTCTGCTGAGTCAGGAGCAGTTGGAGCAGAGCTGGGAGGTAGAGAGAGATTTCCCAGTCCCTTGTGGTACTTAGGTTCCAGGTTAAATCTGGAGGTAAAATTAAACCAAGACTGTAGCCAAACCCTCTTCTTGTTCAAATCTTTTTTTTTAAGACTTTATTTATTTATTCATGAGAGACATAGAGAGAGAGGCAGAGACATAGGCAGAGAGAGAAGCAGGCTCCCCATGGGGAGCCTGATACCGGACTTGATCCCAGACTCCAGGATCACGACCTGAGCCAAAGGCAGGTGGTCAAGCACTGAGCCACCCAGGCATCCCTCTAGTTCAAATCTTGATCAGCCCTCTACACATGAAGCAAGAAGTTGGGAGTTAGGCTGAAAGGCTAAGAGAAATTTCCATAATCTCATTGGTAAGAGGTAAACTAAAACTAATCAAACTTGTATCTCAGTTCCAGTTCAGCTAAACTCATGATAGGAACTGGATAAAAATTCCCTTCCCAAGCATTTGGACAGAAGAAAGGAAAAGCCAAGTCTGGGAAAAACAAAACAAAAATATGCGATCTTGCTTTAGTCACTATTGTTCTTTTATGCAAAATGTCTGATATATAGTAAAAAATTAAGAAACATATAAATAAGAAAAAAAAATGTGTCCAAAATAAAAAAAGAAAATAGACAATAGGGGAAGACCCACTGATGACCACATACTACAATAAGTCAATAAGGTCTCTAAAATAACTATTTAAAATGTGTTAAAGAATTATGCTAAATTAAAGACAGACAAAGATGAGTGAACAAAAAGGAATTTCATCAGAGAAACTAAAGCTCTAAAGAAGATCAAAAGTAAAATTCTAGGATAGAAAAATATGGTATCTGAAGCAAAGAATGTAATAAATAAGCTTAAAAGCAGATTGAAACAACAGAAAAATCAGTAAACTCTAAGGTAAGTCAACAGAAAATAGCCAAAATACAAAAAGAAAAAATAATTAAAATACTAATAAACACAGCATCAGAGATACATAGGTTAGTATCAAAGGGTAACTGGAACTCTCAGAGTATATTCTCTTTCAAAATAGAATTCAATTATTAGTTGATAATAAATTGGTAATCTCAAACATTTAGAAATTAAGCTATGCACTTCTAAAAAATCTGTGGGTCAAAGAAAAAATGAAATAGAATTTATAAAATATTTTTTACTGAATGATAATAAAAACACAAAGGTCAAAATATGTGAGATGTAGCCAAAGCAGTGCTTAGAGGAAAAGTGATAGTTTCAAATGCATGTATCATTTTATCACTATGATAAAAATGTTAAGAAACTTTCCTGGGGTTGGCTGACCATAAACATAAATTGCTAAAGGAGGACTCTCTCAGGTTTTGTAAAAATGTATCTCTTGAAGAATCCTGAAAAAAAGAAATGATTTTTTTTTTTTTACCTATTTTTATACTTGTGATTTTCTTTTTTTTTTTAATTTATTTTTTATTGGTGTTCAATTTACTAACATACAGAATAACCCCCAGTACCCATCACCCATTCACTCCCACCCCCCGCCCTTCTCCTCTTCCACCATCCCTAGTTCGTTTCCCAGAGTTAGCAGTCTTTACGTTCTGTCTCCCTTTCTGATATTTCCCACACATTTCTTCTCCCTTCCCTTATATTCCCTTTCACTATTATTTATATTCCCCAAATGAATGAGAACATATAATGTTTGTCCTTCTCCGACTGACTTACTTCACTCAGCATAATACCCTCCAGTTCCATCCACGTTGAAGCAAATGGTGGGTATTTGTCATTTCTAATAGCTGAGTAATATTCCATTGTATACATAAACCACATCTTCTTTATCCATTCATCTTTCGTTGGACACCGAGGCTCCTTCCACAGTTTGGCTATCGTGGCCATTGCTGCTATAAACATCGGGGTGCAGGTGTCCCGGCGTTTCATTGCATTTGTATCTTTGGGGTAAATCCCCAACAGTGCAATTGCTGAGTCGTAGGGCAGGTCTATTTTTAACTGTTTGAGGAACCTCCACACAGTTTTCCAGAGTGGCTGCACCAGTTCACATTCCCACCAACAGTGTAAGAGGGTTCCCTTTTCTCCGCATCCTCTCCAACATTTGTGGTTTCCTGCCTTGCTAATTTTCCCCATTCTCACTGGTGTGAGGTGGTATCTCATTGTGGTTTTGATTTGTATTTCCCTGATGGCAAGTGATGCAGAGCATTTTCTCATACGCATGTTGGCCATGTCTATGTCTTCCTCTGTGAGATTTCTGTTCATGTCTTTTGCCCATTTCATGATTGGATTGTTTGTTTCTTTGCTGTTGAATTTAATAAGTTCTTTATAGATCTTGGAAACTAGCCCTTTATCTGATATGTCATTTGCAAATATCTTCTCCCATTCTGTAGGTTGTCTTTGAGTTTTGTTGACTGTATCCTTTGCTGTGCAAAAGCTTCTTATCTTGATGAAGTCCCAATAGTTCATTTTTGCTTTTGTTTCTTTTGCCTTCGTGGATGTATCTTGCAAGAAGTTACTATGGACGAGTTCAAAAAGGGTGTTGCCTGTGTTCTTCTCTAGGATTTTGATGGAATCTTGTCTCACATTTAGATCTTTCATCCATTTTGAGTTTATCTTTGTGTATGGTGAAAGAGAGTGGTCTAGTTTCATTCTTCTGCATGTGGATGTCCAATTTTCCCAGCACCATTTATTGAAGAGACTGTCTTTCTTCCAATGGATAGTCATTCCTCCTTTATCGAATATTAGTTGACCATAAAGTTCAGGGTCCACTTCTGGATTCTCTATTCTGTTCCACTGATCTATGCGTCTGTTTTTGTGCCAGTACCACACTGTCTTGATGACCACAGCTTTGTAGTACAACCTGAAATCTGGCATTGTGATGCCCCCAGATATGGTTTTCTTTTTTAAAATTCCCCTGGCTATTCGGGGTCTTTTCTGATTCCACACAAATCTTAAAATAATTTGTTCTAACTCTCTGAAGAAAGTCCATGGTATTTTGATAGGGATTGCATTAAACGTGTATATTGCCCTGGGTAACATTGACATTTTCACAATATTAATTCTGCCAATCCATGAGCATGGAATATTTTTCCATCTCTTTGTGTCTTCCTCAATTTCTTTCAGAAGTGTTCTATAGTTTTGAGGGTATAGATCCTTTACATCTTTGGTTAGGTTTATTCCTAGGTATCTTATGCTTTTGGGTGCAATTGTAAATGGGATTGACTCCTTAATTTCTCTTTCTTCAGTCTCATTGTTAGTGTATAGAAATGCCATTGATTTCTGGGCATTGATTTTGTATCCTGCCACGCTACCGAATTGCTGTATGAGTTCTAGCAATCTTGGGGTGGAGACTTTTGGGTTTTCTATGTAGAGTATCATGTCATCGGCAAAGAGGGAGAGTTTGACTTCTTCTTTGCCAATTTGAATGCCTTTAATGTCTTTTTGTTGTCTGATTGCTGAGGCTAGGACTTCCAGTACTATGTTGAACAGCAGTGGTGAGAGTGGACATCCCTGTCTTGTTCCTGATCTTAGGGGAAAGGCTCCCAGTGCTTCCCCATTGAGAATGATATTTGCTGTGGGCTTTTCATAGATGGCTTTTAAGATGTCGAGGAATGTTCTCTCTATCCCTACACTCTGAAGAGTTTTGATCAGGAATGGATGCTGTATTTTGTCAAATGCTTTCTCTGCATCTAATGAGAGGATCATATGGTTCTCGGTTTTTCTCTTGCTGATATGATGAATCACATTGATTGTTTTACGGGTGTTGAACCAGCCTTGTGTCCCAGGGATAAATCCTACTTGGTCATGGTGAATAATTTTCTTAATGTACTGTTGGATCCTATTGGCCAGTATCTTGTTGAGAATTTTTGCATCCATGTTCATCAGGGATATTGGTCTGTAATTCTCCTTTTTGGTGGGGTCTTTGTCTGGTTTTGGAATTAAGGTGATGCTGGCCTCATAGAACGAATTTGGAAGTACTCCATCTCTTTCTATCTTTCCAAACAGCTTTAGGAGAATAGGTATGGTTTCTTCTTTAAACGTTTGATAAAATTCCCCAGGGAAGCCATCTGGCCCTGGACTCTTGTGTCTTGGGAGGTTTTTGATGACTGCTTCAATTTCCTCCCTGGTTATTGGCCTGTTAAGGTTTTCTATTTCTTCCTGTTCCAGTTTTGGTAGTTTGTGGCTTTCCAGGAATGCGTCCATTTCTCCTAGATTGCCTAATTTATTGGCGTATAGCTGTTCATAATATGTTTTTAAAATCGTTTGTATTTCCTTGGTGTTGGTAGTGATCTCTCCTTTCTCATTCATGATTTTATTAATTTGAGTCTTCTCTCTCTTCTTTTTAATAAGGCTGGCTAATGGTTTATCTATCTTATTAATTCTTTCAAAGAACCAACTCCTGGTTCTGTTGATCTGTTCCACAGTTCTTCTGGTCTCGATTTCGTTGAGTTCTGCTCGAATCTTTATTAACTCCCTTCTTCTCTTGGGTGTAGGATCTACTTGCTGTTTTTTCTCTAGCTCCTTTATGTGTAAGGTTAGCTTTTGTATTTGAGTCCTTTCCAGTTTTTGAATGGATGCTTGTATTGTGATGTATTTCCCCCTTAGGACTGCTTTTGCTGCATCCCAAAGATTTTGGATGGTTGTATCTTCATTCTCATTAGTTTCCATGAATGTTTTTAACTCTTCCTTAATTTCCTGGTTGACCCTTTCATCTTTTAGCAGGATGGTCCTTAACCTCCACGTGTTTGAGGTCCTTCCAAACTTCTTGTTGTGATTTAGTTCTAATTTCAAGGCATTATGGTCTGAGAATATGCAGGGGACGATCCCAATCTTTTGGTATCGGTTCAGACCCGATTTGTGACCCAATATGTGGTCTATTCTGGAGAAAGTTCCATGTGCACTTGAGAAGAATGTGTATTCAGTTGAGTTTGGATGTAAAGTTCTGTAGATATCTGTGAAATCCATCTGGTCCAGTGTATCATTTAAAGCTCTCGTTTCTTTGGAGATGTTGTGCTTAGAAGACCTATCGAGTATAGAAAGAGCTAGATTGAAGTCACCAAGTATAAGTGTATTATTATCTAAGTATTTCTTCACTTTGGTTAATAATTGATTTATATATTTGGCAGCTCCCACATTCGGGGCATATATATTGAGGATTGTTAAGTCCTCTTGTTGAATAGATCCTTTAAGTATGATATAGTGTCCCTCTTCATCTCTCACTACAGTCTTCGGGGTAAATTTTAGTTTATCTGATATAAGGAAGGCTACTCCTGCTTTCTTTTGAGGACCATTCGAATGGTAAATGGTTCTCCAACCTTTTATTTTCAGGCTGTAGGTGTCCTTGTGTCTAAAATGAGTCTCTTGTAGACAGCAAATAGATGGGTCCTGCTTTTTTATCCAGTCTGAAACCCTGAGCCCTTTGATGGGGTCATTAAGCCCGTTCACATTCACATTCAGAGTTACTATTGAGAGATATGAATTTAGTGTCATCATGATAACTATTCAGTCCTTGTTTTTGTGGAATGTTCCACTGAACTTCTTCTTAAAGGGGAATTTTAAGAGTCCCCCTTAAAATTTCTTGCAGAGCTGGTTTGGAGGTCACATATTCTTTTAGTTGCTGCCTGTCTTGGAAGCTCTTTATCTCTCCTTCCATTCTGAATGAGAGCCTTGCTGGATAAAGTATTCTTGGTTGCATGTTCTTCTCATTTAGGACCCTGAATATATCCTGCCAGCCCTTTCTGGCCTGCCAGGTCTCTGTGGAGAGGTCTGCTGTTACCCTAATACTCCTCCCCATAAAAGTCAGGGATTTCTTGTCTCTTGCTGCTTTAAGGATCTTCTCTTTATCTTTGGAATTTGCAAGCTTCACTATTAAATGTCGAGGTGTTGAACGGTTTTTATTGATTTTAGGGGGGGATCTCTCTATTTCCTGGATCTGAATGCCTGTTTCCCTTCCCAGGTTAGGAAAGTTTTCAGCTAGAATTTGTTCAAATACATATTCTGGCCCTCTGGCCCTTTCGGCACCCTCGGGAACACCAATTAAACATAGGTTTTTCTTCCTCAGGCTGTCGTTTATTTCCCTTATTCTATCTTCATGGTCTTTTAATTGTTTGTCTCTTTTTTCCTCAGTTTCCCTCTTTGCTATCAACTTGTCTTCTAGGTCACTCACTCGTTCTTCCACCTCGTTAACCCTCGTCGTTAGGACTTCTAGTTTGGATTGCATCTCATTCAATTGATTTTTAATTTCTGCCTGATTAGCTCTAAATTCTGCAGTCATGAAGTCTCTTGAGTCCTTTATGCTTTTTTCTAGAGCCACCAGTAGCTGTATAATAGTGCTTCTGAATTGGTTTTCTGACATTGAATTGTAATCCAGATTTTGTAACTCTGTGGGAGAGAGGACTGTTTCTGATTCTTTCTTTTGAGGTGAGGTTTTCCTTCTAGTCATTTTGCTCAGTGCAGAGTGGCCAAAAGTAAGTTGTACTTGATAGAAGCGCGAACTCTTCTCACTGTAGCATTCCAGGTGTTCTCTCTTTAATTCTCAGGCCGAATTCATAGATTTTCAGGATAATTTGAAGGTTTTCTAGGTAATTTGGTGGAGACAGGTGATTTGGAGACCCTACTCTTCTGCCATCTTGCCCCTCCCTTCAAAAAGAAATGATTTGAAACAAAGAATAAAAGGCATAAAGATTGGGACACCTGGGTGGCTCAGTGGTTGAATGTCTGCCCTTAGATCAGGTTGTGATCCTGGAATCCTAGGATCAAGTCCCTCTGCCTATGTCTCTGGCTCTCTCTGTGTCTCTCATAAATAAATAAATAAAATAAAATAAAAAAGGCATAAGGATTGATGAGGAAGAAATAAACTATCTATGTTTCTGACAATATAATTACATATATAGAAAATCCAAAGGAATCAACAAACAAAAACTACTTAGGGTTACTGAATGAATTTCCAAGGTCACAGTATACAATGGCAATATATAAAAATCAATTAATTGTATGGGAAAAGACAGCCTCTGCAACAAATGGTGCTGGGAAAACTAGACACTTACCTGCAAAAAAATGAAACTGGACCACTTTCTTATATCACACACAAGGATAAACTCAAAATGGATTAAAGACCTAAATATGAGACCTGAAACCATAAAAGAAACCATTAAAGTGAAAAAAGGCAAGCTACTGACTATGAGAACATATTTACAATACATGGATATATAAACAGATTCATTTCTAGGATATATAAAGAAGTTCTATAAATCAGTAACTTAAAAAATAAGCAAATTAAAAAGAAGGGAAAGATGCAAATGGAAATCCTCCAACAGAATGTACAGAGTACCCAACAAGCACATGAAAAGCTGTTTAACATCATAGGTTATCAGGAAAATATAAGTTGAAGCCATAATGCGATACCACTATCTAGCTAAAATTAGATCGACCATATCAAGTTTTGGTGAGGATGTGAAGTAGCTAGAATTCTCACACATTACTTATGGAAGCATAAACATATCATCACTTTGGAAAACAATCTGACAGGTTTTTAGAAAGTTCAACATATCCTACCTTATGATGTCATTCCACTCCTAGAAATATATTTAAGAGAAATGAAAGCATATGCCTACAAAAAGACTTGTATACAAATGTCCATAGAAGCTTCATTCATAAGTGCTAAAAACTGTCAACAAACCAGATGTCCATCCAAAAGAATAAGTCAACTGTAGTATATTTAATACAGTGGATTTCTAGTCAGCACTAAAAAAAAAAAAAAAAAGAACTAAAGATACTTGTGACAATTTAGATGAATACACTGAATAACAGAAGCTAAAGGCAAAAGAATATATGCCATCTTATTTCACTTATATTAAGACCAAGTACAGACCAAATTAATATATGAAGATAGAAATCAGAACAGGGTTTGCCTCTGGGGGAATGAGGGAATGGACTAGAAAGTGGCATCCAACACCTTTCAGGAAAATGAAAATTAATGGTTAGGAAGGAGTACATACATTTATCAAAACTCATTAAACTGTACACTTAGATCTGGGCACTTTGCTGTGTGTGAAGTATTTCCTCGATAAAGGAAAGAGGGAAAAGAAAACAATCCTGAAAGCAAAAACACTTAACCGTATGAAAAAAACACAAATACACTTAAATGTAGGCTTCATTCTGTATCCAGATTACCAAATTTCTTATAAAAACATGACTTCACATGGGGCACCCGGGTGCTCAGTCGATTAAGCATCTGCCTTTGGCTCAGGTCATGATCTCGGGGTCCTGGGATCGAACCCTACGTCAGGCTCCCCGCTCAGTGGCAAGCCTGCTTCTTCCTCTCCTTTTGCCACACCCCTCTCCCCACTCATGCGTGCACTCTCTCTCTCTCACACACAAATAAGTAAATAAAATCTTTTTTAAAAATACAAAATACTGTGACTTCACAATGCAAGGAAGTACAAAAAAGTAATATAAAACCAAGCAAATATCAAAGTTTACTTTGAAAACAGACACACGTAGAACAGGATTCTTCAAGAGATAGAACAGGTTTTACAAAACCTGAGAGATTCCTCCTTTAGCAATCTATTTTTATGGTCAGCAAACCCCAGGAAAGTTTCTTAACATTTTTATCATAGTGAAATCTAGTTCCAGTGATTAGCCTCAAACATAATGAGTAGCAACTGATGGAAACAGTTGGGCTCTGGAGCCAGGCAAACCTAAATTCAAAGGAGTGTCAAAGTACTAAAGCCAAAGTACAAAAGTACAAAGTACAAAATAGCCAAAGTACAAAAAGAAAAAAGAATTAAGATACTAAACACAGTGTCAGAGACACTAAGTTAGTTTTAAAGGGTAATTGGAACTCTCAGTATATTCTCTTTCAAAACAGAATTCAATTATTAGTTGATAATAAACTGATAACTAGAAAAACCCTCAAATATATAAATATATTTATCCTCAAAACTGATAACTAGAAAAATCCTCTATGCCTGAGTTGCTCTGTGACTTGGACTAGAATCTCTGCTTTTCTGGGCCCCAATTTCTTCATCAGTAAAATGGAGAGAGGTTTGCTCTGAACTTTAAAGTTCAGAAGATAACAGATAGGAAGCACTTAGTGCCTGGCACATAGACAACTCTCATAACCAGTGGCTGCAATTATTACTAATGGGGAACATTATGCTACCTGAGAAAAGGTAGCAGAAGTAGGTGGGAGCTGAAGTTTTTAAAGAGAGGTGTTTATTTTGCTGAGCAACCAACCAAGCCCTGTGTCACCTTGGCTGAATGTCTGAACCTCAGATGGTATTTTTTATACTAATGAAACCACCATATCCTGTCTCATTTTATGACCCCAGAGGTCTGATTCTGGGTTGGCCCCTTAGCACCCACAAAATAAACAACCATACAAACAACAGGGCTCAGAATGGCTACCTGGGTTTTCCATACTGTGGACAAAGTTCAATATACAGGTTTTTTTTTTTTTTTTTTTTTTTTAAGATTTTATTTATTTATTCATGAGAGACACACAGAGAGAGGCAGAGACATAGGCAGAGAGAGAAGCAGGCTCCATGCAGGGAGCCTGATGTGGGACTCTTATCCCAGGTCTTCAGGATCACGCCCTGAGCTGAAGGCAGGCACTTTAGCCACTGAGCCACTCAGGGATCCTGATACACAGTTTTTAAGGATAATAGAAACTGCCACCAGGTGACTTCCAATCCCATTCCCTAAAAAGAACATAATTATAGGAATAGCAGACTTTCAGATCACTTTTCTAAACATGAGTTTAATACCTCAGGGTTTTCCCATATCAAGATCCTATCTGTACAGCCTACCTACTCTGTTCCTTTGGAAACAAGCATATCTGCTTCCTTAGTTTGCCTGTAGAATTTGAAGATAATCCCAGTATAGATTATATATTCTCTGGGTCCAAAATAGGATTTCTGTGGCTTCACACTATTGTCATCATATCACATCAGAGAATCTCAGAATTGCAAGGGATCTCTTTGGAAACCACACCACCTTCTTCATAGCTCCACCTACTGAGAATTTGTGGTCAGCTCTATCATTTCCATTGTCTTGAACTTCATTACCTTGAAAGCCTGCTTAATTCATGGATGGTGAGCTCAAATTGGAGAGTTCTCTTTATTCTAATGAAAGAAAATCTTCCCTTCATATACTCTCTCAGGATTACTTACCCACCCTTGGAAGAAAAACAGGATTGATGCACTTCCTCTTCACATGGTAGGTCTTTCCCCACTTTTGGAGTGGCCAGCAACTTCCCTGACCACAGCATCCAAACCAAGATGTTCCTTATTGTTATCTACTTATACCTTTGCTGTTTCCTTCAAAGTGCTTATAAAAATTTGCTATTGTTTTCTGTCTTTTTTATAAGAGAACGTTAGCTCTCAGAAGGGCCACATTGCGCTTAGTTATGGCTATACTGCCAGCACCTGACATTGAACCTGGCACATCATGGGTACTCCATGGACACTGGATATGTGAGTATATATCTTTAGACATTTTTAAATAGCTCATACTCTCTCCTTAGCTTTCTGTGACCTGACCATATATTTTTATTCCTTCTGAGAGTTTTCAAAGTGCAAAGCCCAGAGAGGAAGAAGGTAACAAATCCCTGTAAAGGAGACTGGCATAAAGAATTGAGAAGTGGTGAGGTTGTAGAACTGGCCAAAGTATGTGCTTTGCCCAAAGGCACTCAATTTCAAGAAATTTTTAACCACTGGATTACTGAGCATAACATGTCTGTGGCTGGATTGGGCCTGCAGGCCACCATTTTATAAACCCTCTTTCAACTCCTTTCTTGAATGTGATTTGCAGACCCTTCATCTCCCTCCCTTGGAATATTCCAGTATGTCAGTATCTCTCTTGAAGTTTAATTGACCAGGAAGTCACAGCACATGGGGCCCAGTGCACATGGGACTGTTAACCTTCTGTGGTCTGGATAGTAAACCACTCTCAGAGCAGCCCAGGAGGCCTGAGGTCTCTGAGCAGATGTCCCACATTACTGTTGGCTCCAACTGAGTTTGTAGTCAATATGTCTTTTTTTGCCATGAGCTGCTGACAAGCCACTTAATGATAATAATATTTATGCAACAGCCCAAACAAAGGTCTCTGGCCTTGAAGAATTTAGACCATATACACTTCTTGATGATGTTTCCTTTCTGCACAAGTCCTGACAAGGAGAACAGGATTCCCCAATCACTCTGATCTAACCCAGACAGATGAGGCCCAAACAACCAATTGAATCACAAAAGAATAATCCAGTCAGTTGCTCTTCCTGACCAAGGTAATTAAACTAGACCAATAGACCTGGTTGCATTTTAATATCACCTCTGGCCTCATTACTGGGGATTCTGACTGAGTCTGCATCACCAGGAGCCTATACCGACAACAAATTCCCTAGATGATGTGGCACATCTAAGAGCCCACATCTGGGGTCCACTGTCTAGCTTAACAGTATCAGTATCACTCACAAATTCTCAAAACTCTAGAAGTGAGGCCCTCTCAGAGACAGACACATCCTAAAATTTGAGAGCCACCTGTCTAGATCAGGGTTGATGAACTGTTTTACTAAAGAGCAAATATTTTAGGCTTCGTGGGGTGAGAGGCAAAATTGAAGGCATTATGTTGGTACTTACATATAACTGTTTTAAATGTAGCCATTTGTTATAGGTTAAATTGTGTCCCACTCCCTCCCCTTCTCCAGAGAAGATATATTGATGTCCTAATCTCTAGCACCTCAGAATGTGGCCTTGTTTGGAAAAAGGATCTTTGAGAGATAGTCATGTTAAGATGATATTATTAGGCTGGTGTCCTTATAGAAAGAGGAAATGTGGACATTGAGAGAAACACAGGAGAACGTTATCTACAAACCAAGGAATGCCTGAGGCTTACCACAAGCTAGGAGTAAGGCATAGAACATGTCCTCCCTCATAGCCCTGAGGAGGAAACAACCCTGATGACATCCTGATTTTGGACTTAGCCTCCATAAATGTGAGAAAATAAATCTGGGTTTAAGTCACTCAGTTTGTGGTACTTTCTACGCAACCCTAGAAAATGTATCACCATTTAAAATATAAAAACAATTCTTAGACCAAGGGCCATATAAAAACCAGAAGCCAGATATGGCCCATGGACCATACCTAGAATATGCCCCACCATGATGATGATGGCTTAACAGCCTGGAAATCAACACATTGTTCATAATCTCATAGTAGACCCAGTCTCACATCCCTAAATTCAACTCAAATACTACCTCTTTGGAGAGGTTTTCCCTAATCTCTATAATGTTAACCATGTACTTCAAGGATCTTGCCAGCCTTGCTCACTGCTACATCCTTAGAACCTGACATATTTCAACTTCCAGTAAATATTAAATGAATGAGCGAATTTAAGACAGATAATCACAAAGCACAGTTTTCAGAGAAGCAATTTAAATCCACGGGGTATCACTGATTGTCTGAAATAACACAGCAGAAAACCCAGGATTAAAATCCTCTTGTCTAGACTTCAAAACTTACAGTCTTTTCATTGTACCACTCCATCTCTTAAACATACCTAAGCCTGTCCTGGAACACTGGCATTTAGGATACAATACATTATCCATATTTTTATGTAAGAGGTTCCCAAACAAAAAGGGATGTTGGGAACTTAAGTGTGATTGACACCTGGCCATTAAGCGACCACTGGCAGGCTGAGGAGGAGATACCCCAGAACATTTACTGAGAAAAAAACTCTGTGGTAGATATTTGCCAGGGCTACCTAGCTCCCATTCCCTTATTAACCACACCTCGATTTCATTTTGGAAATCAGTTCTTTTCCAGTGTGTAGCCAAGGCAGGAGATAATTCGTAGAGCCTGCCTTCCAACTACAAAGAAAATGACCAATCCATACAATATCTGCCCAAGGATACAGTCAGGGACCTGTACGTGGTCTAAGCTCACCTGATTGGACACTGTCTCCCAGACTTTTTAACTCCCAAATAACATGGGGCACAGTATATTAGTTATTGATTGCTGTATAGCAAATAGCCACAAATTTAGCATCTTAAATTGATGTGCATTTGTTCATTATTCTGTAGGTCAGAATTCAGGGATGTCGTGCTTGTGTTCTTCACTCATGGTCTGTGATGGCTAATTTTATATGTCAACTTGATTGGCCTAAGGGATGCCCACATAAATGGTAAAGTATTATTTCTGGGTGTGTCTGCGAGGGTGTTTCTGAAAAAGATTAGCAGCTGAATCAGTAAGGAAAAGAGATGGCCCTCACCAATCTGGGAAGGCATGATCCAACTGTGGGCCTAAATAAAACAAAAAGGTGGTGGAGGAAGGGCAAATCTGCTCTCTCTTAGGCTGGGACATCCATCTTCTCCTGCCTTTGGACATAAGCGCTCCTGGTTCTTGGCCCTTCATACTTGGACCAGCATTTATACTATTAGCTTTCTGATTCTCAGGCCTCAGGACTTAGACAGTATTATTTCCTGGTTCTCTAGCTTGTAGACGGTAGCTCATAGGACTTCTCAGCCCCCATAATCATGCAAGACAATTCCTATAATAAACCTTCTCTTATATATACCTACATATACATCCTATTGATTGTTTCTCTGGAGAACTCTGACACAAAATCTCACAAGATGCTGTGTACCCATCTGACACCTCTTCCAAGCTCATTCTTGTTATTAGAATTCAGTTCCTTGCAGTTGCAGGACTGAGTTTCTTGTTTCCTTTTTAGCTGTTGGCAGGGGGTCACTTTCAGCTCCTTGCAGCTGTTTTGTGGTCCCTCCATCTTCAAAGCCAGCAATGGCACATAGCACCCTTCTGATGCTTTGAATCTCTCTACTTCCTGTTCTGCCTTCCTCTTCTGCTTTAAAGAGCTCACATGATTAGATCAGGCCCATCCCAATCATCTCCACATGTTAAGGTCGACTGATTTGGACTTTATACCCAGAAAATCCTTTCACACGATACCTAGATTCATATTCTACAGTAACAGGGGACAGGAATCTTGGGTCCTCTACAGAATTCTGCCTACCTAGAGGTGATCTTCATTGCAACAGGCAACAGTGGTGGTCATGTCCCAGCCACTTGGTTCCTGCTGGGAGACAGAGACATTGCTATGTGTGTCTTACGTCCTGCTTCTTCGGTCTGTGGTGCTTCCTTGGTTCTTATCATTCCCAAGCTTAGTCTCCTAGCCTGTCATCAAATCTGGTAATTCATAATATAAATAAATAAACCTCTATTTACCTGGTATCATCCCAAACTGCTTTCTGTTGGACTCAAGAAACCTGTCTCAAGCTCCAGATGATGCCCAGCAATCCACCACAAAACAGGGATTCTTACAGAAGGGGAAGTGTGGTAGGGCAGGGAAAACCCACAGGCGGCTTTATCAAACCACATACCTCCATCCCCATAAATCTGACATGCTGGTTTAAAATACTGGAGCTCTATTAAACCACAGGAAAGCAATGACTTTTTAATTTTTTAAATATGGAACACTTCACAGATCTGTGTATCAGCCTTGCACGAGGGTCATGCCAATCTTGTAATCTTTCATTTAAACAAAAGTAGTTAGTGGTCTATACGGTAAAAATAAATTAACTGGTCAGGCTGCACAAAATCATGTTCTAATTTTTTTTTAAGATTGGGCTAGACAGAAGCTGAAATTAAACAATCTGACACTAGTTAAAAGGTGAAATACCTATCAAAAAAATCTTTTGACCCCACATAGTTGTTATCCTAATTTTAAATTCATGTTTTCCTAAACCAAACAAATTCTTCTCAAAGAAAGACTCAGCCAGATAACACATGCCTTGAGGTTCAGGCTTTGTACCTGAGCTTGTGGGCAAGGTCACCTTTAAATATAAAACCTAACGTGCGCAGGGTTCCTAGGGCGGCTTTGATGGAAGCCTTCGTGTAACAATATAGCCCTTTTCAGTTTATAGTTTCCGCCCCCCCAGGATTTCTGTGTTCTCTGGGGTGAAAAGACTTGGTCAATTCATTTGAATCTGATCATAAGAGCCCAGTCTGTTGCCTTCCAAACTTAGGTTTTTCTGATCCCCGACAAATCCGAAAAGTATAACTGCCCCAGACTAGACAGGGTTATTGGCCTAGGTACCAGTGCCTCAGCAGTCCAGACTGCAGAGAAAAGGGCAGACGAAGCCACCCCCTCTCTCCCTGAACCTTGATTTTGTTTATAGACGGCAGCATTTATGTGGAAAAATGTGTTTGCGCCAGCCTCCTTGAGCAGTACTGGGGCAGCTCTTTCCTCCTTTGTTGAACTGAGCTTGGAAAAAGCCCCTCAGAGTGAGGAATGGCTGGCACTGGCCAGAACATGCTGTATATTTCCACAGCCTACTCCAATATAAACAGACCAAGCTTATTAGTTCATGAAGAGCCAGGAGCTCCCCTGCTCGGGGAAGACAAATGCCACATCCAGGGAAATCAGGGAAGAGATCAAGCACACATTTTGTGCACATCTGTCTCTGCTCCCTGCTCATACGTATCTAGGGTTCTCACTTTCCTTGCATAGCTTCAGGCCCCTAGAGTGTGTTGCTTAACATTTAGCTCCAGGATAAGGTGTTCTGTGCCTTCCAGGCATCCTTGGTTTTTTAGGAGCAGGCAGGAAAAGTGAAGGAGACATTCCCTACTTTGAACTCTTGACTAATGAATGCAAAGGGCACCTGAACAGCACAGAGATGTAGCATTCAGAGTCTGGAGTCTGATGGCCAGATTTGAATTTAGCTACACACCCATATTGGCCAGGAAAAGTCCTATATTTAACATCAGACCCCAAATCTCAGAGACTAAACAAAACACAGGTTTACTGCTCACTTCATGTCACTCTACAATGCGTTTTTGGCCAAGAGGCTCTGCTCCATGCAGGGACTCAGGCTCACTGTATCCATGTCTTCATCCAGAGCCCTGGAGTTAGCAAGTCAGGGAAGAGCGATTATGGTCTGAGTATGTGTCTCACTTTCACCCACTAGCCAGGGACCAGCACTCAGTTACAGTTTCACCCATCTGCAGGGGAGGTTGGAAATACAGTGTAGCTGTGTGCCCTCAGGCAAATGAAAAATGGTTTGGTAAACAATTACCTGGTCTCTGCCATAGCTGCTTAAGAAAATTTCTGTGTTAAATGTTTTAACTTCTTTCCCTGTTAATTGGGTTATTAGTCAGGATCCTTCAGAGAAACCAAATGTGTGTATGTTAGTGTGTTTGTGTGTGTGTGTGATACACATAGAGATGGAGAGAATGAATAACTAAGAAATTGGCTCACATGACTATTAAAGCTGGCAAGTCCAAAATCAACAGATCTGCAGATCTGTAGGCAAGAGTTTATCTAGGCTTGAGTTTGAGTTTGGGGACAGTCTGGAGGCAAAATTTCTCCTTCAACTGATTGGACGAGGCCCATCACATTATGGCCCATCACTCTGCTTCATAGTCTACTGATTTAAATTTAACCTCATCCAAAAAGTACCTAGAAAGCAATTATCTAGACTAGTGTGACTAAATATCTGGGTACCATAGCCCAGCAAGTTAATACATTACCATGAACCATTATTATAATGGGTATGATAAATTAGTATTACAAAGCACCCAGGACCATGTCTGGCACCTAGAAAGGTCTCTGTGAACATTAGTTTACCATAACTACTGTTGTTATATTATCATTACTGCTGATACATGAGGCCTGAACATAGCACCATAGCACTACCACCACCTTACCACTCCCCTCAACTACCCCAGCAAACCATCTAGGGAGTTACTAACCTATAAAGGGCTTATTTTACTTAGATAAATATTTTCTTAATTTTTTTCCAAAGCATTTTCCCATCTACTATTTTACTCAGTCATTCACTCAAACTTATGAAGCAGGCAAGGTGAGATTATTCCTACTGTTTTTATTTTATTTTTAAAAATTTTATTTATTTATTCATGAGAGACACAGAGAGAGAGGCAGAGACACAGGCAGAGGGAGAAGCAGGCTCCATGCAGGGAGCTCGACATGGGACTTGATCCCAGGATCACGCCCCGGGCTGAAGGTAGCACTAAACCACTGGGCTGCCCTGTTTTTATTTTAGAGCTGAGGGTCAAAGAGGATGGCTGCCCTCCTGCCCACCCTTCCTAGTTTGTGCCCTATCCCAATCTCCACATTGTGTTTCAGGAGAGCCACCCCTGCCCTATGTGAGAGGTGCCTTTCTTCCTACCTGATCTAAAATTTATTCTATATTATATTCCCATAGAAGTAATAATGTAACAAGTGTTGAGTAGGATTAATTGAAATACTCCTATTAATACTATGCTTCAGGTATTCCATTAAATAGGTATTCGTACACAGATCTCAGGGAATCTAATTCACCATTTGAAACATTTCAACTATTATTTCCATGGAAAAACAAGCCCCATGATTCAAGAATTGAACATATGAATGAATTTAGGGATAGGACTCTGTAAGAGAGGATTTCCTGCATGAATTCAGATACCAGTATGGGTTTAGGCATTCCTGGGAACCAGTTAGAATTTGTCCTTCCCATTTTCTATGTTCTGGGGCTCACCCTTCTACAGCCAGTCTATTTTCTTCATCACTGTTTATGCTAAATAAATAGGATGAAGCAGAAGTCAAAAGTCTGGGTATCTGATTTGGTTCTGCCGTAACCAGATGCAGAAGTCTTTTTACTTTGGTTTCCTTGCAGATCAAGGGGGTTTCATGAACTCATGGTTGGTTGCCTATCAGCTACAACATTTCTCAGTCTACTCTGGGTCACCCTTCCACAGGGTCTGATACCTGCCTGATAATCTAGACTCACAAAGCTCTGCTTCCTCCCATCCTACATAGTGGTTCTGAAGTCTCAAAGAGGGATCATAATGACCCCAAAGCCTTCAACACACAAAAGAATCCATTGCTAATGGTGGGAGTTCAGGCACAGAGCCACTCTGCTAGGCCCCAGCCATTGTCCCCTAAATTCTATCAATTGGGAAACAGCACATTCTCCACCCTCTCACCAGTCAGTTTGGGATTATGTATCCAGCCACCCAAGGTTAGAGAAAGAATGTTTATGCAGGCTGAAATGATCAGAGTAATTGGAGCCATGAAAACTTCAGTTGGAGAGTTATTCAATCACAGATATTGTCCCTCAAAACCCAAATCCCTTAGAGAGCAAATTATTTCAGCTGCCTGAGCTGGTGCACTTTTGAATGCAGTTGGTACAGAGCCTCCTTCCCAGTGAAAAGCACGATCCCCTCTCCCCAAGGGCACTAGTGACCCCCACAGAACCTTTTCTCCCTGACCTGCATGCTGGCCAATCATGCTCTTCTGAAACTAGATACTGTGAGGCCAGACCTGTGCATAGCAAAAGAGGCTGTCCAGCTCATTAATCCAATGAAAGGATAGCTTTACACAGGGCACATAGCGTTCCACTCAGCCCATAATGCCCGCATGTTTCTGGGGGCGGCATTGCTGTTAAATATCCAAGACAAATCTAAGCCTGCTGAGCAGTCCATCCACTCTTGTCAACTCTGAGCAAAATAAGTCACACAGTGTAGTGTCACACAGTGTAGTGTAACACAGACCTAATGGTTCTGAGACCTAAGGTTTGGCCCAGTTTCTGTAACTTGCTTAATAGGTGACCTTGCACAAGTCATTTCACTTGTATGGGACCATTTGGCTCTAGGATTCTATCACTAGAACCACATATAACCATGGAGTCATGACATTCTTCACTTTTATTATTTTCTCTCCAAAAGAAAAAGGTTTAAAAATGAAAGAAAACAAACATCAGACACCTTTGACATATCAGGATAGTCTTTCAATCCTCCCAATAACCCAATGAGACAAGTATTATTGTCCTTATTTTACAGATGAGGAAGTTTAGTAAATGCTATGAGCTGACTTGTGCCTCCCCCAAATTCATAAGTTGAAGCTCTAACCCCCAATGTGACTATATTTGGAGATAGTACCTTTAAAGAAGGTAGTTAAGGTTAAATGAGGTCATTAGGGTAGGGATCTAATCCCATAGGACTGGTGGCCCTGTAAGAAGAGAAGGAGAGTCCTTCCCCCACCACATACACAGAAGAAAGGCCAGGTGAGCACACAATGAGACAGCACATGCTCAAGAAAATATATTTGACTGAAGACTTAATGACATTCATTTAAACTTGAAAAGTGAACTTGAACCTCCAGTCTCTAGGCTCAGGAAGTTTGAAAATAGTCTTAAATCTCCTACTACTTAATAAATACTTCAACTTTAAGAATAACAGACATAAACCATTCAACTAGAACTGGACAATTACAAATTTCTGAAACAATTTTTGTTTTTTAATTACCGATCAATTTTAAGTCTAAACTTTCTCTGATGCTAGTTCCAGGGTGACATTGTCCTAACACTGCCATAATCAACAGAAAGCAGACTTCATTGGTTGACAACTTCTACCATCATTTCTATTTATCATAGTCTCCTTTGTCCAAGGTAGAGAATAATTCACACACATATAAGTATTCATGCATGTACATATGTGTGTATTTGCCTGGACCTGCATAAAATACCCTTGAAAGTATTCACCAAAAATACTGGTAACATTGGTTTTCTCTGAAGAGAACTTGGAGGATCAAAAGAGGGAAGAGAGGCTTTAAAAAATATGGGTGTGGTTTCTTAAAATTATTTACTATTCAATTGAGGTAAAATATGTAAATCTTAAGTGAATAGCTCAATGAATTTTTTACATATGTATCTACCCATATAAACAAATAATCGAAATACAGAACATTCCTAGAACCCCAGAAGATACCCCTGCTCCTACCTAGTCAATACCCAGCCTCCCAAGATAAGCACTGTATAAATGGATTCATACAGTATATAACTTTTTGTGTCTGGCTTCTTTCACTGAATATTATTATTTTTTTTAATTTTTATTTATTTATGATAGTCACACAGAGAGAGAGAGAGAGGTGCAGAGACACAGGCAGAGGGAGAAGCAGGCTCCATGCCGGGAGCCCGACGTGGGATTCGATCCCGGGTCTCCAGGATCACGCCCTGGGCCAAAGGCAGGCGCCAAACCGCTGCGCCACCCAGGGATCCCTTTCACTGAATATTATTTTGATGAGATTCATCCACATTGTTTTTCATATGGCAGTTCTTTTTCATTACCATATAGTGTTCCATTAGGTAAATGAATATACGACAGTTTGTATAACTACTACTGTCGATAGACATTCAGTTGTTTTCAGTTTGGGAATATAATGAATCAAAGCTGCTGGAAGTATTCTGGTAGTATTCTGGGAGTCTCCTGGTGATCTTACAAGTACTGAGGAATAGCTAGATCCCAAGTAAGGGTATTCTGATGTTAGTAGATATTTCCAAGCAGCTTTTCCAAGTGTTTGTACCAATTTACACTAGCACCATCTGTGTATGAGCATTCCAGTTAGTTGCTTCACATAACTGCCAACTTTTGGTATTGTCAAAGAGAGACAGTAAGCAAGAATCTATATATAGAGAGATATATATGTATCCTTCTACAACTTCTGAATTTTGAAAAAAGAGTCATTTATTTATTAGGGCGCACATGAGTGTGAGCAGTGGGGGTGGGGCAGGACAGAGAGAGAAATCTTCAAGCAGATTCCTCACTGAGCAGGGAGCCCCACACAAGCTCAATTCCATGACCCTGAGATCATGACCTGAGCTAAAACCAAGGGTCAGTCACTTAACCAACTGAGCCACCCAGGTGCCCCTGCAACTTCTGATTTTAAACCATTTGTACATATTGCCTATTCATGGTTACATAAAAATATAGCTTGAACACTTAATAAAAGACACAAACTGGCAAAAGTTATGTCTTTCTTTAACAGAGATGAATGGCTAGGAGCTTTCCAGATATTCAGCACAGAAAGGGAACTGAGGACTCTGTGACTTGAGCTCTGTAAATGGTGCTGGGAATCCCACTGAGCTGTCAGCCTGAAAAAGAGGCTGATCACCTGAGACCTGAAAAACGTCAAAGACCTTAAAAGACCACTGCACTGGTGAACCCTTACTGTTGAGAGTGGCCACAGGAAGCCCTGGCTAATGACAGAAACCACAGGAAGACTTAGGAGGTAGCATCCACGGAAGCAATATCTAGGAGCAGCCTCATCTGCCACCTCCAAGATCACCAAGAATCTCTTTCAGGAAGCACTCACTGGTATGAACAGTAGACTGGAGGGTTAAACCAGAGAATCCCCATTACTCAAGATCCTTGACACTGTTCATTTTCTTGGCTGAATCATCTTCAAAATCCAAAGAGAGACTACATTAGAGCTCACCAGTTTGGGAACGCATACTTCCTTGTTGGGGGAGGACAACCATTCTTCATCAGGAATGAGGCAATACTTGGAGGCTCAAAAATTCTGCATAAAGTCTCCAGACAGCAAGAGACCAACAACCATCCAACTTCCAGTAGAAAAGAAAACCTGGAAAGGATAGGTTAAATCAAAAGCTTTAAGCTCTCAACCATGACCCACAGGAAGAAAAATAGTTTACACTGAAAACCCAATACACATGATACCGAATTTAAGTTGTCATCAATTGCAAGATACACCATAACTTTACCACTAAACAAGAACAAAAAAAAATTGTTCATAGTAAAACTCATCATGATTTCAGAGATTTGTAATTGAAAAATTGTATGTCTTAGATAAAATATAACTTGGATGGAATATAGAGAAAATTTCAAGCAATAATCCTAACCTTTATTATGTGCTATTCTATTTAATGTCATTTCTTCCCAAAATGCTGGTAATGACCCATTAAGTTGATTTCAAATTCATTAATGGATTTCAACCTATAATTTGAAAAACACCAGATTAGAATTTAAGCACTAGGACTTCTAAATAATTGTATTAAGAACTCCAAAGAGTTCAAATAAATCTACTGGTAGGACAACTGAATCCAAGTAGTAATTACTGTACAGTATATCAGTAACACATCTCTGGGCTGAATTGCCTAGAAACCCAAGGCAGAGCAGTGTGTAAACACTGCTATGGGAATAATTCAAGACAGTGATGTTGTGGATGTGCATTGCTATAATTAAGCCAGAAGACATGTCAGCCAGGGCATTTCTGAGCACTGATTCCTGCATACCTCCTGTATGTTGTAAGGTATGTCTCCAAAATTAGAATGACTGAAAGCCCCTAAAAAAGTGCAATAATCCTTCCCTATAACACCCCTGCCTGGGGGTGTCAGGCTACTATTTATAAACATGGGTTAAGAGGGAAAATACCCTAACTTCTGTATTACAAGTCTCTACAAATGCAAGTATGATAGCCAATCAGAATGCTACTCTGGTACCATATTTTGGAGTCAAATCTTTTCTATTCACATGAGAGCCCAGAGAGAAATCAGATGAGGGGTTTTTCAGTTGTGCATTGCTTGAGCACTTACCTCTACACTGAGCATCATCTGAAGGAGATGTATGTTGAGCCACACAGGACACTGAATGACTTTCTACTGGAATTACAGACAAGGTGAACATCTTGTCAAGAGAGTGGTAGCACAGAACAGACTGCTGAATTCTATTTTGTGCTTCACACAGAAAGAGGATTGAACAAGAATTATCCACCAAAACATAGAAGTGGAAAACTTATTTTTCTAACAGGTTTCCAGGAGTGGACTCCCCAGGAGCTCTATACACATGAATAAAACATAAATGTAATTACTGTGAGCTGAACAAAGTTTACTTATTTTTCCAATTTAGTTATGTTTAAAAAAATATTGCCTTGGGGAAGAACACTTGAACATTTCCCCCCCAACAAGAACATATCAGTGAGGTCAAAGAGCAAATCAAAGAAAGTATGATACAAGAAACCAAAACCAAAGTGGTTAAACTCAAGGATTCATAAGCAATTAGACCTTTTATTGATCTCAACAGTTTTCTTTCCTTTCTCTGCCAAATCAGGCCCATTGCTATTTTCATCTTCTGAATGTTTGGAACCACAGCAATAGTGATTGGGGAAACTATGTATCACTGTACAGGTTGTTCACCGCACAATGGCACCCAGCCAAGAGGATGACTAGAGGCTGACATGCAGCTCACACTTCTTTTGTCCATTGTACATTCTGGCACATGGCTGCTTCTGCCTGGAGGGAGAGGTCCCTTTTTGAGCTTGCAACATGGCACCACATGGGTTAGTGGAGGGAGGACCTTGCAAATAGGGAAGGAAGGAGTGAAGCAGTCACTAGCTCTAGCATACTTCAGATGGTATTTCTACCATCTGCATTTCTTCCTAAATATCAGCTAGCTCTAAGAAATAAGTTGGCATCTCAATTCATAAATCTGAGCCTTAGTGTAACTCTACATGTATTTACCAGTTATCTGAAATGCAGTTGTAATGTTCTCTTAGAGCCTATTTATTAGAAATTTGGTTCAAAAATCCCCATGCAATTTGAAGATGAGAGCTGGGGGAAAAGGGAAGAGATGGGGGAGAGGTAGTATCAGAATTGAGCACCCATGACACAATAGTTTCTCATATGTTAAAGTGTAGTCAAATTGCATTATTTTCATTAAAACAGACTATACTTTGGCATGTCCCCCATAACCTCCTATTCTGACCTCCAATTTTAGATGAAACACTTCTTCCATGTGGAAAAAACCTATTGATTTCTATCACAAAAGCAATAGCTTAGTTCTTTTAATTGTTAATTAGCCAGTCAGATCATGAGCATAAAAAATAGGTAGCAAGGTTTAAGACTCAGCATAGGCATGACTTCAAATCCTGGCCACCTACTAAGAAGCATCAAACCAAACCGGAAACTACATATTGCAACTTCTTGTTCCAGCCCCAGCCCAGATTCCAAGTGTGTTCTCCCATTACTTTTTCATAGGATCTCATAGACTAACCCAACGAACACTACTGTTGCTCAACAAACCCACCATGGACCTGGCTCAGCAGAACACCTGTCCCCTAAGTATCTTCCAAGATTTTGCTAATAATCCTCTCCCCTTCCCCCTAAAAACCTCCCCTCATTCCCACAGTTGGACCCTAACTCTCAATCCTTCTAGCTCCTGGAACATACTTAGTTCTATCATACCTGAAGGCGTTCCTTCAAGTTCTTCAGTCTGACTCCCATTCACATAACCCGTGGCTGACTCCTCTTGTTTCTTCAAGTCCCCCATGATTAGATTTCCCCAGAGAAGACACTGTGTTCTTTTTCACAGACATTTTTTCCCTAATTCCTACCACAACTTGTAAAAATGTATTTCTTTCTTTGCTAGATTTTCATATCCAGTGAGGAAAGGAACCTTACCTGTTTTACTTCCTTAGTATACTGTTTGGAGCAGAGTAGGTAGGCACTCAATAAATATTTGTTGAGTGAATAAATAAATGGATGAACAAACCTGACAGCATTTACATTTTGCCTCTTATATAGGGCACTCGTAAAATTTTTCAAATCATGACACTTTTGAGAGTAAAAGTGGATGCTGATTACTAATTATGTTGAGCTAAAACAGGCATAAAACCAGGGCATATGGTCACCATACCCTATATCTTCTCCTATGTGTCCCACCTTTACCAACCAAGTTTGTAAGAATCACATTATCTTTAGATGCCACTTGCTAAACCATTTTTCTTTTGTGAAGACCAAATTCCTTCCTTCAGGATCAAACCTTTGACTTGATATTTCCATAAAACAATTTCAACTGTGTCATTAACATCAGCTGCAATAAGGGTGAGCATTTTTCCATTAGCATGGCCTTTGAGCATGTCTTCACTGGTAACAATGGCCTCACTCAAGGAGTCCAAAAGAAAGACTGCTTCATTTCAAGGGCAGCTAATGCCATCTTGGATATCCAATTCCAGTGTATTTCAGGACAGGCAGCATTAGTGCCACATTCAATAAAGCAAGCACTATCTCTGCATGGCTGCAGTCCAGCCTCAGGTAGAAAGGGAAGGAGGAAGGCAGACAGAAGGCCAGTAGTGTAGAAATAGGCTTTTGGATTCAAACCATTCTAGACTATTGCTGGCAATAGCTAGAAGATTCCCAAAAAGGAGGGATGAAGAGAGAAGAGCATGAGGGTCTAGCATAAATACTTCTGGTCTGGGTTTCTGAGTCTGCTTCTTTTCAGCTGTGTGACTTTGAAAAAGTTATACTTCTAATCTTACTCACCTATCTGTAGCATAGATACAATCTTACTTAACCGTGGTACAAAGGAGAGGATTAATAAAACACCTACTATAATACCTGACACACTGTAAGTATTAAGTAAATGTTGCTATAACAGTCATTATTGTTTAAAAGATTATGTCACTTTTATTACAAAACTAGCATCTTACTATAACATGGTGGTCAAAAACTCCAGAGCCCCGGGTTCAAATTCTACTAGTGCCATTTGATACTCATGTGGCTCTGGGGAAGTACTTAACTTCTAAAGACCTCAGAATTCTCATCTGTTAATTCAAAATAATTATGCCTACATCATAAGATTGTTCGGAAGATCAAAAGAGATAATGCATATAAAATGTCTGGCATAAGGCTTAGCACATCACCATTGCATGCGTTTTGGAGTAGAATTCATTGGAACTACAGTTACTAAAATCAAAACAATTAGCAAGGATGAGAATCTTTTGAGAAGCTTATTGACCTGCCACAAGAGGGGCAGGATTTGTCGCAGTCTAGTGTGGTGCCTGGTCCCAAGGAACGTCAGGGAGAGGAAAACGAAAATGAGAAAGTTGGTATATAAATTGTCCACTGAGGATACCAACCAGAGTAAGAGTAAACAGAAAGTGCATACCCCTGGATTGTTTCTAGGTGCTCCCTGATAGTTTCTCTAGAAGAGAGACTGGAGAACAGGAAAGAAATCCCAATCTGGTAGATTTCAATGACCTCTATTTTGACCATTTGACCTTCCCATTAAAATCACATTAAAATGGCAGATTCTTTTAGATATTACAACACTCATTTTGTAAACCTTCACAGTTTAATATTTCCCCTGGTTTTAATGTTGACCATATTATAAAATTCACACAATTTCAGTTTTCGCTGAAAAACTCCTCAAATTTCCATCTGGTGACCTTAAAGAGTCCACCTCCACCAGGCTTTGAATGCTTTCCTGACCCCACATTATTAAATTAATGTTGGGTGAAAGTAGGAATGTCTTTGCCTTACAGACATTGTGATTGTTTTTAAAAGAACACTGCTAATTACTTTCCCGGACATCTGACTCATTATTCCATTCCATGAAGTTTAAGACATGGAAAAATTCATTTGGAAATTCCAATTTTAATGATTCCTCAATTTACAAAGAAATTGCCTTAGGACGCAAATTTTATTCCCTTGATCTTAGCATTGGATAATTGCAAATGTGCAAATACAACTTAATAAATACATAATAAATACTGTAAAGTATTAGAACTCCAAAAGTTGTTATATGTTGCATCACCTGATGAAATGGGACAAAATTTTACACACAAAAATGTAGCATACATACACAATGAGGAAGCTTAATCTGAAAAATACAAAAATTTCCATTTGCTTGTAAAAAAAAAAAAAATGTTCTCAACTAAGTGGACTAGAGACCCTCTGTGTACTTTGAAATTAAGAAACTGATGAGAGAGGGCTTTTCAAAATCAAATATCTCCAATCTTTACAGAAACTGAAAAGAACACATTTTGGTGTTAACCTGAAAGAGCTCCTTGCAATTCAAATAAACATCATTAAATGGAGAAAAAGCACTTTTATAATAACTATGTCTGCTGGTCTTTTCAACATTATGTATACCCAGACACATCATTTAAGAACCTGTTTTGCAAATTCTAAATGGGAAGGAAGAATTTGCTATACTTCAATTTAAATTCATCATATTTAAAATTGATTCTGATTTCTTACAATTTTTTCTATCAAATGAAATCAGTTAATCCCTGAAGATTGCATTCTTCATTTTATGAGTAAATAATCTGAGACCAAGACGACATAGGAAGAAGAGGCCAAACTGAGCGAATAAAAATTCATATACAAACTCTGCATGGGAAGGATGCATACTAAAAAAATTATTCATTGTTCATCTAAAATTCAAACATAACTGAGTATCCTATATTTTATCTGAACACTCTTCTCCTGGGTTTCCCAGCTAATGAATGGAAGAGCCAACACTAGAAATGGGAGCTCATTCTGTTGTGGAGCCATTCATGAAACAATTATTCCTTGAAAGCTGGATGTTCTGGAAAACCAAAAGCTATATAAGGCAGCCCCTCCCCTCAAGGAACTGAAAAACTAATGGAAAATTACAGCTATCTGGAAGAGATGAGGGAGTGTCTATATAACCATCTCAGCAAGCTACTATACTAGAAAATAGTTCTCAACTTTGGCCACACATTAAAAATCACCTGAGGAACTTTTTTTTTTTTTTTTTCAGTGCCCTGAGATGCTGATTTACTTGGGTCTGGTATGGGGTCAGAGAAACTGGTCTTTTTTTTCCCCCAAAAGAAATATTCACAGATAATTCTAGTGTGCAGCCTGGTTTGCATGTGATGAATCACACTGATTTAACACTCAGAAATCTCCCCTAAGAAATCTTGATTCACTAAGTGGATAAGTCTCTGCTAAAGTAAGTGCGTGTGCGTGCGTGCGTGTGTGTGTGTGTGTGTGTAGAGGGGAAGGGTCCCACAGCACCACACTTCCTGTATATCATGCAGGTGTTCAAAATGGCAATTTAGACTTCGTAGTAAGATTTGTTGAAAGGAGAGCATTTTGCTGGTACTCGTCTTACTCCCATTCTGAACTAGGTTCGTAATAATTTAACCTACACATTGTGTAGCCTATGTCCTGAAAAATTCATTTTAAGTATACAGTTTACCTATTCCTTAAAAACAACTAATGAAGAGACAGTCCCATCTAGTCCTACAGTCTACTCAGGATACCCCAGTTACCTGGGGTTAGACATGGCGCCCCTGACCAGGACAGGTCCTGTGGGTTTGACATGGCTTGGATATGAGTATCTGGATGTTTTGTTTTGTTTTGTTTTTTAAATGAACAATGAGCAATATTCTTGAAAAAGATGACAGAGCTTTGACAAATTTTGTCTTCTCAAGTTTGCTTAGGTAGGATCTTGGCTTGATGTCAACCGTTTTTTCAACTTTGTAAGGTTGTAAATTTCAGCCTTTTTTTTTTAAGATTTTTTTTATTTATGAAAGACAGAGAGAGAGGCAGAGGGAGAAGAAGCAGGCTTCCCATACCAAGGGGTATTCCCACAGAGGAATCTACTAAATGAAAGAAAGCCCTATTCAATCTTATGACTTCCCATGGAGAGATAAATAAAGACGCACTCTGAGTGTCTTCACTATTGTCATTATATTTATTGTCCTGGTTAGAGAAGGGTCAGAAAGCCACAACTACATTTTCCTCTACTCGGTTATTATTATTACCAAAAGACAAAATAGCAAATGGACAAAAGCAGGATTTCTCAATGTAGTCCAAAAAGACAAGATAAAGCTGAGTCACCTCCATCCTGCACCCTCACTTAATTTCTGACATGAGTGATATGGAAGGCAAGTTTACTGCCCGCATTGCTACATCTGTTCTCAAACTATGCCATCTTCCAATGTCCGTATAACTTGACATTTTTAAATCATTTTTACCACCTCAAGCCATCCAAAGCCCAAAGGAAATTATATCTAAGCCCCAACTCTGAGGACACATGTAACTGTGGGTCAAGCCCCCTTCTAGAAGGTCATCATTGTGTAATTTGTATTTAGATCATTTTATGTCATTGCTAATCCTTCCATTCCAGAATCCACCTGAGATCAATTCAGCTGATGACAGCAACGTTCTTTGGGATAGTTGGTCAGGTCTGGTTTTCTGAGTGTCACATTAAAGACTGCTCCCCTTCAAAAGTGTTACACTGAAAAATCTGGTACAAATAAAGAACATGATAGAGCCAAATCAAGGCAAATGTATCTATCCAGGAATGATGAGAGGGCATTTTTCAATACATAAAAGGACTACATGAGTGTTCAATAATACTAATACCTGGAAACCTCAAGATCAAGACAAATCAAAAATATTCCAAATTAGTCTGATTCATGTTAAATATTTCCTGTCTCAGTGACCAACAGGCCATGTTAAAACCAGTCTCAACTCCTTTTGGAAGTCTTGTTCTGTTACCCACATGAAAGGTAATGTAAGAATTTTGATCAGTGATGCAAGATTACTAATTCTCATTGGGTAATTTTCCCCATTAGTCAGAGATCAACTCTGCCAACTTGGAGGCTTCACATGTTCTGCGGCGGGCTACCATTAAGAACTAGCTGTCAAACTCTAGGACTAATGGAAATGTATACTAAAGGCCAAATTCCACCCTTTGCTTACATAGGGACAGTTCTAACCAGGCAAGGGAGCCTCAACTGAGTCCCAAGATCTGAGATTTCCAGTCATCCTTTATGACCACCTTTCTCTTATGTCATCATCAAAACAAATTTCCATTGACAACCCCTCTTTCTTTTCCCCTGAAAAATGCCAAAATACCACCAGGAGGAAGCGTTATCTAAATTCTTAGTTGAACTGAAAAGAAGAGATCTGAGATTTTTAAATTCATGGCAGAGGCAGACTCATTCATTACACCTTGAAGAGCTAGGATATGGACTAATGAGCAATTACAAACTAATTATAAATGGGAGGTGTTTTGTTCTTTCCTCTGCTATAAATCTAATTCATGCAGCCAAAAATACAAATTCAGAAATACACAGGCTGCCTCTCTCTGATATCTTCTCAACTGATAGTTCAAGGGGTATGGTAGTTATGTTCATATAGAAAAGGATGTCAATATAATGCCAGATACAACCCAAACAGGGCCAACACACAAACTAGAATGCAGTTCTCCTGCTTTGGATCTAAAGATACCCAACTGGAGGCCCAGTCATGTGGCCTATACAAGTGCCTACAAAATCTACAAAACCCTGAGAGCTATGTATAAAGGTGAGCCAACTCTAATTCACATGCAGCAATGCAAAACCCCTTTCTTCCTCTGCCCCATGGCAAAAAGTGAATCTGTTCCATCTGTTTACAATGATTGCTGTTACTTTCCAGCATAACCATAATCTTATTTTGTAAATCCTATTCCTGACACGCCTCAAACCATCTGTCTATTCTTTCTTGGGTTAGCTTGGGGCTGTTTGGCAAATGTATGTCATTACCTGTAAGTGGAATATTTTTTAGCAGAGTACATGCCCCTTTTAAAGGCACGTTGCCATGGCTGCTAGGTGTTCCTAAATAATCTCCTACAGTTCTTCTTCTTAAACCCAATATGCCTTTTAATTTTTTATATGTGTAAAATAAAGGTCAAGAGACAAAAAAGCATAAATGTAACTACTTAGGCTTAAGATTCAGAGTAAGTTTGCACATGTTCTCAAACACAAGGCATCAGTTGAAATTTTACTAATAAAATTATATGTGTCAATTTGAGGAAAAAGGTAGCCTATGTTTCAGATTCAGACTTGCAAAAAAGTGATAAAATCTGACTGGTAGAATTTCTGCTATTTATTGTCCTCATGGAGCTGGGCCCAGGTTCCCACCAAGTCTCTACATTCTCCCTCTCCTTTATCATTCTGCCATTTTGCCTTTGTTTATAACTACAAGGAATTGGGAGAGACCTTAGAACCCCAAAATGGAGAAGGCTATGGGATGAAGCAATTCACAGAGCACAGATAGAAATGAACAAACACAGGATCCCTGGGTGGCGCAGCGGTTTGGCGCCTGCCTTTGGCCCAGGGCGCGATCCTGGAGACCCGGGATCGAATCCCACGTCGGGCTCCCGGTGCATGGAGCCTGCTTCTCCCTCTGCCTGTGTCTCTGCCTCTCTCTCTCTCTCTCTGTGACTATCATAAATAAATTAAAAAAAAAAAAAAAAAAGAAATGAACAAACACGAGAAAACCTAGCTCACCTTATTGGCCCAGGTACCAAGTGTGTTGCATTGCAGCAACTTCACTCCTCCTAAGAGCAGCAGCAAGGCTGCATCTGTGTTCCCTCCGGACCACATGCAAAGGAGCCAGCCAGGATTGTTTTAAAAGGGACTCCACCTGTAGAGATGCTGTCAGCACTCACCACTCATATCCTTCCCATCTCTTGATCATATTCACACACCTGCTCTGGGGGTGAGCTTTCATTCTCCCCGATAGCACCTGCGTCTTTTGTCAGAGGATACCCTCAAGGTGGTGGACCCCCTGTGTGCACAGAGAGCCAGAGAGCCTAGGGACTAGGTTTGAGACTTGAAAGGACTGGAGGAACTGTTATATACATGAGCGTCCAAGAAAGTTAGAATGAGCCTGCATATCATCTTTATTGAGACAGCAATGGGAAGCTATTCTCTACCTTTACCCTACAGAGTCCCATTCTTTCAATAAAATGCTAACAATTACACATATGTAAAGAGAAAAGTCAGGATGTTTACACACAAAACCAACTGTGATCTCTGAGAGTAGAGTGTGCTGGGGATGAGTAAAAAGAACTTGAACATTTCATTCTATACATTTCTATACCTTTTTTTAAAATAAACATTTGCTCATGAATTGGTAAATAAGATATATGCAGATACATGCATTGGTAAATAAAATATATACAGATACATGCGCGCGCACACACACACACACACACACACACACACTCATTGTATAAAAATTCAGAAAAAGAAAACCAACCATAAACATAATTCCACTCCCTCAGATCCCACCTCTCTTAGTATTTGGGAGGTTTTCCTTACTATCTTTTTGCTTTGAGTGGGCAACATTTGCTTTGGGTAGGCGGGTTCTCACTGAGTTCTACCTGACTTATTAAATTAAACAAGGAAGAGCTGCAAAGATTGTTTATCACTTTCACCACATCTTCTGTGGCTATTTTGGCTATATGAAAATTGGAGTATGGTTTAAAGAAAATGGATTTGATACTTCACAGGTCTCCCTTATAGAGCTTAAAATGCTCACAATCAAGGTGGAGATAAAAAGTCATCCGTGACATTTCATGCACTGCCTCCAGTCCAGAAGACCGGAATTCACTGCTCCTCTTAGGAAACTGGAAACACACCTTCCTTGTCTAGCTGGAAATACATATTCAGGTCAAACTTGCCAAAGCTCACCAAGTCTGCCCAGAAAGCCCAGCTGAGCTTCAAACACCTGAATGCAAATTCAAGAGGAGATTTTATTTCCCTTCTGAGATTTACACAAAAATCTAACCTGTTGCAAATTCATCTCCTAAAATACACAACATGAGACCCTTAGCAAATGAAGTGGCTGCTACACATGTGGAAATTACCTCCTTGTTTGTTTTTGGTCTTCCTGTTTCCCCTGAGAACCAGAGAGAAAATTCAATTTCTAAACCTTGAAGCAGCATGAACAATGAACAATTGTTAGCCTAGAAGTAGCAGATGAAGCCTATTACTGCACAATGGAAAGTAAACGGCATTGTCTTGAGGTTGTGTTTACTATACCAGCTTGGTGGGTAAAATGATACAGTAGAACAGAGGACTGGTGTCCTACTCATTAGAAACCTCTGAGAAACCCTCTACACCGAGGGGAGTGTCCAACTCCTTTCTGTTTTTCTTCTTGTTGAGTATAGGTTTGGATAATTATATGTAATTTCTCATGTCTGACTACATGAATGAAACTTCTTACCAATTTCCACCAAAACCCTCTACCAAATCAATGAAGACAGGATCAACAGAAAGCCAGTACCATGCAAATATGCAGGAAAGGTCTTCTTTTTTTTTTTCATTCAAGTGGCAAACCAAAAGTCTTGAAGAGGCGACAATCTCATGATCCAGCAAATCAGCAACAGAACACACAAACATTCTCTTGGCTTGGAATATGAAAACTTTTTACAACGGTAAATTAAATTGAGCTGAAATTTTAAAACCAGGAATGGCAAAGTCTATTTTTTTTTACCAAATTTGTTGGAATCCAGTCATATACTCAGAATAAACGCAAACTGGTGCTCAAGTTCAGTTCCCTTTTTGAAAAAGAAGAAGGAAAAATAAACTTTCTAGATTTTAAAATACAGCTTTTGAGACAATGTTCCAAGGGCTACTTGGATGTTGGCTGGCGCTTACAAAACAATACTAACAAGTTGAGTGTAAATGAATCAAAACCAGACAGATTCCATTTCCCTTCAAGAAAATGGGTGTTTGGGGAAAAAATAAATAAATAAAAGCTTCCCAAAAAATGTATGTGAATTCTAACAAAAACCACAGTGTTCTGAATAAAATCTAGAGAACTGTCTTTCTGAATAAAATCTAGAGAACTGTCTTCTAACCTTCAAGCAGGGCTAGGTTTCAAAGAGGTAACACAGAGGGGTAAGCATGATGTCCAGGCCCCTCTGTGCCAGGCACTGAGCTTCGGGAACACTGTTTTGATTTTGCCCTCACAATAATCTGCACACAGGTAGGTGTTCTTCCCCAACCTTACTGATGAAAAAATGAAATTCAGGGACTTGAGTCACATTCTCTAGATCACTCAGCGTTACTCTGAAGGACATCTGCATTAGGAGACTACTCACACACACCCACGCTCCTGCTACATGACAGCCATTGCTTATTCAGTGAGTATGACTTAGTGATGTTTAATAAGGCAATTCCGGGGATCCCTGGGTGGCGCAGCGGTTTGGCGCCTGCCTTTGGCCCAGGGCGCGATCCTGGAGACCCGGGATCGAATCCCACGTCGGGTTCCCGGTGCATGGAGCCTGCTTCTCCCTCTGCGTGTGTCTCTGCCTCTCTCTCTCTCTGTGACTATCATAAAAAAAAAAAATTAATAAGGCAATTCCGGAGCACATTACTAGTGCCAATGCTACATCTTGTCAAGGCCAACACCTGTACTGGCTTAGTGTGTCTGAGGCAGAACTGGTTGGGGGTGGGGAGTCTCACCTTGATTTAACTTAGGGTCACTGTGAATTCATGTCATAAATCCAAGCTACTCAACTCAATGCCAAGTCTATACTAAGTGTTTCCCCTGCATTAACTCCTTTCATTTTCAAAAATGGCTCCAAGAGTTTTGTTAACATTTTTATTTCTATTCTATACCTTAAAAAAAGCTGAAGAATTAAAGGGTTAAAGAAGAGGCAAAGCCATAGAGGATTCTAACCTAGCCTGACTCCTCCAGGCCCAGAGCATGTGCTCTTACTCCCTTTATCAAACTGAAGGGCATCATCCATGTATTACAGAACTGAGTGCAGGCTGATTATAACGCTAGAAATTAAGCAGCATTGCCTTCTTGTCTTAGTCCCTTCAGGCTGTGATAACGAAATATCACAGACCAGGCAGCTTATAATCAGCAGAAATTTACTTCTCACCATTCTGGAGGCTGGAAGTCTGAGATCAAGGCCACGGCATGGTTGGGTTTTGGTGAGGGCTCTCTTCCTGGTTCAGCCAGAACGTCCTCACTATGTTCTCACATGTTAGAAGGGGCTGAGGTCTCTCTGGAGCCTTTTTTATAAGAGCACTAATCCCATTCATGAGGGTTCTACCCTCACAACTTAAGTACCTCCTAAAGGCCCCACCTAGTAACACCATCAGTTTTGGGAGTTAGGATTTCAACAAGAATTTTGAAGAAAATTATATTCAGACCATAGGACTTCTCACAGTACATAACCATCAGAACTTGATAGTATCCTCCCACCCATTCATTGATGCATGCAACAGTACTCGTTAAGTGCCTGTGATATATAAAAATAGGGGGTTATAAAGAGATCAAAGAAGTGCAGGTCCTTATCCTCAAGAAATGTAAACATAATAGGTTCAAGTGGTTCACATTCCAAATTTACTTGGTTCTAGATTTTTCTCTGGCCTTCTGCTATTCCTTATCTTTTCAAGTCACTTATATAATTTCTTTCTTTTGGACATATCCAAATTTATGGCTTAGATTAGTTTGTTCCTGAGACCAGTGAACCTCATTAAGAGTCAAACAACTGGAGAGACAACTTGAAACCAAGGAATTCTGCACTCACAGAATATTAGAATTTGAAAGCACCTTAGAGATGGGGACTATATTGGTTAGAGTAGGCTGTTACAACAAAGAACCCCAAAAGTTCTTACTGTTCTCACAAAATCCAGTGTGTGTGTTCCCGGTTAGGCCACTTTCCTCCAAGTGGTGACACATGGGTTCCAGGTTACTTCCACACTGTGGCTCCACCATATCAACAAGGGGTTTCAAGACACCCACTTCAGCCAGCCAGCAGACAGAGACAAAAGAAACCTCAGAGAAGGTATGCTTACCCCTAATTGCTCCCTCCCATTCCACTGGCAAGAGTTAGTCACATGCCCAACTAGATACCAAGGATACCAAGAAAAATCAGTAGTGTAGGGAGCATGCAGTCCATCTCTAACACAGACCCCAAAGCCCACCACCACCACCATGCAGATGAGAAAACTGTCTAGAGCAGCTAAGTGAGTTATCCAATACACAGGAGCAGAGTCTATCTTCCAATACAGCACTCTTTACCTATAATATTAACACTTTTTAAAAAATTTTTATTTATTTATGATAGTCACACAGAGAGAGAGAGAGAGAGAGAGGCAGAGACACAGGCAGAGGGAGAAGCAGGCTCCATGCACCGGGAGCCTGATGTGGGATTCGATCCTGGGTTTCCAGGATCATACCCTGGGCCAAAGGCAGGCACCAAACCGCTGTGCCACCCAGGGATCCCATATTAACACTTTCTAAAAAGTCATTTACTGTTTTTATTTCTCATCTCATACTTATTATAGAAAATTTGGAAAATACAGAACTTAAGAAAATAAGAATTGTTTATAATCTTCCAACAATAATCACTGATTATATTTTGATGCCTATCTAATAGTCTTTTCCATAATATTGGGGTATTTTATCTACATATGAATTTTTAATTACAAAATATTTCAAATATACAGAAAGTAGTATAAACAAACCTATATTCCACCCTATATACCACTGAGTGCTTAACAAATGCTAATATTTTGCATATTTGCTTCAGTTCTTTCTTTTCTTTAAAAATAAAATAGATTTAAATAGGTCTAGCTAAAATCCAGCCCCCATCTCTCTCCTTCCTGACAGAAACCTTTTGGAAGTTGGTCCTGAAGCTGAAGTGGGTATACATCCTCTGCATATTTTTACACTTACTACGTTCTATACATATTCCGTAACAGTGTATGTGCTCTTTTGTATATTTAAAAGTTTTGTATAAGTGGTATAATGACATACACATCCTTTTGTACCTTGCTTATTTCAGTCAGCAGTATGTTTTAAAATTTATCCATGTTGATACATAGATATGGCTTTCATTGTGCTGAACTAGAGGTGATATTCCATCATATGACAAAGCCACAGTTTGTTTATTCTACTGATATACAGTTAGATGGTCTCCACTTTTTTCCCTTTCTAATGATTAAAAAACCAAATTGGCATCAAATTATAACACAGAACTGTTGCCTGCTTTTCCCACTTAACATTAAATACTTAATGTTATTAAGTATTCACACATATTCTTTGAGAATATTATTTTTAACAGCTGCATAGCATTCTCTCACAGGAATATATCAAAATTATTTAACCATTCCCATGAACATCCTTTTATGTGCAGTTAGGCATGATAACAAACAGAAAGACTAAGAAGTGCTTATAGAGAAGGAAAGTACTATCATGGTTCAGCAGCCACATTCTGGTTTCATACCGCCAAGGTTCAAATCCCACCTATTCTACTTTCTAACTGTATGACTTTGGGCAAAATCTTTAACTCCTCTGTGTTCTATAAAATGAGGCTGACCACAGTACTTACCTTAAATTCCACAGTAATCCCATGGGTATATATGCTTTCTGGCTTTTGCGTTGTTTTGTTCTGTTTTTTATTTTTATTTTATTTTATACAAAGGTAATCCTGCATCTGCCGGTCACTTGCTTACAGAAAGCAAAGCAATATTCAGAGGACAAAAAGTCTTGTGAGATTCAGATCACTGACTCCAGCACAGTGCTTGGTACACAGTAAGCATTAAGTGTTAGGTTAAACATGTCTATATTTGTAGTAGCTGCATAATCAAACACATGCGTGTGCAGACACACTCCCACACAAATATCTACATATAATGCTATCATGTTTTCGGTATGTGACATGGCACTGCTACACTTCAGTTCCATCCCAACTCTTCCTTATTGATAGAGTTTCCCAATCTGCTCCTTAGTGTTCCAACTAGCAAATCTTCCAGCTTTGTTACCTTTTGCAGGGAATCCCTTTAGACTCCCCAGCAAGCTCTCACCGTCTGACACATTATACACTCAGCTAATGTCACCAGAGTCCATAATTGACTTTATGAAATTCTTAGACTCTCTCTTTCACAATTCAATTAAATGTCTACCTATCCCAATATTTTCTAGCGTCACCTCCTGCAAGCTCCTCCTCTCTTTCTGTCCTATGAAATGATGTCCTATTTCTCAACTGCCGTCAGCTGGCTCAAATCTCAGTATACATTACCTTTTCAAGGGAATATAAAGACACGAAGAAATCCATTTAGGTTTTTTTAGTCCTTTCAACTATAGCTCAATAAAACTTCATTAGCCTCAGGAGACTTCCCCTAATTCAGCTAAACAAACAGTCTTCCTTCTACTCTTAGGAATGCTATTGGGCAGTGTAATAGCCTTTGAAAAACTTTGTAGGGTTCCTGAACTGGAAAGGGGGATGAAAGGAAGCTATGCATGAGCAGTGAAGCAGTCAAGCTCCAAGTCCTGCCCTCACCTTGGCCATTAGCATGCTCCAAAATCTGACGAGAACCATAAGTTCACAAGGAAGTACTTACTACACAATTTGTCACTACAATTTCCAAATGGCCTAGGATGATCATGGCACCTTTAAAATCAGTAGGGCCAGGGGAATACTTAAAAGGCCCTTAATTACTGAAAACCATCATGGTTAGAACTTTTTCTATACTATTAAATATGGTCTAAATTAGCTTCAAAAAACAAGAAAGATGTTTCTAGAGAAAACACACACACACACACACACACACACCAATCTATGTGATAGACCTAATTGAAAAGAGGATTGAGTCCCATCCATCCTTTCATGGGAAAAATTAGTGCCTTTTAATCTCTAGGAATATATTTGTTTTCCTTAGATGCAAGTTTGGTTACACTTCCAACTCATTAGTATTAACCCCTTTCCTACTGCAGCCTGATCAGAACTGATTCTGTTTTGAGAAGTCTTAGCAATGAATTTAAATGGAGTTTTGCCCTCTGGCCTACACCACATGGGATTACTTCTATGAGACCATGTCCAGACTCTAAAAAAAGTCAGGGAAGAGGTCATCCTTGATTGGCTTAATCATGTTTTTTTTAATTTACCGATGTTATATAACTCTGTTGCCCCTTTATTTACCTTCAGGAGTCCCAGATCCAGTTTTCAAATTGTGGAATACAGGAATAGAGACAAATCTTACCTAGTCTATGATCATGTTGTCCAAGACCACACTTTCTTCATCAGAATGCCATTAGGAACTGAGGATTTCACAATCACAGGTAAAATGCCTATTTATGACTTTGCTCTATACCTTTTTTCTACAATTTTGTTTTGTTTTGTCTAGGGCACCAGCAAACAAAGTGATTTAAGATAATTAGCGTTGACTGAACCATAAACATACCCTATACCTTCATCCTGACAATTCACTCCCAACCATTCATTCCTTTATCAAAGGAGAAGCAGAGGAAGAGGAGGATGTAAGAAGAAGATGTCAAGAAGGAGGAGGAGGAAGAGAGAGAGGAGGAAAAGAAAGGAAAGAAAGAGAGGGAAGGAAGGAAAGAAGGCAGGCAAGGCAGGAGGGCAATGTCTGCCGTAGTAGCTGAAAAAAAAAAAAAAAGTGATGAAATAGAAAGACTTCAACCTGTGTCCAGTAAGTCCCCCACCTCTCAGTACATTCTACTAGAGAGAGAGGAGGGGAGTGGGGGGGGGGAGATTCACAAAGTCTACACCACTCTTAAGCCATAAAATAACCAGCCCCCTCAGATACAGCAAGACTTATAGACCATGATAATGAACAAAAAGCGTTCCATAGAAAACCTCAGAAGTACCAATATTGCTTAGCATCTTAAATTAATACAGACTTACATTTCTATGCTCTTTTTAAGATTACAAGCTTTGCTGATACACAAAATGGAGTTCTCTCCATTGGAATCGAATCTGCCTCAATCAGGTAATTGTTGCATAGAGCACTCACTCCCTTATAGGAAGAAAGAATGGTGCAAGGAAGAGCAGAGTCAAGGCCACATGGAAGTGGCCCTAGCCCTTCCTGACAACTGGCTGTATCCACCTTGGACAGTACATTTTACCCCCTCAGAGCCCATTTCCTTCTCTGTAAAATTTACCAAACAGTTTCTCGGGGTACACCATGCACTAAAGAAGTCCAGTTCAGGCTTGATAACTAACTCACTTCTAATGTTTCCTTCATCAGTAAAATTGAAAAAACAATACCTACTTTAAATAGCATGGTATGTGGAATACCACAGAAATTTAAATCCACTGCATAAATCTTAGAGAACTTTCAGCATATTCTACTTAGAGATAATAGTCACAAAGTCTACGAATCACAAAGTTTCTAAGTATCTATGTATGGTTCAAGGATCCATGGTTCTCTGGCTCCAAGGTCTTGTTCTGACAGAATAAAATTCTTGAGACTCAAAGAGAGAACTTACTTGGATTAGACCCACACTGAGCATCCAGGGTAGTGACCAGACTTGTAGATAGTCGGGGAGAGATCTGCCTTAACATCCTGTTATTTAGCCCTTGATATACAAGGTGTGAGTAGAGACATAGTGTTGGATAAAAGAAGAGAAACTGAAGAGTCTTGAGACATTTCTGCCATTAGCATTATCCTCACCTTCTTTCTGGGAACTGTCACCTACTGAACACCCTGTTACTTAGAGGAACACAGGACGGGAGGGGACAGAAAGGTACATTTTCGTATCTTATACACCCATCACACTTATCCACCTGACTTGGAGGTAGAATGACAGTGACAGCAAAGGCCACGCAGCTAGAAGTAAATGGAGTATAAAAAGAGGATACACTCAGAAATGCAGTGGGAGCCTCAGTGGTACAGAAGACCCCTGCTACAGATAAAGTACAGGAATGGGAAATCAGGGTTTAGCCTTCTATCTGGTACATTTTAATCCTTCTCTCAGAATTACAAAAAGGTTGCACTAATGTCTGCTATTGAGTTCCTTGGTAAGGCTGGGCTCCTGCCCTCCAGGTCAAGTGAAAGGGGACCAGCAAGAATCCTGAAAGCACTGGAGGAAAGCAGCCCATCTTCACAGAAATTGCATTCCAAGTTGAAAATGCAGGTTTTAATCACAATGGTTCAAGACCACCAGAGAAAATGCACAAATGGATTGACTGAAAGCCTCTTTCTAACTGAATCACACAAGACTGTAGCACACTTACAGTAGAAAAGGTAAATACTGTAGTTAGCCAAAAGGTAGGAATATCTGGCCACAGGCAAATTACAATGTATGAAGATTGCCCCTTTTAAAAAAAAAAAAAAAAAAAAAAGATATTTCAAACTAGCACGCTGAATCTTTTCTTTTGGCTGAGAGAGTCAGAAAGCAACTGACACCCAAAAGGGAAGAAACACCCCAGGGAGAAGGCCAAGTTTCTGAGAAATGAAAACATCTCTTCCATTTCTTTTCTAGTTAATACCTGGGGCTCCTCCATAAGGAAAAAAGGTGCAAATATGCAGCTGGCCTTCATTTTGCATGTTCACAGTCTCATAAGAGCTAACAAACTAGCCAAGCTTGCAAACAGTCTTGTCAGGACATTTTCAGGATTTAGACCAAAAGGCCTAGAAGGGCCTGGTGAAAACTTCGTGAATGGAGGTGTTTCAGTGAGTCCCCCTATCTGGGAAGCCAGGCTCATTCAGTCAGCACAGTCAACATTTCCTATTGGCAAATGCCTACATAGTCATACATGTCGGAAACCTTGAGTAGTTTGATGGTGTCATTCCTATTTTCCAGACCAAGAGGGGAGAATAAAAGTTGAATAAGTCATCCATCCATCACCTGGAGCATCATGGAGTGCCAGAATCAGGGCACAGCCTCCCTCCCAGACCACACCGACCAGCCTGCTCCCCATCAGGGATCCCCAAGCTTCAGCTTCACCTGGTGCAACTCACCTCTGACTACCCCATCCTCCTCATGAGGAGACTCACCAGCAGCAAAGAACAGCAAAATGCTTGCAAATCCTTCAGAGTTTCAGAAATCCTCATGGAACTAGTATAACCACCCCTCCTCCAAACCCTGAGGAATTGGACAAGCAGGCAGAGAGGCTGCTGGGCATGGAGGAGTCTTGGCCACACTCTCTTCTTGCCTCCCAAGAAGAAACACTAATAGCAACAATTCTCCCCTCCTTGTCATCCCATTCACCAAGCAGGTGTGGCCAGGAACTAGAAAATTCTCAGGTGTGGAGCTCTTCTTTCCTTACCCTGGGTGTCAACCAATTAGCAATAGGAGATTTACTGGGGGGAAGGACGGGGACTGAGGTTTTCCTGGTTTTTTGTTTGTTTAAGATTTAAGACACCTTTATACTCATTTTACACTTTAGTAGGAATTCTTAGGAAAGAAATGATGAGTATTGGGGGCCAGGATATACCCTTTCTTTGGGAGCCTGGACAACAGTCAACTTGGCAAATTAGAGGCACTTGTATTGGGTCCAGGAACACACACTCTCCACAGCTTCATCCTTTAGCCGCATGTGGTAGAGTTTTCACTTTTTACAATAATTCTTCATGGAAGAAGGATGAAAGTTGTACTTAATGAAGTTTTGGAAAAATAATCTGATCCTTGTTCTGGCCTTCAGATGCTGCATCTTTGTAAACAACGTGCAAGGGTCTTTGTAAGATTTATAGGAAATGGCAATAGGCAAAGAAAACATTAGCTCCTACTCTGGCCCCGTAAAGCTGTACTGCTGGCTTTGTAGAGCTCTCAAAGAACGTTATTGAAGACAAAGGAGAAATCAATACCATTCCGTCCACTGCCAGCTGTGGGCCTCCAAAGTGAATCAACCTGGCTTCACCTACCTCTCCAAATAGTGTCGGCTTCAAACAGACTGCAATATATTTACAGCCCCCCTCCCAGATCCTTAGAAAATTGTCCCTGAAATGAAAGGTCTGCAAAATCTTTCATCTACAAGGGGTAGTGCTACAAGGATTTCTCAGTTCAAAGCAAATGATAGGAAAGAAATGGCCACTTTCTGCTCATTGTGTAGTAAATTTGATACCAACACTTGTTAGATGCAAGATAGCCCTCCAAGTTGACCCTGTCCAAGCCTACCAGTAGTGTCTCAGATTACCAAGAACCAAGTAATTAATAGGGGGTGGCCAGACTAATTATGAGTTTGGAAAGGAAAGAAATGAGAAGCAACAATCACTGAGAATGAGGTTTTGTGTAACAAAATACAAGGTCTTTATTTCAGACTTCATTACAGGGACAGTAACGATTAACTATCAAACACCCTCCTCCCACCTTGAAATAAAAATTCCAAATGATTATGTCTTAGACCTTGCTCTTAGGACCGCCTCCTTTTATGCCCCAGATGAAACAATTTACAGGTTAAAACACCAATTAAACCTCCCCAGAGCAAGACCTTCAACATTCTCTTCTGTAGGAGTTGTGAATGGGGAGCTCTGCACAGGATTTTGCTGAATTAAAAAAGAATCTGTGCTTCTAATGTCACAAACAGCCCCCACCCCATCAACTCCCTTAATTTGCAGTTGATGGACTATCTCTTCACCTTGTCAATCTTCAAATCCTTATTCTCTAACCATGATAGGGAAATGCCAAGTTCTCTGCAGAGGGAAGTTTCTCAGTTATGCATCCAAATGTACTTGTCACACAAAAGAGCCCCAGTGCTGACTTGCCCAAGTCTGCTCTGAGCGACAAACTTTAGCCCTTACCACCCTGAAGACAAAAGCAGGCACACATAAACGTTGCAGCAGCTCCTGGCATGGCCTCGGTCAGGCCAACCATTCCTGCCAGGAGTGTGGAATTTCCCTGTCACATAAAACCACAGTGGGGTCAAGAGGCAGATACACTAATCAAGGAGCAGAGCAGAACCTTTCAAGGTCTTCTCTGGCTTCGATGCTGGGGGAGGCAAAGCAGTCCTTCTGGCAGGTTTAAATGTCCAAGCGAAGAAACTTCACTCCGTTAGTGAATCCCTCAGCAAACTGACCAATTAAGAATAAATAAAAATGTACTGAACACCTACTCTGTGCAACTCATTAAGATAAGAGCTTGTTAAGGCTATAAAGAAGTGGAGCAGAGCCCAGTTCTCACTGGGAATATATGTGTAGGCAATTATGAATAACCATATAGCATATGGGATGCCCCATGAGTGGCAGCTGTTTTTCTAATAGCCCTTAACCTTCCTTCCCTGCTAACAAAAACCTGACTTTGTTCAATTACCAGGTGACTGTGTTTTCCTAAAAGGTGACCTTCTTCACAGTCCAAGGGGGTGAACCTTAATTGGTCAAAACTAATGGTTTTAACCTCTGCCTAAACATTGGAAACACCTGGGGAGTGATTTAGATATTCCAATGGCTGGGATCCACCCTAAGGCTCTGATTTAATTGGTCAGACCATGGGTCCCAGCATCCAATAGTTTTTAAAGTCCCCTGGTGATTCTAATGTCACCAGTGGTTGAGAACTACTGGTCTAAGTCAACATGATTATTTAATTCTGTCAGTAGTGACTGGCTTAGGGTTGGTCATGTGGTTTAATTCAGGACAAAGATATGAGAAGGCTTCTTCTGAAAGGCTTCTAAGAAAGTTTTCTTCAGGTTTAGAACACAAAAGGAAGGTAAGTGCTCCTCTTTTTCCAAACTTTGGACAGTGTTTTAAGAGGAGGTGAGGTCTGAATAGGGACAGTTTGCAAGAGTTACAGAAAAAGTCATCAAGGCCCAATACCTAGAGGAAAACAGAAGAGAAAGATAAATACATAGTCCATGGTGACACTGTCAGACTAATGAATTAACCAAAACTGCAACCTCACTTTCCTGTAGACCAGAGACCTTCCTACAGATCTTTCTGGCACACTGTAAACGTCTGGTCTTAAAAATACTGATGTCTGGGTCTCACCCTCTAGAGAATCCAATTTAACTAGTAAATGGTGAGATATAATAATCAGGATTTAAAAAAATATTCCCAGTGGTATTGTACAGCCAAGTTTGAGAACTATTGTTCTAGATTTCTTATTGCATGTAACAATTTTCCTATTTTTTAAGATAGTGGTTCTCACTATCTCACAGGTTCCCTGGGAGAACCTGTGTTTCCCCCAGTCAGCAGCATCAACATCACCTGGAAACTTGTTTGAAATGTACATTTTTAGGTCTTACCCCTGACCTGAATCAGAAAGGAATTTAAGATAACATATACCTGATACACAGTCTTTCATTTCAGATAGATTTGTCTCTCTAGTTAAATTTGGCCCAATATTATGAGAATTGTCAAACATACAGAAAAGTGGAAAAACTGTACAGTGAACAAGCAACATTTTGCTCTATTTGCTTTACCATAGATCTCTACAACTACCCAACTCAATCCATCCATCAATCCATCTCTTTGATTTGTTTCAAAGTAAGCTGCAGACATCAAAACATTTCACTCCTAGACACGTAAGTATACATATCTCAAGCTAGAATTCAATACTAGTTTACTGTTACTTTTTTTAGGTTAAATTTACATTGAATAAAATGTACAATTCTTAACTGTACTATTCCATGAGTTTCTAATGACCTTCTGCTTATGTTTTTATGTTAATAAAACTAACATTCATTAATTTGCATGTCTGACACATATGTATTATAGAGTCACAGTTGTGTAACAAGAAGTAGATACCATAATGACTGTATTAATATCTTAGTTTTCACATTCATAAAATATGGTGCTTCTTCATCTGACTTTTATGAGATAATAAATATTGTCAAGTGTGAGAAGTTATGAGTGATTAGAACTTCAATCAAAAATGTCTTCCCGTTCTTTTAATCTTCTGGGTAGTTTTAATTGGTGGGTTCTCTGAAATGACGCGGTGTTCTGTTTAAAAAAGAAAACTGCTCCTACCTGCAAATATCCTCGTGTGAGTCAGGGTTTCTCCATATAGTATAACCTAAGCAAAACACAGTTCCCGCTGCTATGACTTCTGATTTGTGTCTATATAGAAAGCCTCGTTGCACATGCCAATTAATTATAATAAGTAAACATGACAAATGTAAACTTTTAAAACAACTTTTAATAAACCCTTGCCTACTGATGCTTTGAATAAAATAATACTTCATTCAGGGGGAATAAAGGAAAGTTCCACTGTTAAAAAATTTGAAAACCACTAACTCTAATCCATTACCCTTATCCTACTGGTGAGAAAATTGAGGCATAAGGACCAGAGCTCTTACCTCTTTTGGTCCTAGTCCATCTTCACTACCTAATATAAAAACTGGATTAATCCATAAATATTTCTTGTGCATAATAATGTGCTCAACTGTGTACTAGATCCTGTAGGTTTAGAAAAGTAGACATGGTACTTTCCTTATACCAGACAACTGGCACCAGAGAAGAGGAAAAACTAACATGGATAACACAACACAAGGATGGTATAAGTCCTAAACTTTGTGGACTACAGAAGTGCTACTTGATTCCAGAGAAGGAACTGGAATAGCTGGGTAACTTAAGTCCTATAAAGAAAGAAGAGGTGGGAAAAAGGTGCCTGACAAGTTGAGGATATGTCTTATGGAAGACAAAGGCTGTAGAGTCACTTGTACAATGCTCATCCTACAATGCCCCTGGGAGTTAAGATCATTATTTATTTCGCTTACTGTGGGAAAATTCTAAGTCCTCCACTTTTCCATCTACCTGGTCTCCAGACCTTTGCATTCACCTTCAAATTTGACTAATGCCAACCCCTAAACTAAACATACAGAGGTCCCATTATGCTAATCTTGAATGAATTTCTTCCCTTTTTCTTTTCCTTTCTTTCTTTTAGTTGGGAATAGGAGGCATGAGGGTAGGGACAAGAAACAGGAAAAAGATAACAGGAAAACAGATTTTTCTAGAACAAGATTAAAAATCTTGCTGCAGAAAGGTAAGAAATGAACCAGTATCAAAATTCTGTCAAATCCAAGAGGAGGAGGGCAGCAACTGGATCCACTTAGTTTTGCAAAAAAGAGACCCCCAGTAAGACTTTTGCCTTTTTAAAAAATATTTTATTTATTTATTTATTCATGAGAGACACACAGAGAGAGAGAGAGAGAGAGGCAGAGACATAGGCAGAGGGAAAAGCAGGCTTCATGCATGGAGCCCGACGTGGGACTCAATCTCAGGTCTCCAGGATCACACCCTGGACCGAAGGCAGGCGGTCAACCACTGAGCCACCCAGGGACCCCCAACTTTTGCCTTCTAAAGTGATAAGCATTACAGTGTTACAAGGATTATTTAATTTTCTAAGATCTTACTCCTTGGCATTGTTCAGATTTGGTTCCTTAATACTGGAAGCTCCAGGCCTCCCGGTTCACCACTCTGAAAATCTAAAACATATGACAGGGGAAGTCTAGTGAACACAACAAGAAATTCTGCTTATTCAAAATTACCAATCCATTCAAATGCCCAATATGTGTGAAGTGCCACATGTTCAAAGCCGTAAAATTTAGATGTTTACCCAAGCAGCTTGCTTGGATGTCAGGCCTGGCACAAAAAAATGTCAACGCTCACTCCTTCTGTAACTGTACACTGCTCCTTTTCCCAACCTGGAACTGGCTATTGATATTCAATAGTGCCACAGGGCCTCAGGAAAGTTCTTAAATAACCTTGCTTGCTGTAAGCACTCAGACCTACACTCTTTGGACCACTGCTTGTAGCTGTGTAGCCTCAAGAATGCTAATTAGGTCACTCACAAAAGGTAGGTGCTCTCAAATAATTCAGTCATGCCTAAGAGCAATCCTGCTCTCCTGAACTTTTGTTTTTTGGTGGGAAAGTCAGTTCATGGCCATGTTATCATTAGCGTATGCTCCTAAGGGGAATAATGATTATACCACAGTTCTTATGTCTATGTTTCAAATCAAGTGATATTTACTCATTTTTGTATTTCAACATCTTATAAACATCTCTAAAAAATATCCATACAAGTTCAACATCCTGCAGAGGGAAAAATTCTAAGTAAGCATTATCTATGATGTAGTTATTTTTTTCTTGAGAACAAGCAGACTCAAGGAGAACTGACTACCTCTTCTTCCATGATCAAGGAAGACTTGAGGAATTTAGGTATACACTAAAGAAAAGGTCTTTCAATCTGAAGCAAGATGACTCTCGAATTCTATATTAAAAAGTAAACATCAGGGCCAGATGTTACTCTTTGGTGGCTCCAGTCATAGAGACCTTAAAGGTCTCCTCACAGCAAGCACAACAGTCTAGGACCATAGGAAGTTATCAAGGAAGTCCATGCCAGGTCAGAGATTAGCCAATTTTCTTCAGCACTCATTCTTTGCTCATTCAGAGCAGTTTCCTTATAACATCACCCACCTTTCTGGCCAGTGGATCCTGTTGTAAATGCCACTGAAAGAAAAGTGAGAAACTAAAGACATCAGAATTCAATACAGTCCTTATGAGTTCTAGAGATGAGCTTGGATCCCTAGCGTCTGCCTAAAGCTGACAAATTGAATTAACCAGCTTCCTGGAAGCAGCAGGTGACCAACTCCATTAAGCTAGTCGACATTTTGTCATCTATGACTGATGAGCTATTCATGGAATTCCTCTTCTCTTTGAGATTCCACTCACTTAAACTGCTATTAGGCATCATGTATGCAGCCCACATGAAGATAACATGGCTTGATTCTCCTTGATGGAGCAGCATAATGCCTACTGAAATTGATTATACTGGTGGTCTGAATTTAAGTGAGAGTTGAGCTTAGGATATTGATCTCAGTTTGCAAAGTGTTTCTTTAATCACTTGATGAGCTATTCTTTGAGATATGTAAGCTGGCTTTCTGTTCATAGCCTGAACATTAGAACCAAATCCCAGGTCCATTTCTAATCTAAGATGATTAGGGCTCAAGGTAGTTACAGTCAGTGGTCCAAGGGCTACAGACTTAATCTTCAAAAACACATCAAGATGCTCTGTAGCTATTGTCAGGGGAAAGTCAAAGAGACAATAAGAAAGAGCAAAAACAGTCCAGAAAATAGCCCTCAACAACAGATGATACATCCTTCCAAAACACTCAAGAGGCATCCTGTCAACAGGGGTTCAATAGTAAACAGTCACTCTATCAACAAAGAAAGAGGGCAGCTTCAGGAAGAGGGAGATGCAAAGACAATGAGATATCCAGTAAGCCCAAGTTTACTGTGGACCCCTACTCTCCACGTCCAGGAAATGGATATGTGACTGGTCCCTGTAGATGAGTGGGAGAGCAACTCCCAAAAACCACATGGCTCTTGAAATCACAAACTTCTTTGTAAGTCACACCCAACCAAGAAACAGCATGCTGGCCCAGCTGCTGGTGGTATTCACGAGTCCATTCCCTGATAAAACCTGAACCTCTGCATCCCTAAACATGTTTCATTTGGGCCTTCAGTACCAGGAGCTTTTGCTCATCAAATGTCTCCACAGCTCAGAGAAAGTTCCTAAATCTTCAAAGTTGGTGTTGATGGTGATGATGATGGTGATGGCATGTGTATGTGTTGCAATCTATCAGGGGCTTTAAGATAGTGTACCATTAGGAAGAGCTCGAGCTCTAGTGAAAAACCTGAGTTTGATTCCCTACTTTGCCAATTACTAGTTGTATGACCTTAGACAAATTACTTTCTCTTTTGAAATATTAAGTTCCTCATCTTTAAAAATGTGAGTCATAATAATACCTGCCTCATGGCTATTATGCAAATTTGAAAAGTAGATGATACCTGCAAAGACACGGTATGGGGCTGGCACCTGGTAAGTACACAATACACCATGTTATAGCTTCCTGATCCACATAGTTTTATCAGAATCTAAGATACACATGCAAGTGTGCATGTAGATAGACACACACACACAGAGTCTCTTTCCTCCATCCTCTAATTTCCAGTTCTCTGAAAAGTAAAAATTCTTACATATAGGCAATATAAGATATTCTTTATTACTGTAATCAATGAAAACTTTTAAAAACTCAAAGAGTTAAACACTATGCCAAGGGTTCTAAAGATACAAAGTGTATGTTGAATAATTACAAAACAGAATCAGATAAAGCACTTGAGTCACAAAGACCTCTCTTCCCTTTATTCAAGCAGTTCCTGAAATCCTATTTTCTCAATAGAATCTTCCTTAAATAAGAAGGGAGGAGGGGTGCCTGGGTGGCTCAGTCGGTTAAGTGTCTCCCTTAGGCTCAGGTCATGACCCTGGTCCTGGGATTGAACCCCTGAGGTCCTAGGATCAAGCCCCACATCCAGCTCCCTGCTGAGCAGGGATTCTGCTTCTCCCTTTCCCTCTGCCCCTCCCCTCCATTTGTTCATGGTCTCACTCTCTCTCTCTAGTAAATAAAATCTTAAAGAGAGAGAGAGAGAAGGGAGAGGATAATTGTTGGCAATCTTTAATAAGCCATTCCCTTAAACAGATATCCAAACTGAGGCCTGAGGCAGGCTGATGAGGGAGGGCATGGGTGAAAATAGAACTTGAAGCTTTCAGAGAAAATGTAGGAACATATTTGGTTATTTGTGACAACTGTGTATCAACAAGGCTTAATACCCCTATGCATAATACCTACCCTAGGCTTGTGAATGACTCGTATGATTTTCCTCCTTAAAGGCATACTTATTGAGTACTGGCTTTTTCTGAGGATTTGTCATCTTTAGGACCCTGCTGGAAGCCAAGGAGTCAGAAAGAAGCCTACAAACCACTAGGAAGTGGGAGACGGAGAGGATAAAGTATTTATACCCCTCCCCTCGATCCCCAAAGTAATATATATGAATATTATACCTATGAAAACAGACATTCATATACACCCTGAAAATATATCATGCCCCTGCTCTTGGCAGGCATCCAACTGGCCCCAGCTGCAGCCTTAAGCAAAATCTCTCAGCAGCCACTTGCGGTGGTCATGAAATATGATCAGATGGGAGTCATATTCCTCATACCTGTTTAACTTTGAAACCAAAGTCCTGGAGAAACCAATGAATTTATCCCCAGCTTGTCTACTCAAAGAGCCAATAGTTGCAAAGGAACAAGATTTCCTCTGTTGGCATAGATATATAAGCTGTTGTTAACTGACGTTAAAGTGAGGACTTTCTGAGAATATGTATTTCATGGGAAGGCAATAAAGAAACTAACCACATGATGACCCTGCTTAGACTGGTGGAGATATTCTGCAAGAGAAGATAAGTGGGAACATGCCAAGCCCCCAAGACTCCTGAAATGATTAGGGAAGCATATAAAATCTATGCTTTCTGACATAATCACTTTCCGACATGGTGAATTCTCACAAATCTATGACTCCATATGCTTATTCCCCTTTGCTAGGGCACTGCAGTATTTCAACTCAATTCAACATGTATGTATTTAATCACTAATGTATGCCTAAGGATGGGGGTGGGGGGCGGTCAGGAGTGGTGAGAGGAAGCCAGGAGAAGACTCAGAAGAAGTGTGAGGCCTAGCTCCTGACTTCCAGAGTTAATAATCTGTTCAAAGTCACACACACACAATCATTAAATAATACAGGGCAGAACATGCTAGTTTCCAAAAAACAGGTCAGGCAGTCAAATTCAGAAAAGAGAGAAATGAGAATGGATTAGAGAAATCTCCATGGAGAATAGAAAACTTAAAGTGAGACTGAGCATTCATTCATTCATTCACTCACCGAATAGTCACACCCTATGTACCACTAGGCACTGGAAATATGATGATGATGAGCAAAACAAGATGTACCCATTCTCATGGAGCTTACCAGCGTAAAGGTAACCAGACTTTCATCAAATTTCTTATAGTACAAATGGTGGCAGTTCCTGTGTGCTTGCTTTCGGCCTTCCTATGTTCCATCTATTTCCATTTCTCCTGGTGCTTCCCTGATGATCATCCTAAGGGCTCCAATTCATTGAGGGCTTACCATGTGTCAGACACTACTAAATAGTGTATTTGCATTATCTCATTGAATCCTCAAACCAACCTCATAAAATGAGTGTGATTATCCCCGCTTTGAGTTTAGGGAATCAGACCCAAAAATGTTAAATGTTTACCCAAGGTCACACAACTTGGAAGGATTGAGATTCAAGCTTCTTAGATTTCAAAGCTGCCCATTTCTGGAAGATTCAGGTGTAGCTTAAGGGTTTCAGAAGAAACATTTTGTTATCACCTCTGTTAGAATAATGAGGGAAATGCTGCAGATGGAAATAAGGTTTTAAAAGCTTTATTTTGTGGTTATCAACTAGGTAATCCAGTCAAATGATAATTAAACCTTTTATTTCTCCTTGGCCAACAAATGAACGAATTTGTAACACCAAAAATCAAAACAAATGCATTATCTATTTAAGCCTTATGTAATGTTTCTATTTATACTCTGAACATCAACTTCCTTCCTCCTGAGGCCCTTTGAGAAGCTGAGCTAAAGAAAGACCTGACATTTGCTCCAAAATGCTGATTCCCAGGTACTCTTTTTCTCTCCCTTTCCACCAAATGCCCAATTTCAAAGGGCACCATCAACAGGATTTGGCAAGAGATTCTCCTGAGAACCTAAGAACCCTCCTGCAGAATTGCCGCTCAACTCAATCCTCCCCAAGGTGACCCAGCAAAGGAGGGGAGACCCACCAGAGTGTGCTGACATTTTCCATGGCTTCTTTTAAGGAACAGCTGGGCTATAATAGAAGGTTACTCGGGGATACCCATAGGTTTGACAGGAGCCCATATTTTAAACAAGGAGGATACTAAATCCATCCAGTTCCTGGAATGTTACTACTCTCTCAGGAACCCAAGAGAAGTTTCTGATGCTGATCTATAAATCTCCCTGGCCTAAAATACCCAAAATTAGTTTCTGTGCCATGGGAACATAAAAATGATATGGCTTTTTTCTTTGACATGTCAGTTAATAAAGAGTGGGAGGTGGGGCCCGGATGTTGCCTGACAGGTTTCTGAAGGGTTTACTCGTTAAAAATGGGAAGCACTTTAATTACCTGTTTGGTTTTTTGCTATATGTGTGTGTTATATGTTAAAAAAAAAAAAAAAAAAAAAGGTCCTATGGACACTCAGGAAATTATATCATTAATTATGCCTGTCAGAACACCATGTGGCCTAAAATAAATAGAAATTTCATAGGGTTTCTTTTTCTTTTATTTTTAGTTTTTAAAATGTTTTTAAAATATTGTTTTCATAGTATTTACACAGACTCTAAGTATTTGATTAATGAATAGAGTGATTCTTTTTTGTTATAGATAATCCAGAAAAATAAATGCAAAATCTGTGTATTTGACTTTGGATTTGTTATTGATGACTTGTTTAACGAAAAATTTACTTCCCCAATATATGTGCTACTTAACCTAATACTAATGTTAATTTGCATTCCTAACATACAGTGGCCACGGGAGAATGGGAGCCTAATGGTATAGGGAGAGAGGTGGTGGGTTCAGATAATGGAACCCAGAAGGCATTCCCCCACCAAATGTGGGAAACAGTATTGCTATTCACCTGTGGCACATCATACCCCTGATGTGAAAATCCACTGGCTTTTGGAACAAGGAAGGATTGATAGCACAATACAATTCAGGCATCTCTGAACTAATAGTAAGAGTAAGTAACCCTCCCTGGTCGATGCAGAGAAAACATTCTGACTTTCGGCCATATACTGCCTAGTTGTCCCAAATCCTAGCTCCTATTCAGCCTGGTTGAATTGGAAAGTCAAGTATAAGGTCCCTGTGTCTCTGAATGATAAAGTCTAAAACAGGCTTGGAAGAGGATCCCCACCCTCTAAAACAGGCTTGGAAGAAGATCCCCAGCCCATGTATTCACTCTAGAATCAGTCTGTGGCGAACCCTCAAGGAAGCTGCCATGTAGGTTCTTAGAACAACTCAAAGAAGAAATAGAGTCCTAGTGGTCTAGACAGAAGAAAAATTTAGCCAATATACTCTAAAACCAACAAGATCCTTCTAAACGCTCTGCAGGGCTCTCACCTCCTTCATGGCTCAGTGGTTAACATATATGGTCACTGCCATTCTTATTAGAGGGCTCAGCATGCAAAGCATTCATAAATATCTACATCTGTGAGTCTGTGCATGAATAAAGAGGGTCCCTTCCAACACTGGTATGGCTTTAAAGAATGGATGAGACCCTCAAATGCACTGCAAGTGGGGGAAAATAAATTAATGCAAACTTCCTGGAAACCTACTTGGCATAATGTATAAAAATGTTCACTGTAAGTAAGCAATCTCCTCACTAGAAATCTACCTTAAGGAAACAATCAGAGATGGGAACACAAATTTATATTCAGAAATATTTATCTCTGAATTATCATAACAAAAAAACTGAAAACCAACTAAATATTGACAATAGGAGACTGGTCAAATATATTCTGAAACATCTGTACTGTGGAATTTAAAAACTGTTAAAAGTAATGCTTTTGAAAAATACTTAATGGCATGGAAATGATGACTGAGTTATTGGACTACGGTGATTTTTATTTTCTTTTTTTTATTTGATTTTTATTTTCTTCTATGCAGTCGTGCTTTTCAAATTTTCTACAATTAGCAAGAATTATTTATATTCAGGGAAAAATACATTATAGAACAAAAAAGAAAGAATGTTATGCTCAACCTTTGACCAAACAATGAGTCAACCTCCATATTGTTCTCTAGGACAGATGGAGGATTCTTTTGTATTTGAATGGAAAGTCATCACCCATTCACATTAAATAGCTGACCTTAGTGCAATAATTTTTTAGCTCCTCTTACACTCAGGCAGCCTCTTCCAGGGGAACTTAAGAAGGCATGGTATACACACTACAGCCAGTAAACTGTAGATGAACCAAAGTTTGTGCAGAAACTGGTACCTTGGCAGCCAAGTTCAGAAGGGCTGGTTTTCTTCCTGAGTTCTTTAAAGGCCGCCTAGCAAAGGTCACACCAATACTGATGGTGGCCTTGGACTGAGAGGGCAGGACACTAGTCATTAAAACAGAGCCAACTGTCCCACAGCACTTGTCGCCAGTGTAATTGGTGTCTTGCTTTCCCATGCCCTTATTCCAGGAAAAAATTATTTGGTTGGGTTTGGGGTTTTTGTAAACTACAGTGACCCTTCTAACAAAGGTCCATATCTTCCTCCTCTTTAGTAAACTCAATATGTATTCATCAAGAGGCAATTTTTCCCCTGCCACCCTCTGAATATACTTTAGAGCTATGTCAATCACATCACAGGGGGGTACAAAGAAGAAGATAAAACTTGTGAAACATAAAAAATAGCTCCATCTCTATCCAAATCCCAAGCAGACTTTGCCAAACACTTTCCCCTGAAATTGTCAAGGCCACGTGTTTGAACAGGAAATTTAATCCACATGTTTCTGATTCATATGTACACTTAATGCATCAAAATATCATCTCTTTGAAGTCCAAATGGCCTTTTTATAGACTTCTTCCTTAGGAATGGAAAGTTGTGCTTGGCCAAAAACTAACAAATTTGAACCCTCCAAAGTCCAAGTTCTTTTCAAAGTCCCCAACTTGGGAGATTGAACTAGGCTCTGAAATATACCCTCTATCCCCCTAGATACCCAAATATGATTGGAAATCTTGGGATATTTCATTCCACCATGCCTTCTCAATCTTGATCATATACTTTCATGGAGGTTTCCAGTGAAAGACAATTAAGAGAGAACTCCCAGTGAATTACCACAATAATGCTACAGGAAGCCCTCATCCCCTTCCAGGAACCTGAGAAAGGCCAGTCCTCATCCCCTTCCAGGAACCTGAGAGAGGAAATCAAGTGATTATCCAGGAGTGATAGAGCAACTGGCAGCAGAGCCAACAATTTGGTCTCAACTGCAGACCAGGGGTGGGATCCCAGGATTTCTCTGGGAAACCTGATGGTATAACATCACAGTTAGAATATTTGGATTCAGAACTTCCATAATTCTATTCCCAAATGTCCCACTGCAGATATCGGTCCAAACCTCATGTTGAACAGAGGACTGTAAGACCATGTAGCCTCTTTAAATCTCTTATCTGAAGATGATTTGAAACATAAATCGATGCTGTCCAAGCTGGAAGTGGGAAGAACATTGGGATAGATAGGAGAGAATGAGTCATTTCATGCATGCAATGTTTCCATCAAGCTGAGCACTCCCCGCCAGCTGCACCTCAGGTCGCCCATGGTCTGCGGGCCAGGGGAGGGTCAGGCTATCAGAGTTAAACAGAGAGGATCCACTCTGCCTCTGAACTCCTCACCAGAGAGCAGGTCCCTTGAAAACAGGTCTCTTAATTAATTCATTGTCATTTCCACTGCAGCATTTGGTGTATGGCAGTCAATAAACTATTATTGAATAAATTGAGTGTGCATACATGAATTCTCACTTCAAGACTTCTGGGACACTGGTCTATGACATAGCAGGATAACATAGAGGAAATATGTGTATTCAAGGCAGAAGGAACAGCAGTATAAAGGCTTGGAGGTGAGAAAGGAAAGGCTTGGAGGATAGTGGACTATGACCTGGGCATGGGCTGAGTTGGGGTTAGTATAAAAAAGCACAGGGGGCAGAATCTAATTGTGAAGGACCCACATTCAGTAATTTGTTCACTAGTCCATAAGCAGGAGACAGAAGCAAGGAGTGATGAGTTCAGATCTAAGTTTTAGAAAGTTATCTTTGGTCTTTGTTATGACTAAATGTTCTGAATATTCCCCCAACACACACCTAAATTCATATGTTGAAGCTCTAACACCCACTGTGATGGTATCGGGAGCTGGAAGGTAATTAGGATTAGATGAAGCCACAAGGTTAGAGCTGCCATGATGGGACACCAGAGAACGTGCTCTCTTTCTTTCTCTGCCATGGGAATACATGGTGAGAAGGCACCCATCTGCAGGCCAGGAAGAGGGCTCTCATAGGAACCCAACCATGCTGGCACTCTGATTTCAGATTTCATCCTCCCCAGCTGGGAATAAAAATCTTCTGCTGTTTAAACTCAAGGAAGGAAAGAAGGAACTAATGAAAGGAGGCAGGGAGGGAAAAGAGGATGGTGGAAAGGAGGGGAAAGAAAATTGTGTATATTTAAAATAAATTTTTTTAAAGATTTTATTTACTTAGTCATGAGAGACAGAGAGAGAGAGGCAGACACAGGCAGAGGGAGAAACAGGCTCCATGCAGGAAGCCTGATGTGGGACTCAATCCCGGGACTCCAGGATCATGCCCTAAGACAAAGGCAGACACTCAGCAGCTGAGCCATCCAGGCATCCCTATTTAAAATAAAACTTAATGGACCCTTCTATCATTCCTTTGAACATCCCTTCTACTTCTCTTCACTCACTTGTACTTTCAAAATTTAACTGCAAAAAAATTACCAGTACCATCTCCCCAATGTACGCACTATGAAGCATTATTTAGTAAAAATAAATCAAATCTGTACCTTAAACAATTTGTCTGCCCTCTATCATTAATCTTTTCAAGTGGGTGGGTGAATGGTCATTTGCAAATGGGTGTAAAACTCAGAGAATGTAGACTGCAAACTCAGTTACACTTGCCTTAAGATAATAACTGAAAGTATTTATCAACACAAAGATAATGCACCTAAAAATACTACATTAGAGAGTAAAAAGAAACTGTGGTTTATTACATCCATCCTTTTTAGGCTTTCTCGTGAACTTCACCAATCAAAACCATTAATGGTGTACACTTAAGTATAAAAAGCGACACTAATTTCAAATTGTTTTTAGAGAACTGCTCATCAAAACTGTCAACCCTGAGGATTGACATGAAAGACATAAGGGCTCCTCACCTTTCAGCTTCCCTGATAGAATCCACACCTCTGAGTTTTTAGTGAGCCAAAAATTGGAATAAACTAACCAAGCTACCATTTCTTCCTCAAATAGTATATATTGCCATAACTATCATATACTTTAGAGAACTCAGCTATGTGCTGCTTCTGTTATCTAGATGGGAAAACTGAAACAGGTGGACTATTACATAATATGCCAACAAGCTGGATTTAGAATTTGAAGGTCAGCATCTCCTGTCCATGGCTTAAAGCTCTGAGTAGTATCATATCCCAAAAGCTCTTCCTTCCTCTTAGCCTCATGAGACAGTAAGGGACCTTGGGGATGATCTGATTCTATGGCTTTCCAAAACAATGCTTAGCAGCCAGTCCTTTCTATCAACAAAATCTTATGCAAATGGCCAGTATGTAAAGCCTATCATACTCTTGCAGGGACTAGTTGAAGACCAAGTAGTGGGGTACTGGAAGCACCCTCTATTTGATCCTGAAAAGACTCAAAGACTGACCAGAAGTCCCCAAAGCACAGGTTGAAAACCTGTGACTCCATACATTCCTCAAAACCCAAAAAGATGAAATGACTAGCCTAGAGTCTTTAAGCTAATGACAGAACCCAGCCTAAATGCCAGCTGTCCTTTCTGTTGAGTGCTATGCCCACTAATCTTACACCGAAATCTCCTACCAAGAAAAGATTTATTTTCTAAATCAGTAACCCCATGACTGCTACAACTAAAACATACGGAAGGAAGAAATGTATGAAAGAAAGAACATTCTTGGATTAAGATAAAATTATAAATGGAGTAGTATAATAGTTTAGATCAGGAATTGGCAAACATTTTTCTGTAAAGGGCTAGATAGTAGTTCAGGCTTTGCCATATAGTTTCTGTAGCATGGATTCAACTTTCACTGTAGTCACAAACAATACTTAAATGAATACACATGGCCATTTTCCAATAAAACTTTATTTACGGATTCTAAAATGTGTATTTCATATCATTTCATATGTCACAAAATACTATTCTTCTTTTGATGTTTTCCCCCAAATATTTAAAAATGTAATAACCATCACTAGCTCACAGACTATAGAAAAACAGGCAGATGGCCCATGGGTTGAAGTTTGCTGACCTCAGTCTAAAAGAAAACTTTGCTCTACAAAATGCTTAAGCAGGATTAAATAGGATGCACAGGTTCTTCACATGCTTAGCACATAATTTTTAGAAGAGCTCAGACAATGCAGTCATTCCCTAAGCATTAGCATGTGGGCTGCCTTTTATTCAAGTCCTGAAGGCCTACTAGAACCCCACTGTGGAAAAAGTAATGTCTCCTTGCCTTAGACTGGGAACCAGCAGGATCAGTGTCCTGTTAAGGGGCACAGTGGGAGCTAGTGAATGGAGGAGGGTCTCCGGTTCATCTGGAGAAAGAAGGGTGATGGCCCAGACCCAGGTGGCAAGATCCCATACATCTGATCCTAGAAAGATCACCTGAAGACATGTATCATTTCACTCCAGATCAAATGTGATCCTAGAAGCCTGGAAGTCACTTATTCAGCTCTTAAATCAGAATCATTATTTCACTGGCTGGCATGCTTATAACCAATATGGTATTACCTAAAATGTGCAAATAGGGGAGTGTTGACATGCTGTATTCCATCTTCTAGGAACTAGATGAGTTTTTCCGAAGGAAACAATTTTAAGAATAACTAGTAGTGTCAGCATTACATTAAACCAATATAATTCATGGAATTTAGCTGTAAAATGACTTATTCAGTGGAGCTTAATTGGTGGATACCCTTGGGTGAAAATCTGAGCAGCCTCATTACTTTTCTGATAGCCTTTAAGAAATATGAATATTCCAATCTATTAGTTTAAATGCCCAATTCTATGTAAACTTCAGTCTTGCTCTAAAGTTACAACTTTTTCCCTATCACCCCTACCCAAAGTGAGGGCCTATTATATACAAGAAGCCTAAGGTCAGGAAATGAGCTAAAGACCATTTCTTTCCTCTCCATGGCCCAGTACTTTATTCCTCCCCCCTCAGCTTGCTAAATGTACTTTCTGAAGCCTCTGAATTAGAAGTCATAGAAGAAGTAAAGGAAATAAGGTAGATACATTCTTACTTAACTGATATGATTGTGACAGGTTAGCTTTGCTACTCTTAGGACCTGGTAAATGTCTAAAGTTGAATCTTTTGCAGGCACTTTTCTGAATTCTTTGGAGATGCTCCTTAATTACGTATCTGCCAACAGAACAATGCATTTATATTCCAGCTAGTGGTTTACTTCTTCTTTAGTCCTAAAAAATCAAGCTGTACCTCCAGCTTGTCTCCTGAGATCTGAGCACCCTTCCGTGAGACCTTTCAGACAGGACATAGGAGACCCTACACCAGTTATCTCTTGCTGCAACCCCCATCACCTGCCCCAATAACTCTGAAAGTGCAGATCAATCCCATACATAGCACTCTCTCCTTTACTTCTCAGTTCAAAGCAACCAGCTAGTCCATCTCTCACCTTTTGGACTTTCCAGTGATGTTAGACATGTTCACTGTGTTCCCTAAGCTCAGAGGGATTCCTATCTCCAATTGGTGTCCTAGCAGCTACTTTCTCTTAATGTGAAGAGAATGGGGAACAACTTCTTTGGGAATCCTTTGGATTGGAACCCACTCTCCCCAAAAATGCTCTCCACAAATCCTCTTTGAAAAGTACTCCTCTCTTCAACCCCTTTATATCCAACACGGATGAAGGGTTCAAGGCGTTAAGTTTTCAATCACTTGCTTTAGAACTCCTGTTCTTACGTTCAGTTTGGAATGTTATTTCTCTTGTTCCTGGGCATCAACAGAAACTTCCACTGGAACTTATTGTAATCATTTATGTTGCAGTCATTTTATGAGAATTTTACTGAAGCACACCTCTGATGCAGTGTAATGAAACCACAGTGCTCATAGCATGTACTGTAAAACCTAGCCACTACTGACAGCATTGTCCCCTTGTGAAAGTTTCCACAGCATCAAGGCCCTGCTTCTGACTCACATCCCACTCAAGTATCCCCGTGGTCAGTGGAACAGTCACTCATTGCCCTGAGCAAACTATAAGTTTCCTTTCTCAAAGTATTTGCTTCTGCTGTTCTCTTAATCTGTAATGCCATCTCATCTTCCATCTACAAATCTTACTGATATTTATCCTTCAAGGCTTTGCTAAAATGCCACCACTACCATAAAGCTTTCCCTCAAAGCCCCGGTCTGAATTCTCTACTCTTTCTCTTGTGTTCCCATAGCACTGTGTTTTTACCTCTTCGTAGCCCCAATGTCATTGTCTTTAGGAGCTATTTTTGACAACTGTTACATGGCTGCCTCCTTCACAAGACGGTGAATTCTAGAATGGCAGAGACTATGCCTGACTCCTCTTTGCATACCCCACATCTCAACAGCATGGCCCAAGAGCACTGTTCTGCCTAACAAGGTACAATGAGGAAAAAAAAGAGATAAAGATCCCAGGTACTCTTGAGAACAATAGGACTCAAATCTCCAGGCCCACAATAGAGCAGTAAGGGGTCTAACCTGAGTGGTCCTGCCACACAGCCTTTCCTACAGCACAGGATATGCCCACAGTGAATTAGGCAAGTAGAGAAATGATTCGCACACTGCACTGGACCCTGCCTGTGCTCTGGCCAGAACCCTCGGACCTGGTTTGCCAGTCTGTGTGCTCTACCTTCCCAGGTTCTTAGAGCTTTAGGGGCTAATACAGACAGCACCACTTTTCACAAGTGCAGATCACTGAAAGTGCCTAAACTTTTGCATCCTTTCTTGTAAGCCTTTAGCCAATGGTTGGCTGGTGAGGGAGTATGAAAGCCCAGCTCCTTGCTTCAAGGCAGGACAAATCTACAGTGCAATTTAGGCTGCAGAGCTCCCTGAAGATTGGGCTGAGTGACTTACTTGGGTGAAATGGCTGAGACAGGATTCAAACTCAGGCACGCTTTACCACCACCACAGACGGCTTGTGATTTTAAGTATTACAACTACCATGTTATGTTCTATAGAAAAACTTGTCTATCAACAAATTCATAGCACTTAGAAAAAATAAAGCAGAATATTTCTGCATTAAACTATTATAGGGAAAATGGACAGATTAATCCATCTCCAGATTATCTGCATTGCACAGATATTATTTTCCTAGTGAAAAAAAATAAAAAATTAAGAGCTTTGAACCCAAAGAGAACTGGCTTTGAATCTCAAGTCAGCTATGAGACCCTGGATAAGTTATTTCATTTCTCCTAGCCTCAGGGTTTTCATATAAATGGATATAATAATATCTAACTTGCACTGTTACATAAAGGATTAAATATAACATATACAAAAGCTCCACACAGTGACTAGCACATGGTCACCATTTGATAAATGGCTATCATAGTAGTATTAGCAGTAAGAATATAGATCTGGCCTCTGAGATTTGTGTAACACTAAGGCTCACAAGTATAAATACAAAACCCCACCATGCATAATGCTAACCTATGAATATAATAGAGTATTACTGGAAAAAAGTTAAAACTGAAAACTGGCAGAAAGAGTATCTACTTGGACCCATATACCCTCCTGTCTGGCACGTCAGGAATGATCTATCTGCCAGTAATCAATGACTGTTGGGAAACAAGAATAATTATAAAATCATTGTGTGAAAACTAGGGAGTTTTTCCCAAGACAGGCTGCAACTGCAGAGTTTCAAGCTGACATTTAGTTCACCTTAAAGAAATAATTACATTTAATAAGGTAGTTGTCAGTAGAGGATCAGGGTCTAGAAACCAAGTTCCTATCGTCTGATGCATAAGATTTATAAGCAGGATCTGTTTGGGGTGAGGAAGTCAGAGAGAGCCCCAAAACTATGTAAAGTGTATTATAATTCCAACAAAAGAATTTAGATATTTATACCTTAAACTTCATTGGAGTCAAATATTGAGTTTATTCTTAGAATGGCTGAGTATAGTCATTACTGCCATTTTGCCTTTTCTTTTTCTGGCTATAAATCAGGTTTGGTTTTTTTGTTGTTGTTATTTTGTTTTTTTGTTATATAGATAGTAGGAAAACAGCTCTGGATAGCCCTTACCTCTCTAGAAGTAACAGAACAGTACACGGTAGATTTGATTTCTTGAAGATGACTGAATATGGCCAAAATATTGGCTATCTATGGAGAAGCAAATTAGCCAAATAAAAGTTAAATCACCATTTGCTTTGGGCCCAGTTACCACTCTTCTGGCTCTGGTTCCAGGCTAATGTGATAGACACACTGCTCTCCCACTAGAAAACTGAATAACTATTCAATTTTCTAAACAAATCTTGAAACACAGCCTCACAGAAGGCTTACAGTAAATTCATGTTTTCTGGACTCTCGACCTCAAGTGAGAGGAATAAGTCACAGATTCATGGATCTGAACAGGCCAGGTTGATGCAAAAAGCTGATTTCGCAGGGGAGGTGGGCAGGGAATGGAGTGGAAGATACTTTAAAAAAATGTATCTTTTTGTATTCCTCAGCCTTTGAGTTAAACTCAATTACATTTAAGGTAGAGAAGGTTATTGCCCTGCCTCCATTTCCTTTGTGTTTATGTCAAGCAACCAAATGTTTTCCTAGCAGGTACAATAGTAATTTGAGAAATAAATATTTCTGTCAATTCATCAGCTAGGCATTATGGAAGCCAAAAAAAGTCAATCTCTTGAGTGAATTAAACTCAAGTTTCTGTTATTTTATGGAATTCAGACACTCTTATCTGACTGCTCCAATTCTTTTTGCATAGCATAAAAAAATGCAAGTGAGAAAAATCATCTTTCAGCTCTGAGAGGTAATTCACACAATCTCCAAAAGACAGACACAGAAAGGGACTACCACACACAAGGAACAGAATTTCAAGATCCTGGATTAGATGCCTGGCCTGGCTATCAAATGGACCTTGACTCTGGACATGTTGGGTGTTGTTGTTGTTGTTGTTGTTGTTGTTATTTTCATCTTCTTTATAAACCATACATGTAAACTAAGAGAAACAGACTCACTGGATGAAATCTAAGACTGCTTCTAGTTGTATGACTCTGAACTTGAGGGAAGAGCCATGTTATACATGCAGTATATTACATAGTATAAAAACATAGTCCTGTCCGTAAACAGAAGCCTATAATAGTTAATATCTTCCAAAATGCACAGTTCTCACTGCAAAACAATGTAGCAAATACAACTTCTAACAAATTGACAGAGTTGTTAAAAATTCAATTAATTTTTAAACAAATTTATGCTGTTATTTGTTTTACTTCATTTGGTTTTTTAATTAATTTAGAACACTCAAATAAGTAAGTCTTTTATCAACATTATGATATATTCAGTTTCCACCAGGCAGGACCTGTTAGTAATTTTTCAAAGTTTCCGCATTTAAGAAATAAGATACACATGTTAAAATTGACCTATCTGTGGATTCATGTATCACTCTGAATACAGTGACAGATACTACCTGAATGAAAAGACACACCTTAGTTGTTAATGTTTTTAGGACTACCCCTTGAAAATGATAATAATTACATGCCCCTGACTTCAAATATGTAGGCATGAAAAACCCTGCCAAAATTTGAACCACTTCTTTTTCTTTCAAACACAAGAAACCAAGCTCACAGCCTTCAAATTGCCTATTGCTTTTAGCTAATCACACAGTTCCTACAGCAGGTCGAGTTCCCACAGATACACCCTGAGATTAATGTGTAGGAAGTCTGTGGGGGAGTACTCTCAAGATCAGCACCTAAGGAAGAAAGAGGACTCAGAAATGGGACTGGGGAAGAAGATAGTCTATGACAGAGTCAACAAACACCTCTTGGGCTTGGGCCCAAGGGCTTCTGAAGCTGGGATGGCACCTTTCAAGCTGCCCCAGATAGAGAGGTAAAGCAGCTGGTGGAGTAAGTCTTTCAGTTCCAAAGGGCAATCTGTGAGGCTCATCACAGCATCTCCTACAGTTCCTAATGGAGCCAGTTCTAAGTATGCTAACAGTCCAGTGGGTCTGTTATCAGCAAATATTTATTGAATATGTACCATGTGCTCACTACTATAGAGATCACCAAATTTTATATATATCCTTGGCACTAAGAAACTTAACAGTTTAGTTGAAGAGAGCAGATTTTTAAAAACCACATGATAAAATTTTAAAATAACAAGCAAAGAAAACAGTATCAGAGAAATGAGGGTAATCAAGCAGAGATCATTTTAAAACATGAAGGATAGATGACTTAATTCTGTGACACCTAGAACAGAAGAACTGTAGCTAATGCCTTTAAAGTTACTAGGATTTTGATGGGTGGAGACCAGGAGGAAAGTCATTCTGGGTAACAAGGTAGCAATAAAAGATCAGAAGGTAAAATGGAAGTAATCTTCATAAAAAGGGCCATAACCCTTTGAAGAAGAGCACACTGGGACCAGAGGTAGGAGAAGAGAAGTGAGATGTGATAGGTGCCAGCTTTTCTGGTAAGTCCAAAGGTAAAAGCATTTGGCTCTTCCAGGACTGGCAGCAGCAATGATTTATCAATTTCTTATCAGAGCAGAGGCAGTCTGGCTCTGGGACTCACTGTGGAAGCATCTCTCTTAGCAGGCCAGTTCCACGGTGTGATTCTTGGAAGCCCAGCCTGAAGGCCATTTTTCTGTATTCCCAATGATTCTTGGAGCTAAAATTCCTTAGTAAATAAATATCTTTCTGCTTAAGTCAATGAGAGCAAATTCTGTTGCCTGCTAACTAAGAACCCTAACAACACATTTTCTTATTCAATAGTCACAACAATTGCATGAACAAATAGTAGTATCCTCATCTTACAGGTAAGGAAACTAAAGCCATAAGGTTAAACAAAGTGTCCAAGGTTTTCCAGCAAGTATGTGGCTAAGCCCAGATTTGAAACTAGAACTGTCTCGTTTCCTAGTCCATGTCATTTCCATAGCATCACAACTGTTTCCTGAAGACAGAGACATGAATGAGCCTCAATATTTTCCATATGAGCATATCTGCAAATATAATAGTTTCCACAATGGGTCATAAAATAATCATTTCAATGGAAGAGCAATACCAAAAGGTGGAAGGTTGCCTGCAATCCATGCCAAAGACAGAAGAGGATGAGTCCCTGGAGCCACTGGGCCATCCTAGCTCTGCCTAACTCTACTTCTCATGATTGTTTACAAATTTAACAACCAAACTCAACAATAATCTCCATACTCTCATAAACAAATTCAAGGCCACAAGGGAAAGCAAGTTTTGCGTTACCCACCCCATGTTGTTCCATATATTGAATACAACTATCTCATGAAGGTTAAGTTCTTCCCCAGGAATGATAAAGGCAATTTAACCACCTGTGTTAGCCTTTTCACTTTCAAGATCAATTTCATTCAGCAGACTCACTGGATAGTGGCCAAGAATATGAGTTTCCAAGCCATCTATGATTAAAAGTAGAATCTATGGCAAGATAGAAAACAAATAATACATACAGGACAAGTACTACCTCCTCCTAAACCTAAGGAAATATGCTCAACCACTGGACTCTGGCCTGTAGGCTTCATCTTGGTAGACTAGAAGGAAGACTCATGGTCAGTGAGCCTCAGGGTAGTCATTCTATACCTACCACAACTAGTTTTCTGAAATTCTGCCAGAAAATGACTTAGGCTCCACGGAAAGGGAACTTACCCTCTGACCTCAACACTTCAAACCTGATTTCACACCAGTTTAAAACACTTCATGGCGCCTTTCCATTCATAGAGTGTTCTTCTGGATATTCCTTTCTGTCCTCAATTCCATCTTTAGCACAGCTGACAAATGCTGCATGGACACACAGCTGTCTCCCGAGAGGAGCCCCATACTTTTTAAACAGCTTTGCTTTGTGACCTGACCTACAGGCAGGCTGCATACTTCAGCATACTGACAGCTAAGTCATGTCTTTTGTCCCAGGCACACAGATATAGCAGGGTAGGGAAAGTTCACATGGAATGCTCACATTTCAAAATGTAAATAAATGGCTCAGACCAGAGGCCCAGTGCACTTAAGTTTGGAAGACAAAACCTCCCAAAGAAAAGAGTGACCTGAAGGGGACTTTTCAGAAATCGCTGTGGGACCGTGTGGCTCTGACAGCTGCACCTGGAGGGCTGAACGAAGCAGATCTCCTACCAGCAGGAGCCCAGATGTCCTACACTGGGTAGGACTTAGCTTTCTGTTCTTTCCTGATCTCTTCCCTAAATATCTTTCAGATTTTTTTTCCCCTCCTGAGCCCTATTCCTTTCTTTTCTTTTGTCTCTCTTTTCTCTATTATACTTTGTACTTCTTATTCCTCTAGCCTTCTCTCCTATTTCCTGGTTCTGCAGCTCTTATTTTTCTTATACTTGGAACCCTTTTATTTTCTTCCAGTTTTCCAAGGAACTTTCACACACAGCTGGTCCCATCTGTCTCTCCTAAATGATCCTCTTCCTCCTTAATCATAACTCATTTCCTCTCTAATTCCACCTGCTTTTAATAGGCTGGACCCTACAATCTCCACACCCTAAATCCTACTAACATTTGGGACAGCAACAACCAGGGCCCTAAATTCTATCACTTTTTAAACACCAGGTATGGATCACAGGCTCACAGTGTTACCACCCTTTTTCTTTTTCTTACAGTGATCTCATTTTTTAAATTTACTTTTTGATATTTAACTCATTTCAAAACTTTCACAATTTTACAAGACAGATAATAATATGTTCACCACAAAAAAATTAGTCACAAAAGTAGAAAACAAAAATAAAAGGTCAATTACAATTCTACCCTTCAGAGAATACCCCTGGGTTTCATGATTGACTCAACAAATATTGTTTTAAAGATACAAAGATGAATGAGAAAGACACTGTCCTTGCTCTTAGAGAGCCTCTATCCAGTGAGGAAAAAAACAAATACAATATAGCATATATAGAAAACAGCAAGAATCAATAGAAGAATCAACAGAAGCAGGGCAAATAATTCACACTTCGGAAAAGCCTCCTGGAGAAAATGTTATCTAAGATGAGCCAGACACAAAAGGAAAAAAGAGAACATCCCAAGGTAAGTCTTAAAGATAGAGTTTGGCATATTCAAAGAATCAAAAGGAATTCAATATGGCTGAAAACAAGGAGCAATGTCACTCAACAGGCCTGAAGAGGTAAGGAGGGGCCAGAGGGCTTCGTAAGGCACATTAAGAAGTTTCTGTAATGGCAATGGGAACATTGAAAAATATGAAGAAAAGGAATGCCATGATCACACTTTTAATAGAACTATAAGCCTAAAAGACGGAACGACACTACGCAATAGATGCCATACTTGTAATCAGAATTTTAAGAGGGAGGGAGGGAGGGAGGGAGGGAGGGAGGGAGGGAGGAAGGAAGGAAGGAAGGAAGGAAGGAAGGAAGGAAGGAAGGAAGGAAGGAAGGAAGGAAGGAAGGAAGGAAGGAAGGAAGGAAAAAAAGAAGGGTAAAAGGGAAGAAGTTAGGAGAGAAAGAGAGAGGAAGAAAGGATGGATAGGTAGGAAATAGCAGAGCCAGGACACAGTCTCAGACAGTCAACTATACTACTCTTTTATGATGCCTGTTACATTGTTTATTGAGTTCCTAACCATTTGGGGAGTTTAATCAGGAAACTCAGGCAAATATGTTTTGTATGTGATCCATACATTCTGTGTATTATAATGGAATTAGCCCTTTGCCTTGGACTTAAGAAGTGACGGATTCTCCTGGTTGAGGAACTGCATAAGCTGGAATCTTATGTGAGGAATAGCTTTTTAAGGCACACTCCACAAGCACTTTCAGTACCCCAAACCAGAAATGATAATGTGAAATTATCCAAGTTGCTGTTCTGAGTGTCTCAAAAGCACAAAAGTTTACTCAACCTTATGCTTTCATTTCTTTGTGTAGCTCTAATCACAACATATTTCTAAATATTATTATTGTTGAAAGTTGGTCATGATCCTAAAAGATCTTATGATTTCCCTACTCTCTACAATGCCTTTTCTATTACTCACTGACACCAGGGCAATTTCTGTTGCTCATTAAAGTAATAGAGTCAATATAATTGTTTGGACTTGAGCCTTAAGATTAGACAAGTGCTTCTTAAACTTTTTTATGAAAACTCAGAAAAAAAGGGGGTATATTTCATACTGACATTTAGTACAAACATAAGTATTTATATAATTAAAATGAAAGTTTGGAAAAACAATAATTACCACTAATTATGTGATGCAGTCTTCCATTTTATTTTCCATTCCATTCAATTCTACTCCTATTCTATTCTATTCAACTCTAAACTGATACAACTACTTTGGCAAATCCTTTGGTAGGATCCATGAAAGCGCAAGTGAGTATATGTGTCCACCATTACACTTGTTTAGAATAGTCACGGAACTACTATGAACAAAAGAAACGTTCACAAGGCCAAATATCAGAAACTCGTCAACAGAAGAATGGGTAAATAAATGCTGGTATATTCATACAATGGAGCACTTCAATTATTTGCGATAATATAGATTAATTTCCCACACATAATGTTAGATACAAAAGAGTTCATACTGTATGATTCTGGTTATATAAAGTTCAAAAACAGCCAAAAGTCATCTATACTGTTATAAGTCAGGGTAGTGGGACACCTTTGGAGGGGTAGTGATTTGAAGAAGTCATGGTTGGGGAAGGTTCTGGGTACCTGGTTCTTCTTGATCGAGGGATCTAGATGCTGTCTGGGGGGGAGGGGTGTTCAACTTGTGAAATTATATCAAACCGTGTATGCACTTTTCTGTATGTAAATCATATTTCAGTAAAACATTAAGAAAAAATAGTGGTCACAAACCACTAAATTATATTCTCCCACTCACAAATCACTTGCAACCTGAAATCTGAAATTTCCTACATTAGATACCAAGAACACCAACGGAAGACATACTATCACATATCAAAATATTTACATTTTATTTACAAATTAAAATAGCGGGGATCCCTGGGTGGCTCAGCGGTTTAGAGCCTGCCTTTGGCCCAGGGCGCGATCCTGGAGTCCCGGGATCGAGTCCTGCGTCAGGTTCCCGGCATGGAGCCTGCTTGTCCTTCTGCCTGTGTCTCTGCCTCTCTCTCTCTCTCTGTCTCTCTCTATCATGAATAAATAAATAAATAAATCTTTAAAAAAATTTAAAATAGCTCAGAAGTCTTATTGTGAACCATTAGGCACCAACCAAATAAAAAGAACCCAGAAAAATGAAACAGCTAAAAATAAGAATATACTGTCCCATCCTACTTGATTTTAATAACTTTGCAGCTGCTTTCAATTCACATTTTTATTGAATCTTTCATAATAATCTATACTTGCTGCCAGTCACTTAAGAAACACACGGTTCTGAATATGTTTATCTAGCTTTTTCCATAGTTTCCAAGCCACCTTCTTACTGAAATATCCAGAACAGCTCACTGGTAAGGAAAATCTCCCCTAGTGTTTCCCATTATGGTCCTTCTCACTGGAATGTTTTTCCTCTTAGAGCATCCATCTATGAGATGTCCTCAGAAGCTCCAACCTGCTCCATGCCATTCCTGAAGTGAGAGGAGACAGCACCTGACCATGGCTGATTGCAATCAACAATTCATAAATGAGTATGGGGTTTGGTACTTTAAAGAGACCCAGATGTATTTCCATTCACAATCATTATCTTTCTCAAGCGAAGTGCAGATTACAAGCTATACTGCGTATGCTTTTGTTTTTCAAACAGCAGATTATTACATATACAAGGCAGATGTCTTCCAGGACATTTCTTGGCTGACATCTTTATTCCGTGATTCCATGAGCATTTTCTTCAAATTCTACAAAGTAGTGAGATCTCCAAATGAAGGCAGTCCAGCTATCTTGGGAAAGTGGTTTCCGTTTTAGCTGGCCTTTAAGTGTCAATCCATCAGGGGCTGCAGATGCCATTGCTTGGCTTGAGCCCCACTACCCCACACAATGCCTCACTGTGGAACCAATAAAGGTCTTTGGGGCTTTACAAGCTCTTCTGAAACCTAGATTGCATCAGTTTCCAAGAATGTCTGACTTTGGCTGTCCAAAATATCTGCCCAAGTCCCCCTTTCTCTTCACATCTGTCTAAACACAAGGGCAAGAGATATTGTGCATGATGCAAAGGCAAGAGTCAGTGCAATGCTCTTCAAACTCAGAGTCAACAGTGAGAATGACATGAAACAAACTCAACCTGCTTTTTACAAAAGCTGAATTTAAATTTTCTGTCTGCTAAAAGTACATTTGAAAAATGAAATCTTTCCATATGGCTTTATTTTCTTCTATATAAAAGAGCTAGACTGAATTCTGCTGTCTTTAAGAAAAAATAGAGCTCTATGTACATAGTGCTGACATATATACTAAAGTCATCTGGAAAAAATACAAACTACTATAACAAACGCCAAATGCCAAGAGTAGCCAGTCTCATTCTATTGAGACAAATAGATTGAAAGGGAAATGTGTTTAGTTGACAAAATGAATAGAGAAAATTGATCTCTGATCATCAAATATACTGTAACCGGACATGAGGGTTGGGAAGTTTTGAAATGTTGTATTTTGCACACAAGATAAATTTAAAGTCTTCAAATGAATGTTTTTCAAGAGCTCCTTACAGCCAAGAATGAAATTATTCATATCAGAATAAGTGTTTACATTAAATATTCCTCTTTAATTCTTGAGAGGGGGAAAAAACCCCATCCTTTAGTGAAGTGAATTTTTACAAAGTTTTGAATCTCAAATGGAGAGACATGGCATATTCCATAAAAAGAACATTTAGTACATAATGTTCAAAACAACCTGCCTCCTCTCCCCTTTTATGAACAGTTGTATTAGAGCCCAGATATTTAAGATTATAAGGCAAATTTGTAATAGAGCCACATTTCCTTTTAGAATACAATACAGCTGCAAACCAAAAAAGTCCTATTTCCTCCAGTTTTTTGCCAAATGGCCACATCCTCACACCAATAAGGGAGTCTAGTGGAATCCTGACACTACCAGGAAAGGGAGCAAGGATAAAATGAGAGTAGTCTAACCCTTCTCTTTCATTTGCCATAGAATAAATCCAAACAGAAAGAAAAGAAGCATTTCTAAGACCAAAGGTCACATTTTAAGACATAAAGGTTTCTTTTTAACTATGTCTTTTTTTTTTCTTTTTGCTTAAGGAGCAGGATCTTATTTTTTGCTGAAACACAAGAAAGCATATCACACACACACACACACACACACAAAGTGAACTGCACATAACTTGAAGAAAAAAACCCTTGATGGGCTCATTAACATAATCCCCACAGTCCCAGCTCTTTCAAATAACAGCCTAATTCCATTTCCTTCCACTCTGCTACCAAATTCTGCCTCTCTCGATTGCCTCCATTTCTCCTACTTTGTTTTGTCTTTCCCTTCAGTAAACTCGACACTCAGGTAATTCAATCGCCTGTTCAATGTCATGGTTGAATCAAATCGCTGTCACTCAAAATATAACCTGCGGCTTGAACTATGGCACGGTTGAATGATCAGGGCAGATATCCCCAAATCTGGAATTTCTGGGTTTTCAACTACTGAGCTACTAAGTGGCTTTAGACAAGATCTTCTCTATCCCTCAAGAGAACAGGTCAAATCCTGTTTGTACTGAGACTCCAGAGGGGTGGGGCCCAGCAGGCCAGGCAAGAATTCCACCCGCAACTATGCTCTCTGGGTTACTGGAAAACTGGTCATAATGGGATTTAAGCAGCAAATTGGCGACAGCAGCACTGACCTCACAAGATGGACGTGGATATTAGCAAATGAAAAAGCTTAGCAAAATGTCAGTTTCACACACCAGGGTAGAAATCCGAACAGACCAAAAGGGAGCCCTACTTAAAGATGGCCGCACTTGTGCAGTATAAATAATGAGGTTCACAAAGAAAACCGTTTCCATTCCTGCTAGCTCTACTTAAACAAGTTTAAGGCCAATAAAAACATAGTGCTAGTTTAGAACGGTTAGGAGAAATGGACGAAGATGGTGAATCTCCGTTGAGTTCAGAAGTTTAAAGAGAAAATCCTAAGGATGGAGAATGACAAATCGTATTGACACTGACTTTTAAAAACTTTTTACTCGGGATCCCTGGGTGGCTCAGCGGTTTGGCACCTGCCTTTGGCCCAGGGCGCAATCCTGGAGTCCCGGGATGGAGTCCCACGTCGGGCTCCCGGCATGGAGCCTGCTTCTCCCTCTGTCTGTGTCTCTGCCTCTCTCTCTCTATCATAAATAAATAAATAAATAAATAGATAGATAGATAGATATTTAAAAATAAATAAATAAATAAAATTAAAAAAATAAAAACGTTTTTACTATAATTCAAGATATGAACCAGGACCAAGCATATTATATTAATGTTATTAGATAGAGTAAAAACTATTCTAAGGACTATAACAGAAGAACACCTGAAGGAACAGGGCTTGATTATGAATTAAAAATTACAAACACACAAATGATTGCAGCCAAGTAACCTGCTGGACATTTGCTATGCACTGGGAGAGGAGTGTTGAAAGGAACCTAGAGGATGAAACTGGTGTTGGAACACCATCTGACAGGATCCAGAGCTAAGGCACCCTGCTCAGAGACCAGAGACCTTTGCCTAGCAAACTCAATCCAAAGGAGAAAGGGGGCAAGCAGATAGCTCTTTGCTGAGTCCTATCACGAATGAGGCACTCCATAAATCTTTGTAGAATTAAATTGTTGAAATAAACCATACTCAGAAGAACTGGGATTTTTCAAATTACAACAGCTGCCTTTATGAGTTGCACTGCTCAAACACAGAGTGGTTTGAGAAATGAAGGACATCAGAACTAAATAGTCTCCTTTGCAACCTATAGTAAAATTAGAGGGAAAGCAAATAGCAACAGAGCAGACAATCAAAATCAAATGGATGTGGACCACTTAAGTAATTGGGTCAGGGGATAGTAAATGCAGTTCAATTTAGGATAATGTTCAATAAATTGTTTTAAGGAATAACCTAGGGAATACAGGTTAAATGGAACAACCATGTAGGAGATTGATCTGCAAGTCACAATAAAGAAAATCATTGAAACTAACCACCAGAGCATTACCAACATTAGTAGAAAGGCCATAGTGACCCTACGAGTGAAAATGCAAATAGACGCACTCAGAACACAGAGCAGCTGTCTTCATTCATGCGCTTCTTTCCGTTCTTCCTGTGCTAGGGAAAAGTTAACCATTTTCTAAGCAGCTCTCCAAACTTATATTTCAAGATTACCATAGGCTTTCCCTAATTTCTCTCCAGATTTCCTTATTTGCTTGGAAAAATTGGCAGTAACAGTCATAGATAAAATGGTCATGTTACAAATGTTATTACCACCTGTCAAATTCTTTGGTGGACCACCAGGGATGGCACCAAGAATCCATGTACCACTGTTAGGGGGCTTTCCCCTAAATAAGGTGGGTTATGGCACAAAGACAGTATCCACTTTACAGGTAAGACCAGGTAAAACTAAGTTAACGAAGCCCACACATTCCCCAGGAACAAAGAGAGTTGGAAATGACTAACATTTGTCTATTTGAATTTAAATTTGCTTCCTTTAGTTATGGAGAAGAAACATGAGGATACCAGTTAATTTTAATGGACATTTGCTATACAGTATGTCAGACACAGTGCTGGGCGCTGGGGATTCCACAATGACTGAGCTACAGCCCTGGCCTCTGGAGACCCCCAGCCAAATAATCACAGCACAATGCACAGGATAAAGACAGCTTCTGCTGCATGTAAGGTGATCACATGTATTCTCTGCAGATCTGAACTGAATATAAATTTGGAAAAAGTTTTCAAAACCCCAGAAATTTAAAAAAAATTAATGTTTTATTGGTATCTCTAAGGCCCAAATGAGGGATGAACTTCAATCATTTTGTTAAACAAAAATGGTCTGTTCTTGCCAGTAAGACAGCAGCTTGCACTATGATACTCCAGCCAACTTCCTTTCTCAGCTCAAATCTGTCCCATTTTGCCCGAGCCTTGGAGGAGTTTGCTCTTCCAAATAGCTGAGACTCACCTGGATTCCTGAAAGGAGCAGGACTAACCCAACCAGACTAATTAGGTGTCTGGATTTCACTGGCTCAAGGGAAAACATTTTAATGGAAGGCAACATAGATGTGGGAGTCTGAGATAGGTTGGTTTGGATTCAGCCTCTACATTTTATCAGCTTGTTACTTAGCATCTCTCAACCTCAACCTCCTCTTTTTAATAGGAATAATTAATCTTCATTGTTGACTTGTCTATTATACTAAGCAAGGTAATATAAGAGTGCCTGGCACATACTTCAATTAAAGTTGACATCCATTCTATGCCACTATTCCCATCAAATGCTGGGCAAAGATACTTTCCTAAAATTCTATTCAGCATGTCTCTAAAAAGTAGCAGACAGTGGAAATGGTCTCAGCTGGTCATAGCATTCCAAGGGACACTTAAGTTTCTATCTTGTGAGTAAAAACATGGAGGGTCTACAGCAGGGAAGACACCTCTCCCAGCAAATGCTTTCAGAGTCATCCTTCTCAAAACAGTCTTAGTTTTGTCAAAGATGAGTCACGTCCCAGCCACAGTGAAAGAACTGGATATGGGAGAATTTTGCCAGAGGCTGCCAATGAAGAGTGAAAGGGGAAAAAAGACACTGCACTTATCCTTATTATAGGTAGGGAATTTTATAGAAGAGAGAGGTTGAATAACAGGCCAGAGACACACAGCATTTCAGAAGTAAAGCTGATGAATGGTGTGCCTCAATTTCCAGCACTGTGCTCTATTTTGGCAGGAACTAAGTCTGCCTTTTTCACTGTCATGACCGTAATGCTTAGTTCCTAGCAATACTCAGAGCCTGCAACCCCTGGCTAGCAACACTTCACCATAATAGGCATTCAATAAGTGCTTATAAATCAATAATCTTAAGAAAGGTAAAATTAAAAGCATGCATCAGCTCAGAATTTGCACTTAAAGCAAAACCTAATAAAATATATACATTGAAAAGGAGATATCCTGTTTCAGTGCAGGACAAAATGAGACTTTTTTTTTTTTTCTTCAAACTAGCAAAGACAGTGAAGTTAAGTTCCCCCATTCCTACCCAATCATTATCTTGCAATATCCCCCCACCCAGCTTTTTCAGGAAAATTTGCTATCCGTTCCCAAAAACAACTCTCCACATAAAATAGATTTCATCATGGTTCAAACTTACAACATTTTTTAATAAAGAAACACCAGATAAACACTGGGAGAGCTAATACTTCGGTGCCAAAGAACCAAACAGATGTGATTCCTACCACTTCCTACCTTTCCAAAAGACGTGATTAATGGGGAATTATAGGAATATTCTAATTCTTGATGAAAAGCTTGATTGATTTATTGGTGCCTGCAGCCAAACAATAACCAGGTCCATGTTTCAAATCACTACAGATGACCCAGAATCTGGGGCTCATCACGATTCTATACTTTGCTACAAGACTGTTGCCAAGAAAATCTCCTCCTGGCTCAGTAATCCTTCTTCCTTTCTGGATAAATTCTACATAGCTTTCCCTTTAGCTCCTGCCTTGGATTAAGATTTCTTGCAGCAGCTTTGTAAATGACTTCTGTCTTTGGAAGATTCATTAAAGTCACACTGTGTCTCTGATTCCCACTTTTGGAACAATTTCCACTTTCCATTCAAACAGGACCTTGCACAGAAGTCTCAGCCCAGCATCAATCACCCCTGAGAATCATCATGAGTCCTTCTGTCCCTGGACTAGGTTGGGTTCTTCTGTTCAGTGTCCATGGTTAGTATTTGTATCTCCCCCACAGCAATATTTTCATATATTAACTTCTATTTAATTGCCTATTTTTCCAACTGGACTGAAGGACCATGAAGAAAATATCATATCCTCAGTACCTGGTGGTTAAGTAAATGAATGCCTCCCAAAGTTTTATCAGCCCTTAGAAGTCCAAATGTCATTCCTTTTCATAAAAGAAACCGTAGCACTGTTATTGAAGCTAACAGTCTCCTGATTTCCATTCTAATCTCTGGTTCTTTGGGGTAGCTGAACCCCAGGAGTTTTGGCAAGGAATGAGGCCACATAGCAAGAGATGCTTCCAGCCTCCCTTGCAGTTAGGCTCTGGATGCGGATACAAACAACTTCCAGGTTGTGTCATTAAAAAGAAGCTGCATCTCCTCTACTTGTTCCTTCCCATTCCTAAAGGCTAGAAAGCAGAGTGCTGCTAAGACAGCTGCCACTAGGGAGATGAGGACAGCAACTTAACAATGGCAGAATAACAAGACAGAAGAAACTGAGTTCTAGGTGACCTCAGGTAGTAGAACTATCTGTCCATCCTGGACTGCTCACCTGTCCTAGACTTACATCAGAGAGAAGCAAACTTGTCTCTTTATGCCTCTGAATTTTGAGATCTCTCTCTCTTTTAACACCTTGAGTTGAACCTTTGGTAACTCCTATCATTTGTAAATTCCTATCACTTAATTTTGCCTATAAAGGGACATTTTTGAAGTTTCCTAACCAAATATCCAAATACTGATTATCACTACCATCACATATATAGGAAACTCATAATCATCTACTATTCATGTAGCTACTATCCAAAAGCAATAGACAATTCAGTAGAGCATAACTCTGCTTACCATCTGCACTAGAGTCAATGCTTTGTTATATAACTGATGGCTGCTGTCTTAATTTGGGGTTGTAAAAAAATGTGCTAAGTGATACCAACTGGCAAAGTAACAAATCACCCTTTTCAATGTAATTTTGGAGCAAAGAGAGTCCTTTTGCATAAACAGTGTATTTAACTAGGTTTAAAGCATTGTTCAATACCTGTTGCCCATCCATAAGAACTTATTATACTAGAAGATATACAACTGATTCTCAAAGGGTATTCGTAGAACCATCCTGGGCCTTCAAGCCATAGCTTGTATATTTGGATATTTTAGAAAATCAATATTTTGCTGTTAAAAAATAAACCCCAAGAAACATTACAAAAGATTTAGTCCTTCTCTTTCTTTTTCTAGTATTTAAATCCTGAAGTCAGGGAGAATGCACATAATGACTGGTAAGAACAGAGTCAGCTTTTAAAGATTCATTCATCTTGTCATGGTAATGAGCTGGACTCAACTGTTGCCACAAGTAGTCTCCTATAAACAGATACAACAGTTTATATAGTTCTCCAGGAATCTAAGAGGGACCTGATGGAAATAAACCAAATTCCCCTTAAACACGAATCTTCTAGCTATAATCTCCTTATGGAGAGTCTCCTCTATGGGTAAGTCTTTTTGGCTTTTAATCCATTTATGCCTCCAGTTAAGACTTATAATGGATACCAGGTTCTCATTAGGATCTGTCTACATGAATAACTGCATCACTTCCTTTGGGTTTTTATGCAAATGTTATCATACTAGTAAGGTCTTCTCTGCCCACTCTATCTAAAATTTTAGGCTTCATGATACTCTATGTCCCTGTAGTATTATATAATGTACTCTACATTTCACAGATTACTCTTATTATGATGTGTTTCCCCTATTAGGATATAAACTCCATGAGGGCAGAAAAACATGTCTTTTCTAATTAGTACTATATTCCCAATGCCTAGAACAGTATCTGACTTACAGAGGAAAAGGGGATTTTAGGAAATACATGTTCAATCAGTGAATGAATGGAGGCCCTTTCTGAAAATTTACATTGCGCACAGCACCTCAGCAGTGCATATTCTAATCCTCTTGCTTATTCACACGTTGTGATTGGACCATAGAGGCAAATCCTCCACTTGCTTTGTTTTGTCTTATCCATGGCCACAGATAAAAAAAAATTATTAAGTAAATTGTCATAACAGGAAACAGAAAATCTCAACCCAAATGCCTTAAACCGAAACAGGCTTGTTTCCAATCAAATTAAAAAGCTTTGGCTTCTGTTATGGGTTGAATTGTGTCTCCTGCAAAAAACATATGTTGAAGTCCAAACCTCTAGCATCTCAGAACGTCATCTTATTTGGAAATAGGGTCTTTATAGAGGTAAACAAGTTAAAATTAGGTCATTAATATGGGTCCTAATCCAGTACAACTAATGTCCTTGAAAGGGACTGGGTGAGAATATGGACATGGACAGAAGGAAGATGTGGACACATGTAGGGAGACGACAGCCACGTGACTGGAGTGCTGCATGTACAAGCCAAGGGACAGCAAGGATTGTCAGCAAATACCAGGAACTAGAAGAAGCAAGGAAAGATTCTCCCCTAGAGCAGTCAAGAGAGAGCCTGACCTTGCCAACACTGTGATTTCAGACTTCTGACCTCCAGAACTGTCAGAAAACAAATTTCTGTTGTTTCAAGCCACCTAGTTTTCAGTGCTTTTGTTACAGCAGTCCCAGGCAATTGATTCAACTTTGTATAAACCCTTAATTCAGGGCCCAATTTCTTTGATCAGGACCATGTTTCTCTCTCTCCAGTCTTGGCTACAAGTCCTCGGGCTCAGATGGTTCTTCTCTTTGCTCCCAAGAAGGCTGCCAGCAATTTCCAGGCTTCTTGATTCTTCATATTTAATGGAGGGAGTCAGCCCTTGCAATAGCCAACTAAAGTCTGGGATTTGAGTCACATGCCTAACATAGACTGTTTGACTCAGGTGCCCAAATACCAGTGACAGTGTCTAAGGGGATGGACTATGCTGACTGCTTTGAGATAATCAAAGCCTTCCCCTTGACACGGAGGAGGAGTCAAGTCCTACAGTATTCACTGTTAGTATTCATATACCTCCCCTCAGCCCTCAATCTACTCAGCCAAGACTGTTCACTGCAAACACCTGCTACTTTCAGCTTGCAGGCTTTTTTCCTTTTTTTCTTAGAAACAAGAACATTGTCCAGTCCATGCGCTGAGCAAGCTAGAAGCTCCAAAGTTAATGTCCCCAAGAAGCAGCCCTCAACTACAGATTTAGGAAATTGGCACATAAATATTCCAGCATCCTCACACCTCAGTTGGAAGAGCTCACGAGTGTTCTAAAGAGTAACCCAAAGTTTCCTAGGGGTATTGAGCTCTATTGTCCCTGGTGGTTGGTTAGCACACCCTTTATTGACTTTCTCTCTCCCACCAGTTTATCTCCTAAATAAGCTACTTTTACTTAAATCCTTGTGTCATGTTTGTTCCCAGAGGTATCCAGATTAGTATAAGGCCCAATAAATGCAAGGTAGGAAATTTAGAGTTTTTTTTTTTTTTTGAAATTTAGAGCTCTTTTAGAAAATAGAAAAAGACTACAAAGTACTAGAAAGTCAACCAGCCCACTAGTCATTACTCTCCCCTCAAAGTCATTACTTTCCCCTCTCTCAATTAATTAGTCATGGAGTTTTTTTCCCCCTATAGTTCTATTAAACATATAAGAGCAAAGCACTCCCTGGCAGACCAGGAAGCATTACACACTGGGTTCCATCATTCCTATTCCTTCTCCTACCTGCTATATTTCTATTTGCAAACTATTTACTTTCATCATGTCTCTTCTACTTAACGAAGACCGAGCATGATGATCCTTGTCCCTACAGACTATGACTCCAGGAAAGCAGATCATGCCATAAGGGAAATCTATCTTAAACCTCCTTCCAGGTGGGTCTATTGCTACAAGGGTCAGCAAGGCATATTTAACATAATTCCCCATCACTTGGTTCCAGAGGATGACATTAGAGATTAGGGAGTATTATAACAAAGATCCAAGTTAGAAAGACTTATCTCTGGAGTATTCTCTACCACCTGGGAACCAGCTACTGCTTATTTTAATAAACTAATATAAAAATACAACTTATTTATTATTTGCATTTTTCAGCTTTATTGAGATATAGTTGATATATAATATTGCACAAGTTAAGGTGTACAACATGTGGATTTGAAACATTTATACACTACAAAATGATTAGTCCCATAACATTAGCTGACATCTCCACACTACTGATGATTAGAGAAATACAAATCAAAACCACAATAAGGTATCACCTTATACCGTCAGAATAGCTATCTTTATTTTTTAATTAATTAATATAGAGTGTATGATTAGTTTTAGAGGCACAATTCAGTGATTCATCAGTTGCATAAAATCAGAGAAGGACAATGATATGTTCTCACTCAGTGCTCATTAAATCACGTGCCCTCCTTAATGACTATCACCCAGTTATCCCATTCCCCCACCAACCTTCCCTCCAGAAGACCTCAGTTTGTTTCCTATAGTTAGTTAAGAGTCTCTTATGGGTTGTCTCCCTCTCTGATTTTGTCTTATTTTTCCCTCCCTTCCCCTATGCTCCTGTTTTGTTTCTTAAATTCCACATATGAGTGAGATCATATCATTGTCCTTCTCTGACTTATACTTTGCTTAGCATAATACCCTCTAGTTCCATCCACGTCATTGCAAATGGTAGTATTTCTTTTTTTTTTTTATGTCTAATGCTCCATTGTATATATATGCCACATCTTCTTTATCCATTCATCTGTCAATAGATGTCTGGTTTCTTTCCATAGTTTGGCTATTGTGGACATTGCTGCTATAAACACTGGAGTGTAGGTGCCCCTTCAGATCAATACATTTGTATCCTTTGGGTAAAAACCTAGTAGCTCTATTTTTAACATCTTAAGGAACTCCCACACTATTTTCCAGAGTGGCTGTACCAGTTTGCATTCCCACCAACAGTGTAAGAGGGCTCCCCTTTCTCTACATACTTGCCAACATTTGTTCTTTCCTGACTTATTTTTAGCCATTCTGACTGGTGCAAGGTGGTATCTCATTGTGGTTTTGATCTGTATTTCCCTGATGCCAAATGATGCTGGGTATTTTTTCATGTGTCTGTTGGCCATTCATATGTCTTCTTTGGAGAAATGTTTGTTCATGTCTTCTGCCCATTTCTTGATTGGATTGTTTTTGGGATGTTGAGTTTGGTAAGTTCTTTATAGATCTTGAATACTAACCCTTTATCTGATAAGACATTTGCAAAATACCTTCTCTCATTATGTCCGTTATCTTTTGGTTTTGTTGACTGTTTCCTTTGCTGTGCAAAAGCTTTTTATCCTGATGAAATACTAACCATTCATTTTTGGTTTTGTTTCTCTTGCCTTTGGAGACATATCTAACAAGAAGTTGCTCCAGCCGAGGTCAAAGAGGTTGCTGCCTGGGTTGTCTTCCAGGATTTTCATGGATTCCTGCCTCACATTTAGGTTTTTCATCCATTTTGAGTTTATTTTTGTGTATGGCATAAGAAAATGGTCAGTTTCATTCTTCTACATGTGGCTGTCCAATTTTCCCAACACCATTTGTTAAAGAGACTTTTTCCCATTGGATATTCTTTCCTGCTTTGTGGAAGATTAGTGGACCATAGAGCTGAAGGCCCATTTCTGGATTCTCTATTCTGTTCCACTGATCTATGTGTCTGTTTTTGTGCCAGTACCACACTGTCTTAATGATTAAGCTTTATAAGAGAGCTTGAAGTCCAGCATTGTGATGCCACCAGCTTTGGTTTTCTTTTTCAACATTCCTCTGGCTATTTGAGGTTTTCTGGTTCCATACAAATTTTAGGATTAGTTGTTCCAGCTCTGTAAAAAATGTTGATAGTATTTTGATGGGGATTGCACTGTGTAGATTGCTCTGGTTAGAACAAACATTTTAACAATATTTGTTCTTCCAATCCATGATCATGGAATGTTTTCCCATTTTTTGTGTCTTCCTCAATTTCTTTCGTAAGTGTTCTATAGTTTTCAGAGTACAGACTCTTTACCTCTTTGGTTAGGTTTATTCCTAGGTATCTTATGGTTCTTTGTGCAATCATAAATGAGATTGATTCCTTAATTTCTCTTTTCTCCAGTCTCGTTGTTAGCAAATAGAAATGCAACTGATTTCTGTGCATTGATTTTATATACTGCCACTTTGCTGAATTCCTGTATGAGATCTAGCAATTTCGGGGTGGAGTTCTTTTGGTTTTCTACATAGAGTATCATGTCATCTGTGAAGAGTGAGAGTCTGACTTCCTTTTTGCCAATTTGGATGCAGAATGGCTATCTTTAAAAAGAGCTAACTAGTATTGGCAAGGGAATGAAGAAAAAGGTGTACTTATGAACTGTTAATGGAAATGCAAATTGGTACAACTACTATAGAACATAGTATGGAAGTTCTTCAAAAAATTAAAGATAGAACTACAATATGATTCAACAATCCCAGTTCTGGGTATATACCCAAAGGAACTGAAATATGGATCTCATGGAGATATCTGCATTCCCGTGTTCATTGAAGTATTATTCACAATAGCCAAAATATGGAAACAATCTAAGTCTCCATCAACAGATAAATGGATAGACCTTCAGGGCATTATGCTAAGTGAGAAAAGTCAAAGAAAAACAAATAAACATAAAAATAAATATATGGGGATCCCTGGGTGGTGCAGCGGTTTAGCGCCTGCCTTTGGCCCAGGGCGCGATCCTGGAGACCCGGGATCGAATCCCACGTCTGGCTCCCGGTGCATGGAGCCTGCTTCTCCCTCTGCCTTTGTCTCTGCCTCTCTCTCTCTCTCTCTCTCTCTGTGTGACTATCATAAATAAATAAAAATTTAAAAAAATTAAAAAAAATAAATATATGTTCTCAGTTATTGTATGTAGAATCTAAAAAAGCCAAACTCAGAGAAACATAGAACAGTGATTACCAGGGACTGCAGGGAATGGAGGAGATAAGGAAATATTGGTCAAAGGGTACAAATTCTCAGTTATAAGATTAATAAATTCTGGGGATCTAATGTACAGTATGGTGATTAGAGCTAATAATACTAAATCTTAAGTGTTCTTACCACAAAAAAAGTAATTGTAATTCAAAATACTATCTTTCACTATTCCTCAGTAGCCCAAGAAATGGCTTCCTTAATGAGGTCAGTTTTGCTGAGTCCCCAGCCTGAGCAGCCCACCAATGGTAAGCTTTCTGCAAACTCTTCCAGAACATTTTGCCATTGCCTCTGGAAGGCAGAGAAGTAATCCATGGGAAAAGCAACCCTGCATCTCCAAGAAGCAAAGGCGGTGCTTTGCAAGTGTTGCAGGACACATCCTTGCATTCTCCTTTGTTCTCTGAGTATAAGCAGATGTTAGGCATTCTTCTCATTATCTCGGAATACTGCATAATATTATTATGGTGTCAGGCTATTAAGAGGCAGCAAATGCTGTACAACAACAGCCTTAATTGAGGCTTAGAACTGAATTGTAAGTATGTAACCTTACTTCAGGGTGTTTGCAAATGCTTTCTGGAAACAGTTTAAAAAGATGTTTTCAATTGTTCAAACAGCCGCTTGCCCTGCCAAGATCAAGTAAAAGCTTCTTAAGATACAGGCACCATAAACATATTTCTTAAGATTTCAGTACTTTTTTTTTTCATCCAAAAGCACAACAAATCTGTGAGCCAGAAAGCCTCATGCATGCCACTTCCTGGACTGTTCCAGGGAAAAACTAATGAAATGCTGCAAAAGTTGCACTCACATCTACCATGATCTCACAGCCATAGAATTCTACTCTTTCTTTGAAGTAACTTTACTATGATAATAATTATCTGTCCATGAGTCTGGACTTGGCACTGGCCAATCCCTAGAGATGGAGATTCATGTAACAGTCCATCTTCACCAAGAAAGCTCCTGACACAGAAGGCTGCTCTCAGAATCTTGGCTGACACACTTGTCACCATACACATGAAGCGACTGGTCTTGAGCTCCTAGGGTGAACTGTAGTTCTTAAATGTTTGATGGGAGGCACATGATGATTCTGCTGTACAAGATACAGGACTGAAAAACCTGGCTCATTTGAGATTGGTTCCAAGCAGAAACCATTTACAACAGTCTGAGTCTCCTTTAGAGTAAAGGAAAGCGTCAGGAAAACAGACACTGAACACTTTTTTTTTTTCTAAGATTTTATTTATTTATTCATGAGAGACACACAGAGAGAGGTAGAGACATACACAGAGTGAGAAGCAGGCTCCCTGAGGGGAGCCTAATGCAGGACTCAAGCCCAGGACCCTGGATCATGACCTGAGCCAAAGGCAGATGCTCAATCACTGAGACAGGTGTCCCAAAGCTGAACACTTTGAGAAATATACTCAGCAAAGAATCTGGAGTTTAGAAGTATATTATTCAGGCTGTGGATTATGCAGGCCAGGTTTTCCAAAGTCAGCTCCCAAAGAATTGACTCCACTGGGATTGTTTTTCTTTAATGACTTATGAACACATGCACAAGAAAGGGACAAGTTTAGCATTTTGTTGCTTGTTGGTGACAATGATCAAAAGCTGTAAGGGAAAATCCAGAGGAAGGAGGGATTACAAAGTCTTAGTTATATATTTTCTGGAATCCAAAACTCAGGATCATTACTATCTTTCCAAGGAAAAGAATACAAAAAAAAAAAAAAAAGACTGGAGCTATGTTTAAGCAATTTATTTCATTATAATTCCAGAGAGTTTAGCAGGAGACAGGGAAAAGGTGAGAGCTAAATATCAATAACCCTATAACTGTTCAGTGGAATCTATAAACAACAGTATCTGTCATGGAAATACTATTTACCTAAATAAAGCTGGACTTCTTTGAAAATTAAATCTATAATTCAAATATTATAAGTTCATTTGGGTTTATTCCCCAACTCCATCCTCAAATCCAGTAATAAGTCTAAACCATACTAAATAGGTAAAATCTAGCCTTGATGGTTTTCATTTATCTTCATCTCTCATGACCAAAACTGATATATATGAATAGGATTTTAATGTCAAGTTACCTTGACATTAATAAAAGGGGATAAGTAAAAGGGAATACCCAGCACTCAGCACACTCCACACTTTCTCTGTTACATCCTCTCCTGCCCTGTTAGTATTTAGATTTCCGAATTTATTTTTAAAAATTCCACTTGAGGCACAAGACTGAATTTGGGACAAAAGGCCCAAAAGAAGGCTTAAATGGCTAAGATGCACTATGGTGAATATAAATATGGCCGGACCTAGATCCCAAATCTTGGCTCTGCTACTTAATGACTGTGATACTATGCAAGTTTCTTAACATCTCTAGATCCCGGTATCCACAGCTACTAAACAGATATATTATTATCTACTTCACAAGAATGAAGGGGATAGAAAGAGACCATTTGTGCATACACTTGCCACAGATCTGACCACAAAGCATTTCACTTAACACTTATAATGCTTCCTAGTTGCCCGGTGCTATTATAAGTTAAATAAGTTTAAAGACTGGTATTTTAACTGTAGGTAGCTGGCTCCAAAGCCAAGAGCCTAAACTACAATGCTGAGCACCTTCAATATGTACTCAAATTGGGGATTCATGAATAGTAATGATTATTGCTGCAATTAAGGTTGTATTGGTTAGCTACTGCTATATAACAAAACACCCCAAAGAGTAGTGGCTTAAAACAATACTAATTTAATATTTTCTACTAGTCTATAGATCAGCTGGGTAGTTCTATTGATCTGGCTCATACTTAGCTAATCTTGGCTAGACCCCCTTATAAATGTGTAGATAGCAGGCAGGTTGGCTAGAGGCTAACTGGTCTTGGATGGCCTCAAATTGTCTGAATCTTTTATACCTGTCCTTTATAGCTTTTTCGTGGGCTAGCCTGGTCATGTTCTCATGATTATGGCAACGAAGCAATAGCTGCAAGAGACTGTGTCCAGACGCATACTTTGCACCACATTTGCTAATATCCCATTAGGGCAAAGCAAGTCATGTGGCTGACCACAGAGTCCAGAGTTGGGTCAAAATGTCCCTCCTACAGTAGGGAGAGTGAAAATTTGGGGGCTATGAATACAATAAATCTGCAGAAATACTCAGAATTCTAGGAGTAGCATAATTAAGCCTGAAAAATGAACTCTTTCAACAAATAGGTATCAAAAATGTACATGAACCCATGAGGAATTAACATGCCTAAAGTCACTTTAAAAATGAATGGTTAATAAGATATAATACAAGTTAAATTATTAACATTTGATTAGGGATTTAACATTTCTAAGTGATACCATATGTATTCTTACATTTAAACCTTACAATACACCACAGAGATGATAGGGCAGCAAGACCTTTAGGAGCCAACTTACCTTTAGTTATTTTTACAACATGGATCATGCTAGTGAAAACTGGCAAATTCTGTAATACTATACCTTATAAAGTGAGAACAAACTAGTTATAATGAGAATCAATCTTGCTGACCATAATGATAGTGGTGATTCAATTTATAAAATTCAATTCAATTTATAAAATACCCCATCAAAATTAACAATTTAGATCTCGCATGCCAGGATTAAAAACCAAGATATAGTTACTATATCTTTAGGGTACTAAGTAAATGTTTTTGCTGTTAACATCAGTATAGCTCTAAAATATAGAACATTTTTATGCAGATGACGTTTGCAGACAAGAGTATCTTTCACAGTACTTCTTTACTATAACAAAAGAAGATATAATATGTATTACTCTGAGCAAGAGGAAGATTCTTCAACAAGAAATATTTGAATATGTGGCATAGACATCACTTATAAGCTGTGTAACCTTGGATAAACTACTTATCCTCTCTGTACCTCAGTTTTCTCATCTGTAAAATGGAAATAATAAAAGTTCTTGTGCTATTATGAGAACCGAATGGTTTAATGTGTATTGTAAAGTACCTACAATAGCATCCAGGACATAGTAAATACTCAATAATAGTTATGAGTTTTTATAATCAGCATTATTAAAGCAAGATAGTTTATGACAAAGTTTGACTCTGCTGACTGCTCTTAACACATTCCCTTCAATTAAGTAAATTATATGTAGTTTAAACTAACCAAATTGTATTTGCATTTTGCAGAATCTAAAGCCTCCAATTTAGGAAATGTTCAGATGAGAGTCTTTCATTTGCAGACAGTGACATCTTTTGTGAAGGCACAATATCACAGCCCAGCTTTAAGGGACACTATATAACCAAACAAAAGGAAAAAGGAAGCAGAGTTTCAGGGAAGTGAGTATGAATGAAACCAGGGAATTTCTGGATATTGTATAAATGCCTAGGGCTACCTACATACAATAGGCTAAGATGGAACAGGAGTTAAGGGTAACAGCGTTGAGAAAGGTGGTGTAAGGTTGTTGAGAAAGGTTTAAGGGGAGATTGCAAAGTCCAGGAAGCACATAGTTCCTGCAGTGCCGCCCTGAACCATTCAGTTAGGCACCCTTTCAACACTTCTTGCCAGAATTTTTCAACCCAATCTACTGGAGGATTTTCTCCAGCTAAATAAATCCTTAGATCCTTATGGAAAATAATATTTGCTTTATAATAAACTTTGCTAGAATGCATTTGTAGAGTATAAGGAAAGAGGCCTACATACTTTTCTAAGGATGTATGTGAAGCATGATAGCACTACAGAAACTCTTCAGCATAGATTACACCAAAGAACAAAAATAGTCTGAGAATTAGGATGGCACCACCTATTTGCTTAAAACATAGGAGTAAACTTGTCAGCAATTAAGAAAAAGCACTAATGAAATGAAACTTGGCTTTAAGCATTTACTACTTGAAAAATACTCTCAAGATCACCTAGAACTCAGCAGTTACGTGTTGGAACGTTTCCATTCACACCTAAAAGGACTGCAAAAGACACCCAGCCTTCAGCTAATGGTTACTTAGTACAGGGAGCCTCTCACCAATATGTCTTGTTTTTAAGAGGATTAGTCCAATTTGGTGACAGTCTGAAATACAAAACATTTTTTATTTAATTGTTTTAGAGGAACATATGCTAAGACAGAGCAAAATGTGCTTTTCCCAGCAGTGGATGTGATACCTACTTTAATTAAGCATAATTTGTAATTAGTCTATTGTTTATATGCAAAGGCATTAAATGGATGTCACTGGAAGTATCCTTTAAAACTTTGTTCTTTCAAGTAATCTCAATGTTCCTCTCTGGGATCTATTTTTACATACTCATTTGCATAGAGTTCTGAGTGCTGGTGTTGTTTGGTGGGCCGATCCTTTTTGGTATGCTTTGGTAGGAAAGCAAAAGCAAACATAAGCTTAGCCCATGTCTGGTTTATTCTGAATTCCTTCCCAGCGGTATCTGAACTGATGAGATTTTACCTTCCTAACAGGCCTCTGACAGGGACACACTGGTATGATTCTGAACACAGGCAGGACACAGAAAATAGAAAGAAGAAAGATAGAGAATTACCAGAGGATGGAAGGGCAAGAGCAACCAACACGGAGTGTTCCTAGGGGCTCCAGCTTGGAGTCACTCATCTCTGGAAGAAAATCTCCAGGCTCCAAACACATAGGAACCATTTCAGTCATTTATTTATAATTCAAGAAGCATTTGTAGAAAACCTAATATTCACCAGGTATTGCACTAAGCCCAAGAACCTACACCAAGAGCAGTATTCTTGTCACCCCTGTCTTCTGGGGGCCACAACATAGTGAGAAATATAAACACAAACCAATAATGACACTTTGAATAGGTGAAGTGATGCTAGATGCCATAGCAAACCAACCCCCCCCATCTGTTCTTAATACAACAGCTGTTTATTTCTTGCTCACGTAACAATATGATACAGGCACTTCCAGTTTGTTGGCTGTTCTCTGCCAAAGGGTGACTCAGAGACCTACGTACATCCATTCCATCTCATGGCTTCAGCATCTTCAACATTTGGTTATCAAAGTTACACTGAGAACACACATATTGCCAGTAACAGGAATGAAAAAATGATTATCACCACAGACCCTACAAGCATCAAACAGATAATAAATGAACATTATGAAAAACTTTATGCCGACTAATTTTACAACTTAGATGAAATGAACAAATTCTGGAAAAATACACCTTACCAATTCCGGGGCAAAATGAAATTAAAAAAATATATGAATATCCCTATAGCTATTAACTATATTGAACTGATTTAAAACCTTCCCACAAACAAAATTCCAGGCCCTGATGGTTTTGCTGGTGAATTCTATCAAATGTTTAAAGAAGAAATAATGCTAGTCTTCCACAAACTTGTAGAAAACAGAGGAGGGAATACTTCCTAATTCATTTTATGAGTATTCATTTTAATACTAAAATTAAATAAAGACATTATAACAAAAGAAAATCATAAAAATTTCCCTGGGCATCATCTCCATTCCAGCCAGCTATGAGGGGAAAGGAGTATAGATGATTTCATATGAAGTTGTTTTATGGGCCAGGCCTGTATACAGAATACACTATATCCACTCACATTCTATTAGATAGGACTCAGTAATGTAGCTATACCTAATGGCAAAAGAAGTAGGGAAATTAAGTCTAAGCCATGTGTCCTCAAGAAGAAATGAAACTAAATCTGGTGATGCTAACAATACAGTGTGACAAATGTTGTAAAGGAAACACATACAGAGTGTTGGTGAAGCATAAAGAAAAGGCTGTGACTGGGAACACGAATGAATGAATGAGCCAGCAGTTAGCTAATGATATAAATAGGCTCCCTAAAAATTGCCCCTGCTTAGTTCCAGATGAAGTAGTAACTGTACCAATGGGAATAATGATTTACAAATCACTAATGGGCCCTGTTTCAGTGTTGACTTGTGGCTAAAACACTGGGTGTGCATTTGCTTTCTGTGGGACTTGGCAGCTAGCCTGGCCTAGAATTAAATGTAGCAGTTCTACGTTAAGTTGGTGGTATTCTTCTGCAGGCATTTAGCCTGCCGCCCCCCAAATTCGCTTCCCTTTTTGTTTCTTTGAGAGCCTGGGGTGCGTAGGGGTAAGTCCAGAAATCCATCCTGGTTGAATTTTATGACAAACACTGTGTGGTCTCCCTGCATACATAAAAAAGATGGTAAACTTGTTTTAAAAGATAGGAAACTTGTCTCATTTAAATATAGGCCACATGCCTGCCCTGCTTGTTAAACTCTGCCGTTTTCTGTAGATCTGTTTTTCCTTATTTGCACTCCCCATCCTACTAGTTTTCTTGCTTCATCTCCTGACCCACCACAAAATGCCCTATTTCCTTCTGAAAAGCTGAAGGAAAGGTAGGCTGTTGAGGTTTCTGAGCATGGTTCAAATCCAATTGTCATTCTGAAAGGGTTTCCTCCAACAGCACCATTTGCAGAGGAGGGATGTTACCATTATAAAGCAACCTGAAGAACCTGGCTGTTGAACTGAAATGGAGTGCAATGACATTTCCCTTGTCCTCACCCCTCCTTTATAATTTCTTCAGTCACCTGACTGCATCTGCAAGCATAATGAGTGAGGATTTCCTCCTGGTCTTCCCATCCACCACCACCACTACCCTGAATCTCTAGGTCACACGGCTTCCCTGAGACCTGGCAGCCACTCCAACTATAGAGAAGAATCACAGAGGGTCTTTATAAAGCACTCCGAGGAACCCTGTGTGGTGGCAGAAAAATGTCCTTCCAGCCACCAGTTACGTCTCATCCTGGTGCTGAGTCTGCCTCCATAAAATACCCTATGTTCAAAACCAACACCTTAGCATTGAACTTGTATTTTCATTATTCCTAATGTATACTAGGTTCCTTTCTACACCTAAATTTTAAGTTCCTCGGGGCAAATCATGTCTAATGCTGCTTTGGCACTTCCACAGCTCTGCACAAAGATTTGCACATAATAGAGTCTCAATAAATATACAGTGATTTGATTTAGGTTAACCAAGGGTAAACATACATAACTATATTTATATACATTTATATGTAAATATATATTATATAATATATAAATATATATAAATTATATATACATATAAATATATAATATATAAATATATATACATAAACTATACACAAGGTAAATATCTCTGTGAAAAATAATACTTATGTAAGCCTACTGTATCATTAAACCTGCCTTTGAATGGTGTTTCTTATTTCATTATATGGATTGGGACTGATAATGAGAAGATGTAGAGGAAAACAGTATTGAAAAGGGGTGAGCCACTGAGATATCGGCACCCACACGAAAGAAAGGCAATAGCAAAGAAATGACACCTGGGACTTCAGAAGCTAGAAGAAGTTTTATAGCTTCTGCCCAAGTCTTCATGGCTATTTTCTCTTGGAACCCAACCATCATGCTGTGATAAAAGCTCCAGCAAAAGGGTCCTATGGAGAAGAACCAAGACTCTGGTTGACAGCCCTGGCTAAGCACCAACTTGCTCATGGGAGTGAGCCACTTCAGAAGCATATCTTCTGATCTCAATCAGGCCAACCTAGATGGCACTATGTAGGTCAGAGACAAGCTAGCCTCAGTGAGCCCAGCCCAAATGACTGACTTGTGGGTAAAAATAAGTGATTGTTGTTTTAAGCCACTAGGAATTGGGGAAAGCTATTATTATACAGCAAATACATAACTATAATATATGTGTAGAAATCAACCTTGCCTCTCCTCACACAATTTACACACATACCACTGACACTACACAGGAATTTCTGCTAATGTAATTATTCTGGCTGTGTGTGTGTGTGTATGTGTGTGTGTATCAGCATTGTGCCATGGATTCCCACTGTATATCAGATATGATAAGCAAGCCTTCTGAAGACTGCCATAAGGAACCCATGTGGAGTGGGTTTCAGTCCCAAGATTCTGTGCATGCTAATATATTAATTGGATGATATAATCAATGCCTCAATGTGGTACCTAAATGACTCATTCCTGTTAAAAGGCTGGGCTTCTTAAAAAGTCAAGCTAATGAGAATGTCGGGCACAGTAGAATCTGTAGAGAAGATGTAGTTCATTGAGAAATTTCCAATTTCAGGGCATGAGCAGCTTTCTTTTGGATCTATACTTAAAGCTGACTCTAGACCCTAGATTATAAGCCAAATAATCTATCCTGCAGCTAAATATTAACCTCCCTTACCTTATACTCAGGGGAAGACTGAGATTTCCTAATGATAAGGAGATAGGGCAGAAGGATGGGGCAATGAGGGTAACAGATATTCATATTTATTTCTCCTTTAGACCAATGCTTCTGGAACTTTAATGTACATACAAATCACCTGAGAATATTGTTAAAATGCACACTCTGACTCATTTGGTCTGAGATGGAGCCTAAGCTTTTATATTTGTAATGAAATCCTGGTTTGTGGTCAATGCTGCTATTCTATGGACCACACCTTAAACAATAAAAATTTGGCCACCAGTGTTAGTAGTAAGACTTCAGTACCTCCTGTAATTCTTGTGAAGCCTAAGCCTGGCAAAATAGTATCATCAGCTCATCACCATCATTTCCATTGGCACCACCATCACCTCTATGAGCACTACCATCTCCCTCACCACCATCACCACCACTTACGATACCACTGCATCCATCACCTCCACTACCACGATCTCCATCAGAACTATTTATTGCTAGCATCACTACCATCTCTTGCACCTCAATACTGCCCATTATAGACTATCAGAATTACACAAATGCCAGATCATATACTATCCAAATAGAGTCTTCCTGGGCATCCAAGAGATGATTCAACCAACAGATAAGGGCACTGAAATCAAAGACTGTAATCTCCAACCAAACAATAACCATGATACGAACTGAAGATTGGTAGTTCATCAGGCACAGTCATAACAGCAGGAAATACCAGCACCTCCTGAAATGTGGAGGTCCATCTGATCAAAGCAGCTCAAACACAGTAGATCCAAGAACAAGACAAATCCTAATGAAAATAACATGGTTGTCATGACACATTTACCAAAATAGCCACCTCCATGTAGCACATTTTGGACTTGCAGAAGAGTTTGTATATTTGGAAGGGCAAAAAAAATGTAAGTAGGTGGACTTAGCTTACAGCTGAAATAGGTACCTCCTGTGTTACATAAAATTAAAAACAGAAAACTGGGGTCTCTATCCTAATCATTCTTTCTTCCCTAAGAGGTCCCTAGGATGAGCTGCCAAGTGTGCTTAATGTCTGTGTCCACCCAACTCTAATCCCTGGTGAATATAATTTTCATTCTAGAAATGAGAAATCTGCCCAAGCAGTAGCAGCATAAAGTTCAAAAACATCTGTACGGCTAGGTAAAGATGATCTGTATACATGATGTGGGCAGCGGTGATTTCCTCTACACTAAGCTTCCGAAACGAGAGAAGCTGGGAAGGCAGCAACCCAGCTCAGCCGATGTGAACCTTCTGGGGTTTCAGAAGTGATTACAACCAAGTTCTCTAATTGCTTGTGTGTTTTATTAAGTAGATCCCATTTGAGTCTAAAATCACATGCGATGTTTAAATGTTATTTCTGTGAACTATACAAAACTATAATTTTCCAGTAAAGAAAAAAAAAGATGCTGTCAAATAAGAAGAGATATGAAATGAGATTGTTTTCCTTATTTGTGAGACAGATGTTATTTTTGGCTCTTCTGTATAATGCATTCCATATTATAGTTTCTTTCTGACCAAACACTAGGAATAGCACATGCTTGCACACAGTGAACCAAAACTATTATCAGGAAAACTTTTTATTAACACTGACAACTTTTCAGGTCCCCAGTGCAGAAACCTCAAGCTGTCGGCTGCAAACAGAGCCCATTATGCCAAGGTAGGATTTTTTTCATCCATCTGACATATTCCTCCAACAGAAATAAAGCTGTACATTTCCTTCAGAATCTGCCCCTGAGGGTTGGTTGGCAAATGATTTTTTTTCTCTTATCTTTCCTGTGAAGCTCTTGTTATCTTATGCTGACAGATTTCATAAGATTTTTATCATTTTTTTTAGAAAAATGTGAAAGGGGAAGATAGTAAGGATGGCATAAACTTACACAGATAAAAGAATCCATCATACCAAATGGGTATTTTACTTGTATTCATCCCCAAAAAGTTTGGTGCTGTACAAATATCAGCTGAAACTAATTAGCCTCAGGATAAAAATCTCAATACTGAACTGGGATGACAAGAATGCAACCAGAAATGAATAAAATGTACTGGTTGGAAGTAGACGGAGGTTTTGCCAACTAATGTGTGCAGAGGGAGAAACAAATGGTTATTATTAGGCTGATTTAATTTTCAGTTGGAGGTTCTTCTTCATGATGGAGAAGCTGATGTTCATTTAAATAATTTGACCTCACCCCAATTGCTAACACTTTCTGGGCTTGCCAAGGTATTTATTTTGCAGTTTTTAAAGATGGTGTCTGCCCTTCAGCAGCCTGGGGGCACCACCAGCTAAGATAAAGAACAAACAAATATTACTTAAAGACACAAGAGCCTGTATACATGGAATATACAGACACCCTCTATAGTCTGTTCTTCACTGTTGCTGACATTGGTGTAAGGAAGAGTTTACACTTGTGGCACATGGGAGTTAGAGGAGACACATGCTTCTCTGTTTCAAAGAAAAATGTGTGTCAAGGTGACTGGGTTAAGCATCTGCATTGGCTCAAGTCAGGATCTTGGGGTCCTGGGATTAAGTCCCTCATTAAGCTCCCTGCTCACTGGGGAGTCTGCTTCTCCCTCTGCCCCTCCCCCTACCCGTGGTCTCTCTTTCTCAAATAAATAAATTAAATCTTTAAAAGAAAAAAAGAAAAATGTGTGAAAGTTTGGGGAGATTTCTGGGACCACATCTGGGTCCCTCTTTCCCAGAGGTAAAGTGGAGGTGGTAAGAACTCGATAGGAAGACATTCTCTCCCAAATTTACTGGGAGCATGGTTAATAGTCATGGGAATTAGTCAAGAGTCAAGATTATTTCCCTTCAGTCCCCCTACACCTTGGAGTCCAACACCCAGCCCCTTCCAGCACAAGAGTGGTCACCCTAGAGCAGGGTAGAGTAGGGTTACTGACCTCCTCCCAAAAAAACCCTGGTAGGAGTGGAATCTCTGTGTTCTGCCAGGATGTTAGGGAGGCTCTTTCATTTTGAGGAGGCCAGTCTGCCCCACTGTAGGTCAGGCCCATCCATTGCCCTCAGCCTACTCAAGAGGTCATTTACAGCTTCAGTAGACAGTTCTCAAACATACCAAAGGCTTCCTCCCACAAATACATGTATCTTTCTTTCCTTTTTTTTTTTTTTTTTTTAATTTATGATAGGCACACAGTGAGAGAGAGAGGCAGAGACACAGGCAGAGGGAGAAGCAGGCTCCATGCACCGGGAGCCCGATGTGGGATTCGATCCCGGGTCTCCAGGATCGCGCCCTGGGCCAAAGGCAGGCTCTAAACCGCTGCGCCACCCAGGGATCCCCTGTATCTTTCTTTACATGTATAATGTATATAATTTTCTCTGGACTCCAGAGCATGCTTAGCCCCTGCAACCAACGAGGCACAAAAGTTGGTGAAGAAACACCTCAGCTTTCCAGTTCATTGGTGAGACAGTTATTAGTTATATGCCACTCACCCTCTCAGAAGGTCTGCTATAGGATTAGCTGCCCACAGAAGTGATGTACCCATTAGTATCTCTTTGAGTTGCTTTCCTCCATTTTTTTGGTCTCTGTTCCCACATCATTATCCTCTTGGGTAAACTAACCTTGCAGTAAACTAATATTCGTACCTTGTAGTAAACTAACATCCAAATCCCCGTTTCAGAATCTGTTTTTGGAGGGGAATATGAACCAAGACACCTGTCTACGCAACTCCATGTTATTTAAAGCTACTCAGGGTGAAAGTGTGGTATCCAACTCACACTCAACCACATAGTAAAATATCTCACAAATAACAGCAGCATCATGGCCTCTGAAGATCTGAGAGGACACCTCTAGGCATAATGCTGACTTCCAAGGATTGGAAGCATGTATTCCTAAAACAAGTATTTACTGAGGGCATTGTAAATTGGCCTACACCACTTTGTATGCACAACTATTAGATTATTTTTGGTAGCTTTCAATAGGAAAAGGAGAATTAGCTGTTCTCCCAATCTTTCTAACACGTTTTGTGAACTAAAAGCTCAGACCAAATTCAACCACACACATAGACATAGACATTTATTTGCAACCAGGCAGAAAACAGCCAAACAACCTGTTCTGTAAGCTCAAAGATTTCTGTCCTTTTCAGAGCACTGCCCACACCTGGCAAGAAACATTCACCTCAGATTAACAGGATGACATAGTTAACTTCTATTGGAGTGAGGCAGCCAAGAACCCAGGAACCAGAGGCTGGACACAGAAGTCTACAGGAGAACATAATTAAGGTGTACTGAGACTGGCTCACTGAGGCTCCCACCTACTGATTAGCGCCAATTGTACACATCTCTTCCCAATCTCCTGTTCAACGGCATCATGCTGGTACTGGGACCATGGTGGGAGTATTTACACCATAATATCAGCAAACACTATACATTTCCCCAAATAGCCTGTTTAACATTTACCAGTACACCAATGACACCATCCATGAGACCTTACTAATTTCTCAGAGCCTATTTAGACAAGAATAGGAAATACCTGGAAAAAAGTTTACATCCAGCCACTTATCTTGAATACCACTACCTTTATTAACATTCATTATGCAATTAGTAATGTTTCTAATATTGACAGAAAATGGCTTATTGAAGATATCTTTGAAGCATGACTTTTCTGATTAAACACAAGCTGACTACTCCTGAGGTATATATTCCTGATTAGATCAACAGATCATCTCTAGATTGTAGCTTAAAGCAACATTGAAATAATACCATACTACTGATGATGAAATAGTTGAAAGTAAGTTTTAGACATCATACTAGGGGGCTTATTATGTGCCAGGTCCTTAGCAAAGCAAAGCCCCCAAACCTCAACCTAGAAACTTCCTGAGAAGTCATTCATCCAACAAATATGTTTTGAGGAATTACTATTAGTATCTATAGAAAGTGCTGTGGGAAATCCAAAGATGAGAAAACAAAGGGTCCTGTCCTGTTAATATTTATTTCCTGTGAGGGACTTATAAAGTCCCATAAGAATAATGACACACCCAACCCAACCCCCACAAAAACTCCTCTAATCCATATGCTAGAGGCTGTGGTATAAGAACAGAGTGCAGAGGGAGTTGGGCTCCAAAGGCAGCTCTACCCCCATGGAGTTCAAAGAACAAAGCAGATCATGGTGAACAGTGGGAAGGAAATGATGGGTGGGAAGAGAGAGTGGTAGCTGAAGAGGAGCTATCACTAGGTTAATGAAGATTATGAAGTGGCTTATGAATTATACGATCTGAAGACTTAAACCCTCAGGTCAAACATAAGTTCCAACATTGCTTTCCCCAAGTTCTTCAAATTGCTACCTTCAAATCAAGAAAAGCATCAGATGCGATGAGTAGGGTTGGGGGACAGGGCTTCCAGATGGTCTAAGTGAGCAGGCATATTGGCCTACAGTTCCATGTAAAGGGAAGACATATGTAAAATGCAGAGACATCAAATTTGGGGGATTTTGAGAACACTAGGTAGGAGAATGTCTTGCATTTTGAGTTCTGGTCTGTTACTGAATAGCTTTACAACCTTGGGCAAGTCATTAAAATTATATGGATCTCAGGTTCTTTATTTATGAAATGGGTAGATTGGACTTTGTCAGTTCTCACTCAGATACCTATTCTTCCCATTTTCCATGCCAGAGGAACTCCTCTTTACTTCTGGGAGGCAATGTACCCAGGTGAAGTACTGGTGACTTCCCTGAGCAGCAGCCCCAGTCTAACTCTCTTGCTTCTGGACTTTTTAACTGGAATTCAGCAAAGCCTTACTTGGTGAAGCCACTGCATTTATGCTTCTGTTACAGATAACCAAATGCAAACCCAATTCTTGCAGCTTGCATCAGTAATTCTAAGAGAATATACCTCTATAGGAGCAACACATCAGATTGGGGATGGGGTCTGCCAACATTCTTACTGTTTTAATCACAGATATTATGAAAAGTAAAGTGAAACAAAAACCATTTAATTGATAGGAATAGGGCAGCCCCAGTGGCCTAGTGGTTTAGTGCTGCCTTTGGCCAGGGGTGTGATCCTGGGGACCCAGGATCGAGTCCCGCATAGGGCTCCCTGCATGGAGCCTGCTTCTCCTTCTGCCTGTGTCTCTGCCTCTCTCTCTGTGCCTGTCATGAGTAAATAAATAAAAAATATTTTAAAAAATAATAATTGATAAGAATATTCAAGAGATGAAAATAAAAAAGCTCTCTGTGGGGAGCATGGGTTTAAAGTGGTTAAAGACAGGGCAGCCCAGTGGCTCAGCAGTTTAGCACCGCCTTCGGCCCACAGTGTGATCCTGGAGACCAAGTCCAATGTCAGGCTCTCTGAATGAAGCTTGCTTCTCCCTCTGCCTGTGTCTCTGCCTCTCTGTGCATCTTATGAATGGAATGGAATGGAATGGAATGGAATGGAATGGAATGGAATGGAATGGAATGGAATGGAGTTAAGGACAGTGAATATGAAGATATCTCAGATTCCTTTTAGATCCAGGAATTCTACATTCAAATCATTTTGTCTAATTAGTTATTGGCCTCTTGGATACAATAGAAATATAAAATCACGATACATAGGATTAATAAGCTGGATGGAGAAGGAAGTGATTAGAATTTAGGGTATCATCCTAGCTCAGTGGGATCCAAAGTAGAAAGCACAACATATTTCAGTGGAGCTGCAAAGGGCTGGGAATGTGGCAACATGCAACAGTGACTTTTGCAAATTTTCCAAGGACCAGCCATTTTTTAGCATAAAGTGCAAGTGAGAAATAAGGTATATAGGATCAAAAGAAAAGCAGCAGTGCCAACCTCACCTAAACTGTTTAGCCACATGAGCAGGGCTTCAGAGATTCTAAAGTAATTGCAATTCCTCTCTCAGACTTCACTCACAAAAAAAGGATTTCTTCCCCAAGAAAGAAACCATGGGTTTATAAGTACCAGATTTTCGACAGTATATTCAGCAATCATTCAGATAGCTAGGATTTCACACAATCCCTTGTGTGTACAATTTTAGAGGCTACATTCAAATTTCCTAACATGTCATCCATACCTAGTTTCATTTTTCTAACTTCAGCATATTTATGCAGGCATTTATATATTTTTTTTTAATTTTTAGTACCTAGCTTCTTTTTTTTATTTTTATTTTTTTAGTACCTAGCTTCTTAATTTCAAGGATTAGTTCATTTTTTCTCATTTTTCTTAGTAAGTACAATTATGTTAACAAATATTTCTCTGAGTACTTCTTGTCCATAACAATGCCTTTAATGCACTGTACTTTTATTATACTGCATTTCTAAATAGTTTTTTATTTCTTCTTTAATGCAGATGTTACAAAGATCTGCCTTTTTTTCTTCAAGGAGTACAATTTTCAATTTTAAGAAGTATAGTTAGTTTTTCATTTGAGGGAGGTGGTTTTGTTTTTTCCTTCTCAGTTTCTAATTTAAATGTATCATGGTTAATGTGGCCTATGTGATTTCAATTTAATTTGTAAACATTTTCTAATACATGATCAATTTTTTTGACTGCTTAATGTGCTTTTGAAAAAAATGAATGCTGTTCACTGGCTACATGCATATGTAAAATTTGTTCTAATCAAATCTTTTACATCTTTTTTTTTTTTAATTTTTTTTATTTATTTATTTATGATAGTCACAGAGAGAGAGAGAGAGGCAGAGACACAGGCAGAGGGAGAAGCAGGCTCCATGCACCCACCGGGAGCCCGATGTGGGACTCGATCCCGGGTCTCCAGGATCACGCCCCGGGCCAAAGGCAGGCGCCAAACCGCTGCGCCACCCAGGGATCCCAAATCTTTTACATCTTTATGTTTAGCATATTTGATTTATGGATTTCCAAAAATCATGAAAGTCCATTGTGATTGTGGATCTACTTATCCTGATATTTCCTATTTCCTTTTGCTTTATATATTTAAGAACTACGCTGTCAGGATTATAAAGGTTTGCTTGATAACTTTTATTATCCTGAAGTGCTCTTCAGTCATTTTAATAATACCTACCTCGAATTTTCTTCTGTCTGATATTAGTATTGCCAGTATTCTCCTTAGCATTTTCCTTTTACATTTTTTCTCAATCATTTCATTTCAACCTTTGTGTATCTTCAGCCTGCTTGTGGGAGACAGTAAGACATGTTGTTCTGTGCAGTGTGACCTCTAGCCTGTCTTCTGTGATCTGGATGAGGAACAGAGTATGCTATCCCTTTCAGGGCAGGCCTTAGTCATCTCCTGATGTAGGGGTTCATTATTTCACCTGGGTGTCAGCCACCAAAGGCTCCACCCAACTTCTCTTCACTGATCTTTCCTGCCTAAGGGAACAGACATATTGGTTGCTCTTTGCCTGGAAATGGTAGAGGCAGAAGACGGGGAGAGTGCAGATGGTCAACAGACCTGACTGCTTCTACTACAGAATGCCAATTAATCACTCTATCAGTTGCCACAGGGAAGTTCTTACCACACCTCTGAAAGTTACCAATCTTTTGGTTAGACACATCCTTGGGGCCATACCCACCTTTGCAAGAGTTTGCTCCTGCGTGGGTTTTGGACTGTGATTTCACTCTTCAAACTGATTACAACTATCTTCCAGCTTTCTGAAATTCATCAAATGATTTTGGCCAACTGTTTGGAGGAATAATTTTAAACAGAAGATTTTTGCCATTTCTGGGGATTTTTTGTGGGAGGGAAGGCTACAAGGATTTCCATAATACTTGTTCTGTATTTTCCATTATTTCTTTAGGCCAAATTATCAAAAATAGGACTCTGAGGCAAAGCATATGAAAATTTTTAGGAATCCTGTTAATATTGCCAAATTGCCTTCTATAAGAACTATAATAATTTATACCACCAATAGCAGTTCCTTCATTCAAAATTTTGCTCATTATTCAGAAGAAAAAGATAAGTTTCAATCAAGTAGCATGACAGTTAAAGTTTTTTCAAATAGTTTTATAAAAGTATAATCGACATACAATAAGCCACACATATTTAAAGTATATAATTTAAGAAGTTTGACATATATATACACATATGTAGAGATCTGTGAAACCACCACAATTAAGAGAGTAAACATATCCAACAATGCCCTAAGTTTCCTAATATTCCTTAGCAATCCCTTTTTCCTACTCCTGCCTGCCACACTCTCCCATCCCCAGGTAAACACTGATCTGACTTCTATCAATCATCATTGATTAACTTACATTTTCTAGAATCATACATACACACACACACACACACACACACACGCCTTTTTCTCTTGTCTTTCACTCAGAATAATTATTTTGAGATTCATCCGTATTACTTTATGTGTCAATAGTTTACCCCTCTATATATCCTTTTGAAGTTGCTCTACAGCTCACTGATATTCTGCTTATTTTTTAAAATTTTTCCTGTATTTTATTTTTGACAATTTCTATTGTTAGGTCTTCAACTGTACTAATCTTTTCCTCTGCAATGTCTAATATGTTATTAATCCCATCCAATGTATTTGTCATCTCATACATTGTAGCTTTAACATATAGAAGCCTGATTTGATTTTCTTTAAGATCTCTTCCATATCTCCATTTTACTTTTGTATATATGGAATATAGTTATAATAATTGTTTTGAACGCCCTTATCTGAAAATTCCAACACCTGTGTTGATTCCAAGTCAGCTTGATCACTTTTTGCCTCTTTATGGTTTGTATTTTCCTACTTTTTTACATGCTTGGTAATTTTTTATTGGATTCCACTTGTGAATTTTACTTTGTTTAGAGTTGGATATTTTTATATTCTTACAAATATTTTTGAGCTTTATTCAAGGATACAACTAAAGCTCAAGGAAACAATTTGGTCTTTTTATTCTTGCTTGCAACATGTTAGGCTGAACCAGAGCAGTGTTTAACCTAGGGTTAATTATTTCCTACCAATGAAACAAGATTTATTCTGAGTATTCTACCCACTGCTACACGAACTCCAGTCTCCCGTGTGAGCACCAGAGATTATTTCTTCTAATGCTCTTGTCTAGTTCTTTCTGGTCTCAGTTTCTTCATATGTATGAGCTAGTATCTACTGTTCTTTTATATATTATATCTTTGTTCATTTTAGGTGGAAAGGTAAATCCGATCCCTTTTAATCCATCTTGACAGAAACAAAACTAAACTTTTTTTTAGGGTGAGAAGGCTTTTTTCAAATAATGTCACTATTTAACACAGATACAAAGCAAAGCTCTTGTGACCTAAAGTGAGGTAAAGGATTGATAGCCTGAGGAAACCTGCCTACACAACTTCTTCCTTGATGTTCTCAGAAGATAAAACTCTCTCCTGATCCTTAGAGCTTCACAAGGCCCAATTTAAAAACCACTAGCTCTGGCCAAACCCTTCCTTTTTATACTTGATAAAACTGACACCCAGAATAATTAAGTCACTTGCCTAAGGTCACATTGCTAAAACCTAGGTCACAGGATGAAATGACTGCACATAAGTAAAGACTTCAAAAATGTTAGCAATTATTACTATGTTTGCCCTTGTATTTTCGAATTTCTAAAAAAATGTATAATAGTGACCAGAGAAGAAAGACTATGGTGAGTTTAAGAAAGGATACAATTCAAAAGGGTCCTCTTGTAAATCAAGGTCATTTCCTAAAGCCCCATCTCCTAGGGAAGATTCTCAATGCAATTCAGCTCAGCTCATCAATCTCTGGCAAAGGGAAGACTCCTGAAGACTAGAACCCAGAACCTTGAATCACAAGAAAGTGTTCTGACCAATGTACCCCATCACCTCCTTTCCATTGGTAATATCCCAGAATCCACTGAAACCCTTCTTCTTTGTTATGCATCAAGTATTTTAAAAGAAATTATTGACCCAAAACAGTGTGTTTGTGGTTTTTGGCAAAATTCACTGTGAGTACAGAAATCTCAATCCCACGGTAAAAAAAAAAAAAAAAAAAGGACAGATTTCCATTTTGCCTTGAACATCATGCAATAGAGTATGGTGAGATGGTGTTTAGAAAGCAAGCTAGAAGGCAGAGAGTTCATCAAATAGGAATGAAAGCTTTAAGCCTCCATTGAAAACAACAAAACAGGAAAGGTATAGGTGCCAGGATCATCTAACTTAGACAATGACATACTGGATGAGTCTCGATTTGCCACTCAATGAATTTCAAATTCCTTGTCTTTAAATAATATTCATAGAACCTGTCACAGCTTGCTTCCCAAAGAATCTAGAAGCTATAAGTGGATTTAAAAACAATTTGTAAATCTCTTAGAGCTCCTTGGAGATAGGATGATATATAAATATGTGGTACTACTATAATGTTAACCATACTTAAATATAGTTAGCCATACTTAAGTATGCTAACCATACTTAAATATTTACAATATTACCATTGAGAGGGATTATCTGCAAAATTCTTAGCGTCTTCTCCAATTAATTTTCCAAATGACAGAGAAATTAATGGAGTCTTACTATATTGTAATCTTACTATAGCTCAGAAATTAAGACACATTTAGAATGTTTTTCGTATCGGTGAGAACTAAAAGAATTTCAACACAATATGACTAGTCCAACATCATATTACAGGCCTCAGAGACAGCACCAGTAAGGGGAGTCAAGTATCTTTCTTGAGGATACAATCTTGTAACTCTGCCCAATATTAACAAGTAGTTTGATTCATTTTGTGATATAATTGTTATTTTTGATACACATTTGTTTGCAAATTCAGTGTTCAGAAGATGGTTTATTTCACCTGAAATTCTGCCTTCAGTTTAGAATTACAAGATATCATTAGGTAGGTGGTGAGTTTATGATTTGAACTGCACGGCTGCTTTATGGCTGTACAGGTATGAATGAGCCCTGGAGAACTCTGCTGTGCAAAACCTGCTTCATCATGCATGGCTTTCCTATTCTTCTTTAATACTAGAAGAAAACTGTGAGTCAGGAGAAGGAATAAGGAAATATTAGGAAGCCAGGCAACAGAATTCCTATAAAGAATATGAAAATACAGATCATAATAGATCTGCTGTGGATTTTACATTCATGGATCTATATACAAAATGTTACATTTACCTACATAAACATATTACATTTACCCATAAAAAATATTTGATACATAAACATTATCTGTGTATGTTTATTGAGCCCCAATTATTAGGTATAATAGGAACTTCATAAATTATTCAAATAAACTAATAAAGATATACTTACTATAATAGCTATACACTGTGGCAATTAAACTATAACAAACTCCTAATTTTTATTAGGACGAAGAAAGACTGTTGTTAATTTTCATCCATTCAGAAATGGTCTGCCAATTTCAGAAGACTCCGAAAGAACCCATAACCTAGAGTCACAAGCATAATAACCATTAAGTGTGACCTAATCAGCATATATTAACTGGATTCCCTGTTACATGTACCAGAAACAATATAATTCTAAAAATCCTGTTCTTGAAAGAAGTACAACTTTCACTATTTGCAGATGATGTGATTCTATATTTAGAAAATCCTAAAGACTTCACCAAAAAAATTAGTATAACTGATAACATGAATTCAGTAAAGTCACAAGATACAAAATCAATACACAATATATACAATGAAATATTATACAGCCATAAAAGAATGACATTGTGCCATCTGAGACAATATGGATGAACCTAGAGGGTATTAGGCTAAGTAAACTAAATCAGACTGAGAAAGCTACCACTTAATTCCACTCATAAATGGGAAAAAAATGAATAAACAAACTGAAAGCTGAATCATAACTATAAATACGGAAACAAATTGATGATTGCCAGAGGGGAGGAGTGTAGTGGGTTAGGCAAAATGAGAGTAGAGAAATGGAAGATAGAGACTTCCAGTTAGGGAATAAGGAAACCACCAGAATAAAAAGCAGAACTTAAGGAATACAGTCAAAGATATTTAATAGTGACATAATGGGACAGATGGTAAACAGAGCATAGCATATAAACCTGTCAAATTACTAAATTGTACGCCTGAAACTAATGTAACATTATGTGTCAACTACACTAAAGTTAAAAAATTAAAGTTAAAGAAAGCATATAAATCAATATACTGAAATCTGTTACATTTTCATACACTAATAATGAAGTACTAGAAAGAGAAATTAAGTAAACATTCCCATTTACAATTACACCAAAAATAACAAAAAATACCTAGGAATAAACTTAACCAAGGAGTTAAAGACCTGTCCTCTGAAATCTACAAAATACTGATGAAAGTAACTAAAGACAACACAAACAAATGATAAGATGTTCATGCTGCGGAACTGGAAAGACAAATATTGTTAAAATCTTGTCTATACATCCAAATCAACCTACAGAAATAATGCAATCCCTATCAAAACACCAACAGCATTCTTCACAGAACCAGAACAAATCATCTTAAAATTTCTATGGATCCTCAAAACACCCCACAGAGCCAAAGCAATCTTGAAAAAGAACAAAACTGGCAGTATCACAATCCCAGATACAAAGAGAAACTACCAAGCTGTAGTAATCAAAACAGTATGGTACTGGCACAAAAACAGACACATAGATCAATGGAACAGAGTAGACAGCCCAGAAAGGAACCCATAAAAATATGGTTAATTCATCTTTGAAAAAGGAGGCAAGAATATGCAATGGGAAAAAGTCTCTTCAACAAATGGTGTTGGGAAAACTGGACAGCTCTGTGCAAAAATGAAACTGCACCACTTTCTTACCCCATATACAAAAATGAACTCAACATGGATTAAGGACCCAAATGTGAGACCTGAAACCATAAAAATTGTAGAAGACAGCATGAACAGTAATTTCTCTTAGCAACAAAGACTTTTAGATAAGTCTCCTGAAGCAAAGCAAACAAAAGCAAAAATAAACTATTGAGACTTCATCAAAATAAACAGCTTCTACACAGCAAAGGAAACCATCAGCAAAACCAAACAACCACCTACGGAATGGCAGAAGATATTTGCAAATGACTTATCTGATAAAAGGTTAGTATCTAAAATATATAAAGAACTTACACAACTCAACATCCAAAAAACAACTAACCCAATTAAAAATGGGCAGAAGACATGAGCAGACAGTTCTCCAAAGAAGACATCCAGGTGGCCAACAGACACAGGACAAGATCCTCAATATCTCTCCTCATCAGTGAAATGCAAATCAAAGCCACAATGAGGTATTACCTCACACCTGTCAGAATGGCTAAAATCAACGACACAAGAAACAAGTGTTGGCGTGGGATGTAGAGATAAAAGAGCCCACGTGCACTGTTGGGAATGCAGTCTGGTAGTACAGCCACTGTGGAAAAGAGTATTGAAGCTCCTCACAAAATTAAAAATAGAATTGCCATATGATCCAGTAATTCCACTACTGGGTATTTACCCAAAGAATCCACAAACACTACATCAAAAAGAGAGCAGCATTACATACAATAGCCAAATTATGGAAGCAACCCAAGTGTCCACCAGTAGATGATGAATAAAGAACATGTGATACACACACACATACACACACACACAATGGAATACTCAACTGTGAGAAAAAAGGAAATCTTACCATTTGCAACAGCATGGATGGATCTAGAGAATATAATGTTGAGGGAGTTAAGTCAGAGAAAAACGAATACCATATTTCACTCATGTGAGGAATTTGCGAAACAAAGAGAACAAACAAAAAAAGAGACAAAAAAAACAGACTTTTAAATACAGAGAACTAGTGGTTGCCAGAGGGGAGGTGGGTGGGTGGGTTCTCAAAGAGGTGAAGGGGATTAAGAGTACACTAATTGTGATGAGCACTGAGTAACGTATGGAATCACTATATTGTACAACTGAAACTAATATAACACTCTACGTTAATTATACTGGAATTAAATTTTTTTTTTAAAAATCCTGTTCCTGAAACTCAAGCAAAGGCTCCTGTGTTTGCCTTGCCCAGGCTGTTATAGGTAAACTCCACTTTCTAAGAACAGCTACCATGAAATGGGGGGGGGGGGGGGGGGATTTTTGTCTAAGAATCATAAGACCTGCTCTCCAGGCCCAGGTCTGTAACTAACAAGCCGAGGGCACTTGTTCTAGTTCCTTCTCTCCGTATCTTAACTGCTTAATCTGTAAAACTGCATAGTCGGGTTTAACAATCCATAAAGTCCCTTCAGGCTATGCATGAATTGACTTGGTTTTTGAATATACTCACACTCCGTCAAATCAGTAAGGTCAATAAAATACAAAATTAGGACCAAATGGCAAAAGGAAAAATATTCTAACAATAAGGGTTAACATAACCGCCAATTAAGTTTTTTATATTTGACTCTGAGCAATCACAGAAAAAAATCACAAATGTAGGCTCCACGACTTTTCATTTTTAGAAAGGGAGAAACTTTCGTTTTTTGAGGTACAACCTTCTGTGGTTATAATTCCTGCCATAGTTAAGAAGATAAACGGTGACCCAAGGTTCACAAGATCATCCGGCAAGCGAGGAACCTCTCCGGATAGTCTCCGTCTTTAGGTAAAAGATTAAACATCTGAACGGCATTGTTCTTCATAGGTAGTGAGGTGACACCGTGAGGCGACACCGTGAGGCGACACCGTGAGGCGACACCGTGAGGGGACTGGGTACCACACAATCGACGGAATCAGAACAGGGACGCGTTAAATGATTTTTCAGAGGCCACCCACCTCGCCACGAACAGCAGACAGATTAAGCCCTCAAGGGTCCCCGACCTGAGACCCGAGGCTGGTTTTAGGGTGACAGACGGCGACGGAGGGGCAGCAGGGCCACGTGCGCAGAGCTGAGCCGCGGTGCAGCGGACGCAGCCGCCACGCAGCGGCGCACTGGCGGCGCCCGGGGCACGTGACGGCCCCAGTCACTCCACACTAAGCTCAGGCTTAACCGGATGAGCACCTGTGACGTTCACTTCCGGCTCTGCGCACAAGACCCCGCCGGTGACGTACCCACGCGGCGGCAGGATCTGCACGTCTGCAAGATGGCGCCCGCCTTGTCGGAGTCTCTGGTGGGAGACCCTGTGGGTCCGGCTCCTGGGGACAGGGCGGTCCCCAACCATCCTCACACACAACCCACGCCTGTCATTTTGTTGCCCTGAGGACGTGCCTCCAGGGACGAAGTCACCCAACCAACGCCGACGGGGAACTACTAACAGTAAATGTTGACAACAATTTGTAAGAACGGATCCGTCAACTTCCGGGTCTCAGGCTCCTCAGAGACTCAATACTCCCGGGTCTTTCCTCTTTACCGCAGCGAGGGAAAAGTCTAAAAAAAAGTGTGATGGAACACAGCTTCCAGGGAAAACATGGCATTCAGGCACACTACCCTGAAGAACTTAAAAAAAAAAAAATCTCAAAATACCTTCCCTATCAGTGTCCTCCTTACCCCACCCAAGTTGTACCTTACATTAGCCCCCAGGGTCACTATTTCTAGTAAGCATCCAAAATTCATCAATTACTTCTCCGGTATCTGGATAGAGTTTTAGGAACAAAAGGAAACTCAAGAAAAATGTGTGGCCGCTGGAATAGCAATTATTCCACAACTAGTCAATGTTAACTCTGGGAATATGAATTAGTTATCCCAGCTCCTAAATTGGGGCTTTTTTCTTTTCATTAGTATTTTTTAAACAAACTTTTATAAAGTGCAAAAGGCAAAAGGAAGCACACACAACCATACTCTGGCTCTGAAAATTTCTATATCCGAAGTGACACATATCCTTTTGGCCCACATTTCATTAGACAAAGCAAGTTCACTGGCCATGACAAATTTCCATGGGATGGATTATCCTTCCAGGGAAAAAATCATCAAAGGTTTGAGAACAGTAAGACAAGTCCTCCACAAAAACCCAGGATGAGCCTTGGTTTCACCCAGATTAGTTAAGGAGTTGGGACCCCAGAAGGTAAATAATCCAGTAAGAGGGAGGCAACCACAACTCCTTATTCCTCAACAAAAACTGCAGACACTCTGAAGATAGACACAACAGTGAGGAACACAGGGCAGAAGAGCTCTCTAAAAGCTCTTTGGAGAGAAAAATGCTTTTTCCATCCTAATTCAGGAAGATACATACATGAGCCTCTGACACATGACCTAAAATTTTTCGTACACACATATATTCAACCAGATGAGTGTAAGGCTGAGAATGAGACACATCACCATGATGGTGTCTGTGCTTGCTCTTCTCCAGTGTTCTAGATGCTAAAGCTGGAATGATCCTGTAAAAACAGAAAACTGGTCGTATTTGCCCGACTCTTCTTCAATTTTCCCATGCACAACTTTCTATTATGTATTTTTTTAAGATTTTATTTATTTATGATAGTCACAGAGAGAGAGAGAGAGAGAGGCAGAGACACAGGCAGAGGGAGAAGCAGGCTCCATGCACCGGGAGCCTGACGTGGGATTCGATCCCGGGTCTCCAGGATCGCGCCCTGGGCCAAAGGCAGGCGCCAAACCGCTGCGCCACCCAGGGATCCCACTTTCTATTATTTAAAACACATCAATGGCTTCCCATTGATTTTACTCTCAAGACTACAGTTCAAACTCTGGTTTGAACAATTCCATACTCTGATCCAGGCACATCTTTCTGTTCTTTAGGATTATCATACTACTTCCATCCAGAGAGCCATTCTACATATTGTTCCCAGTGTCTGGAATGTTCTTCTCTACCCTTTTCACCCCGGTAAAATGACAATCTTTTTTTTTGGGGGGGGGACAATCTTTTGATTATGGCTTATTGCCATTGCCTTCAGAACACGTTGACTTCCTTCACTAAGTCAATCTCTCTAGATTATTTATTCAACAAATATATTTTGAATACCTTTAAGTGCTGGGCATTTGTACCATAAAGGGTACAAAACAATGGATATGGCAGGGAGGAACAATAAACAATAAATAGAAGTCCTGTCAGGTATGATAAGTATTATGAACTACAAATAAACAGGATAAAGGGCAAAAGGAGAGGAGCACCATCTCAGATAAAGTGGTTGGAGAATACGTCTCTAGAGAGCAGATGCATAACAGAGCCGCCAATGAAGTGAAAGGACCAAACATTGCCATCTGGAAGAAAAAAGCTCCAGGTAGAAGGAACAACAGGGCAAAAGTCCTAAAGGCAGAGTGTTGGAGGAACAGCCATAGGTTTATCATTTATTTGCATACTATCTATCTTATCACTGATAGTTGCAATTTAAAACATTCATCTGGGGATCCCTGGGTGGCGCAGCGGTTTGGCGCCTGCCTTTGGCCCAGGGTGCGATCCCGGAGACCCAGGATCGAATCCCACATCGGGCTCCTGGTGTATGGAGCCTGCTTCTCCCTCTGCCTGTGTCTCTGCCTCTCTCTCTTTCTGTGACTATCATAAATAAATTTTAAAAAAAATTTAAAACATTCATCTGTATTATCTGATTAATGCTCATTGTTCTTCTAGATTGTTCCTTCTAATGGTATCAGGCCAGGAACTGGGTCCATTTTTTGCTCACCATTGAATGTTGAGTCTCCCATGTCCTGCCTGATGCCTAGCACATAACAGATCCTTGATAAACATCTATAGAGTGAAGAAATGATGACTAAATGAATGAATGATGAAACAGATCCCCAGATGACCACATATAGTAGGTGTTATCTGTGTGCCACCCACATACCTTTAGGACTTACCTATAAATGTCAAGAGCTATTTACCCCAAAATCTCTGCCCGTGAAATTTTCCTTCTGACCAAGATGGCATGTTTGGCCAATGAGTTTCAAGGAGTTAATGTCCCTAGAAATAGCCCTCTAGCAATGTCAATATAGTCAGATGATAAATATATCCCAGTGCCCTCATTCCTTGAATGGGATAACCCATAGGCAATGATTCTCAACCCTGGGAGATTGTGCCTCCAGGGAACATTGGCAATGTCTGCATTCATTTTGGGTTGTTACAATAGGCAGAGAGATGCAACTTGCATCCAGTGAGTCAAGGCTAGAGATGCTGCTAAACATCTAAAAACAAACAGGAGAGCCCTCTGCAAAAAAAAAAAAAAAAAAAAAAAAAATATCCAGTCCTAAATGCCAACAGTGCTGATATGAGAAAGCCTGCTCCAAGGTGTCTATTCTATATGGTTTCCCAAGGTGTGCAGAAGAACCGAGCACTAATTGCTGGCAGTGGTAGCTGGTTTGATAACATACCATTTACTGGCTTCCTTCCCTTCCCTGTCTCACTTCCCTCATTTCCCTACTATATTTAATGAGATCACCTTCCAAGTAAACCACTTGCCTTCAAATTCTCATTTCAAGGTGTGCTTCTGGCCAAACCCAAACCACAAAACATCCATCAAACCTTATATTTCTCAGCAACCAGTCTCCCCTACTCTTCAGCTACGTAATAAAGCTATGGGGCTGGCCAAGGAAACTGGGAAGTAAGCAGGTGACACTGGCTTCTGAAAATGGCAGCATCTGGGCTGAATCTTCCAAGAAAATGCTACACCACCCGACAGGGGCTGGTTTGGGAAAAGAAGTTCTTCCCACTCATACCTCCACAGAGTCACAGTTTGGATAGTTACTTGGCTTAAGATGATGAGTAGGAGAAAGGACGCAGAGACAGGCAACAAAAGACATGGCGTAAATCTTGCCTCTATTGCTAACTGGATCCCTCCCCTAATTGAGTCCCTAATTTGTCTTGTACTCGGTTTTCCCATCTTAAAAGGACTTTATTGGGTTGGATGATCACTAAGGATTCTTTGAGCCCCCATATTTTACAATTTTAAGAAACTACCACATATACCATGTCCCCTCCACCATAACCCAAGAATTCTCTGCTCTGTTTAGAAGCTTGTTCCCCTCCAGCCAAAACATGGCCCTCCCAGAACAGTGCTCCATGTTCCAGGCATCATGCACCCAGATTCTTGCAGTTCAGTTCAGCTCTTAAAAATTAACATGTCTCCAGGCTTCATTTCCTTGAGGCAAAACTAGGCACAAAAAGAGACTGCTCACTTTCTCAAGGTTGCAGAGTTGAAAAACTCAGTTTGGACGCTTGAACAACTGGACAACTACACCTAAGTGTCCACTGGTTATATACTGAGTGGGAAGTTTCAAGTGCAAATGGGGAGAAAAAATTAAACCCCTTCCTCCCAATTAACAGAAATAGGGAATGAAATGTTCTGGTTGAGAATGACCAAACACATGCTATATAAATGATCAGATTTTGAATAATTAGAAAACAAAAGCCCACATACTTTGAAGTTCATGATGAAGATACGCACATATTTTCTTAAAAATTCCAAAGGTGTCTGAATATGGCAGAAATACCAAGAGTGTTTGCCAGTGGTTTAGCTCCATGTCATTTACAGTCCCAGTTTTCAAAAGGTTTGTATTGTGTTCAGAAAAGCTGAGTATATAATTTCCTTAAGGCTGCAAGCATCAGTCAAGGCTATAGACCATAACAAAAGGAATTATTGCCACGTCTAACATGATGAGAAGAATTGCATATTTTGTTTTATTTTTTACAAAAATAAAGTTATTTAGTGAGTGGAAAACATCAGAGGTAAATGGTTTTATAAATAAGTTCCAAATACTTTATTGTATTCTAAAGCAACACACTCATTTAACTGTTTAAAATTTTAAAAGTAAATAAAACAGCATGAAAGTAAAATTAAAATTGACTCCAATTCCATACCTAGGGACCAACATTGTTTATGTTCCATGTACTTCCTACCAATTTTTTAGACATTTTATCATCAAAATGTTTATACTTTATTTTAATTTTTTTCTTTTAATTCCAGTATAGTTAACATAGAGTGTTATATTAGTTTCAGGTGTATGAGTCAACAATCCTATACATTATTCAGTGCTCATGATGATAAGTGTATTCTTAATCCCTTCACATATTTCTTTCACCCCCCTACCCACCTCCCCCCTGGAAACCATCAGTTTGTTCTCCATAGTTAAGAATCTGGTTTTTGGTTTCTTAAATTCCACATATGAGTGAAATCATATGGTATTTGTCTTTCTCTGACTTATTTCACTTAGCTTTACATTCTCTACACCCACCCATGTTTTGCAAATGGCAAGATTTTCTTCCCTTTTTTTGTGGCTGAGTATTCCACTGTGTGTGTACATGTATACTTATACACACACACATCTTCTTTATCTAGTCATCTACCAACTGACACTTGGGTTGCTTCCATAATTTGGCTATTGTAAATAATGCTGTAATAAGCACAGGGATGGATACATCTTTTTGATGTAGTGTTTGTGGATTCTTTGGGTAAATACCCAGTAGTGGAATTACTGGATCATATGGCAATTCTATTTTTAATTTTGTGAGGAGCCTCAATGCTATTTTCCGCCGTGGCTGCACCACCAGACTGCATTCCCACCAACAGTGCACATGGGTTCCTTTATCTCTACATTCACGCCAACACTTTTCTTGTGTTGTTGATTTTAGCCATCCTGACAGGTGTGAGGTAATACCTCATTGTGGCTTTGATTTGCATTTCACTGATGATGAGAGATATTGAGGATCTTGTCCTGTGTCTGTTGGCCACCTGGATGTCTTCTTTGGAGAACTGTCTGCTCATGTCTTCTGCCCATTTTTAATTGGGTTAGTTGTTTTTTGGATGTTGAGTTGTGTAAGTTCTTTATATATTTTAGATACTAACCTTTTATCAGATAAGTCATTTGCAAATATCTTCTGCCATTCCGTAGGTGGTTGTTTGGTTTTGCTGATGGTTTCCTTTGCTGTGTAGAAGCTGTTTATTTTGATGAAGTCTCAATAGTTTATTTTTGCTTTTGTTTGCTTTGCTTCAGGAGACTTATCTAAAAGTCTTTGTTGCTATGACCAATGCCAGAGAAATTACTGTTCATGCTGTCTTCTACAATTTTTATGGTTTCAGGTCTCACATTTGGGTCCTTAATCCATGTTGAGTTCATTTTTGTATATGGGGTAAGAAAGTGGTGCAGTTTCATTTTTGCACAGAGCTGTCCAGTTTTCCCAACACCATTTGTTGAAGAGACTTTTTCCCATTGCATATTCTTGCCTCCTTTTTCAAAGATGAATTAACCATATTTTTATGGGTTCCTTTCTGGGCTATCTACTCTGTTCCATTGATCTATGTGTCTGTTTTTGTGCCAGTACCATACTGTTTTGATTACTACAGCTTGGTAGTTTCTCTTTGTATCTGGGATTGTGATACAATCCAGTTCTTTTTCAAGATTGCTTTGGCTCTGTGGGGTGTTTTGAGGATCCATAGAAGTTTTAAGATGATTTGTTCTGGTTCTGTGAAGAATGCTGTTGGTGTTTTGATAGGGATTGCATTAATTCTGTAGGTTGATTTGGATGTATAGACAAGATTTTAACAATATTTGTCTTTCCAGTTCCGCAGCATGAACATCTTATCATTTGTTTGTGTTGTCTTTAGTTACTTTCATCAGTGTTTTATAGATTTCAGAGGACAGGTCTTTCACTTCCTTGGTTAAGTTTACTCCTAGGTGTTTTTTGTTATTTTTGGTGTAATTGTAAATGGGAATGTTTACTTAACTTCTCTTTCTGTTACTTTATTATTAGTATATAGAAATGCAAAAGATTTCTGTATATTGACTTTGTATCCTACAACTTTATTGAATTCATTTATCAGTTCTAGTTTTTTGGTGGAATCATTAGGGTTTTCTATATACGGTGTCATGTCATCTGCAAATAGTGAGAGTTTTACTTCTTCCTTACTAATTAGGATACTTTTTCTTTTTCTTGTCTAATTCCTGTGGCTAAGACTTCTAGTATTATGTCGAATAAAAGTGGTGACAGTTACAGACCCTTGTCTTGTAACTTAGGGGAAAATCTCTCAGTTTTCAGCATTGAGCATCAAGTTAGCTAAAGGATTTTCATATATAGCCTTTATTATGTTAAGGTATGTTCCCTCTAAATCAACTTTGTTGACAGTTCCTATTTTGATGTTGTGCTTTGTTAAATGCTTTTTCTGCATCTATTGAAATGATCGTATGGTTCTTAACCTTTCTTTTGATTTTTTTATCACACTGATTTATTTGTAAATATTAAACCACCCTATGTCCCAGGTTTAAATCCCACTTAATCATGGTAAATGTTTTGTTATGTAGTGTTGGATTCAGTTTACTATTATAGTGTTGAGGATTTCTGCATATATGTTCATCAGAGATACTGGCTTGTAGTTCTCTCTTCCTTTGTCTCTCTCTTTGTAATGTCTTTCTCTGTTTTTGGTATCAGGTTAAGGCTGGCCTCATAGGATGAATTTGGAAGCTCTTTCCTCTTCTATCTTTTGGAATAATTTGAGAGGAATAGGTATTAACTCTTCTTAAATGTGTGGTGGAATTCATGTGTAAAGCTATCTGGTCCTCGACTTCTGTTTTAGGGGAGAATTTTTCAATAACTGATTCAATTTCATTGCTGGTAATTGGCCTGTTAAAAATTTTCTGGTTCTACTTGACGGAGTTTTGGGAGGCTATGTGCTTCTAAGAATTATCCTTTTTTTTCTAGATTGTCCATTTGTTGGCATATAATTTTTCATTATATTGAAATGCGTTTCTTTGCGTTTCTGTGGTGTATTTCTCTTTCATTTTTGATTTTGAGTCTTTTTTTTTTGATGAGTCTAGCTAAAGGTTTATCAATTTTGTTGATCTCTTCAAAGAGATACCTGGTTTCATTGATCTGCTCTGTTGTTTATTTGTTTTTTTTTTTATTTCTGCTCTAATCTTTGTGATTTCTGTCCTTCTACTGGTTTTGGGCTTTGTTTGGTCTTCTTTTTCTAGCTCCTTTAGGTGTAAGGTTAGGTTGTTTGAGATTTTTCTTGCTTCTGAGGTAGGCCTGTACTGCTTTAAACTACCTCTTAGAACAGCTTTTGCTACATCCCAAAGATTTTGGATGTATATTCATTTTCATTTGTCTCCATGTATTTGTTGATTTCCTTTTTGATTTCTTGGTTGGCCCATTCATTGCTTAGAAGTATGTTATTGTTATTTAATATCCATATATTTATATTCTTTTCAGATTTTTTTCTTGTTGATTTCAACTTTCATAGTATTGTAGTCAGAAAAGATGCATGCAAATTCAATCTTTTACATTTATTGAGACTTTTGTGGCCTAATATGTGATCCATTCTGGAGAATGTTCTGTGTGCACTTGAGAAGAATGTGTATTCTGCTGTTTTAGGATGGCATTATCTAAATATGTATGTTAGATCCATCTGGTCCAACATATCATTCAAAACCACTGTTTCCTTGTTGGTTTGGTTTCAATGATCTATCCATTGATGCAAGTGGAGTGTTAAAGTCCTCTACTACTACTACTACTGTATCACTATTGATTACATCCTTTATGTTTATTATTAGCTGCTCTCATGTTGGATACATAAGTATTACCTAGGTATTACAATTGTCATATCTCCTTGTTATATCTTCTTGTCCCTTTATGATTATACAGTGTCCTTCTTTGTCTATTGTTACATTCTTTGTTATAAAGTCTATTTGTCTGATGTAAGTATTGCTACACTGGCTTTCTTTCACTTTCATTTGCTTTTTCATAAATGTTTTTTCATCCCTACACTTTCAATCTGCATGTGTCTTTAGGTCTGAAATAAATCTTTGATATGCAGCATATAGATGTCTTACTTTTTTATCCATTCCATCACCCCAAGTCTTTTGATTGGGGCATTTAGTCCATTTACATTCAAAGTAATTATTGATAGGTATGTACTTATTGCCATTTTGTTACTTGTGTTATGTTTGTTTTTGTAGTTCTCTATTTCTTTTTTACTTTCTTCTCTCATGGTTTGCTGGCTTTGTTTAGTGGTATACTTGGATTTCTTTCTCTTTATTTTTTACATATCTATTATCAGTTTTTAATTTGTCGTTACCATAAGATTTTTATTTATTTATTTATTTATTTATTTATTTATTTATTTATTTATTTTATAATAAATTTATTTGTTATTGGTGTTCAATTTGCCAACATACAGAATAACACCCAGTGCTCATCCCGTCAAGTGCCCATCTTATGCATATAGCAGTCTATATTAAGTTGATGGTCACTTGAGTTTGAACCCATTCTTTACCCTTCTCCCTCCATCATGTTTTAGGTATATGGTCATACTTTACATCCTTTTATTTTGTGAATCCTTTTTTATTTTTTATATAAATTATTTTATATTTTATATAATTATATTTTACTGCTTTTTGTGTTTTGTAATTTTCTTACTCCTGCTTATGGTCTTTGCTTTTATTTCAAAGAGTCCCCTTTAACACTTCCTGGAGGGCTGCTTTAGTAGTGATGAATTCCTTTAACTTTTGTTTGGGAAATTCTCTATGTCTCCTATTCTTAATGATTGCCTTGCTGGATAGAGTATTCTTGACTTCAGGTTTTTATTCTTTCAGTACTTTAAATATATTATACTGCTCACTCTGGCCTACAATGTTTCTGCTAAAAAAAACTAATAGCTTTCTGGGGTTTGCCTTGTATGTAACTTCTTTTGCTGCTTTTAAAATTCTCTTTATCACTCCCATTATAATTACCATGTGTCTTGGTGTGATTTTGTGGGGCCTCTCTGTGCCTCCTAGATCTGGATTTCTGTTCCCTTCCTCAGATTCCAGAAGTTTTCACCTATTATTTCTTCAAATAAATTTTCTGCCCCTTTTTCTCTCTCTTCTCCTTCCTTCTGGGATCCCTATAATGGGAATGTTATTATGTTTAATGGTGTCACTGAGTTCCCTAAGTCTGTTTTTTTTTTTTAAGATTTTATTTATTAATCATGAGAGACATAGAGAGAGAGAGAGAGAGAGGCAGAGACACAGGCAGAGGGATAAGCAGGCCCCATGCAGGAAGCTCGATGTGGGACTTGATCCCGGAACTCTGGGATCATGCCGAGCCAAAGGCAGATGCTCAACCACTGAGCCACCCAGGCCTCTCCCTAGGTCTGTTTTCCTTTTTTATTCTTTTCTCTCTCTTCTGTTCAGCTTAATTGCTTTCCATCACTCTGTCTTCCAGGTCACTGATCCATTCTTCTGCTTTCTCTAGTCTACTACTTATTTTCTCTAATATATTTTAAATTTCGTTTATCTATTTGTCTCTGATTTATGTTTTCTACCACTGTTAAGGGTCTCACTGAGGTCGTCCACTCTTTTCTAAAGTCCAGTGAGTATCTTTATGATCATTACTTTATATTCTCTATCGGGCATATTATCTCCATTTTGTTTAGCTCTCTTGCTATAATTTTGTCCTGTTTTTTCATTTAGGACATAGTTCTTGGTCCCTTCATTTTGTCTAGCTCTCTGCAAATGCTTCTATGTCTTAAAGTCAGCTAAGTCTCTTGCTCTTGCAGGTAGTGGCCTTATGAAGAAGTTGTCCTATAGTGCCCTGCAGTGCACTGTTCCCTGTTCACCAGAATCTGGCACTTCAAGGGTGTCTCCTATGTGTATTGTGTATGCCCTGCTCTTGAGGCTGAGCTGCTTTTGCTTCCAGTCTAGTTGTCTGCAATGGCTCTCTTTGCTTGTGTGGACGGAGTTTGGTCCCTGTGTTGTAAGTGGGGACATCTGGGGCCCCCTTCAGCTTTTGTTTTGTGTCACACCAGGCATTTTCCAGAGATGTAATAGCACCAAACTGCAGGGCACTTTTCATGTGTTGTTCCCTGAGAAGCTTTGGATGGTGGGCGGGGCGGCAGTCAGACCAGATGTCTACCCCCAGCCCACTGCTGGGGCTGTAGTCTGACAGTGTATGTGACCGTCTTTCCCTTCTTACTATGCTAGAAGTCATTTTTGAGTAGTGCTATCCTCTTGGGGCTGCTTGCATACTGCCAGGCTTATGGCACTGCTTTGGATGGGCTCTGGCCAACGGCATATTGAAGGGAGCAGGACTCATAGTGTTAGCAAGGTTTCCATGTAGGAGGGAACCTGGAACAAAGGCCTGACTGAAGGAGGCAAATCTGTAGAATGCAGGGACAAAGTGCACTGTTAGCAAGCTAGGTGGCGTGTGTTGTACTATGCTGGCTCCCCACAGGTGTATGTGTACATAGGCAGGGGTATGGCAGAGGGAAATGGCACCTGCCAAGTCCTTGGCTCCTGGCTGAGTCTCCCAATGATCCCTACCCCTTCAGCCTACCTCTGTGATCAGTAAACAATCCCCCTCCTGTATACTCCAGGCATTTTTCAAACTGCTGTTTCTATGTTATATCTCTGAGGGGCTATTTGTTGTGCTGTCTCTTCAAGGGTGGGGATTCACTTTCTTCTTGCCTTCCTAGCTCTCCCAGAGTGGAGCCCACTGATTTTTAAAGTTTCAAGTGTTAAGCTCCAACCAATTGTTGGGCCCCTCTGGTTTTCAAAACCAAATGTTATAGGGATTTGTCTTCCCCATTCAGGCCTCCTCATGTGAGAGGCTGTTTTTCTCCACTTTGTGTCCAGAGCATCCCTCCCTCCTGTGGACAGTCCCATGTGTCATACAGCTTTCAACCATGTCTCCGCTCTTCCTACCCTCGTGGTTGTGGCCTCTTTTCTACATTTAAATGTGGAGAGTCTGTCCACCAGTCCTCAGGTCATTTCCTGGGTTATTTGCACTGATGTGGGTATTATCTAGTTGTATCCATGGGACACAGTGAGCTTAGGATCCTCCTACTCTGCCATCTTCCCAATTTTTCAGACATTTTTTTTACAAAAATTGAGATTATTGTCTAATACATGCATAATTCTTATATCTTGCCCTGCTCACTTCTTCCTGTATCATAAGCATTTAAGCAAACATCCTGATTTGTTTAATCATTGCATAATACTCCATTTCTCAGTCTATGAAAAATTAATTTACCCAAGCCCTCATTGCCGGATGTTTAGGTTAAATCCAATTTCTCAACTTCTACAGAAATCTCTCTGAATCTCTGATAGATTCCAAAAAAACAAAATCATTGGGTAAACATTTTTAAGGTTCAGATAAAGTTTAAAAGTAATAAAGGCCAGGAGTTATTTAATACCTTTCTCATTCATTCTTAACTTGTTAAGCACAGATTAACCCACCCCTGGTCTGAATTCTTCATCCTCATCTCAAGACCTCCTGTTGGAGTTATCTCACTGAACACCAGGTCTTTAGGAAGAGTTTAGAATCATTTTTAGAGAAAAGGGATTCCTGGGGCACTGCTAATATTCTATTTCTCAATCTGGGATGGGATTATATAGGTGTATTCAGTTTGTAAAAATTCACTGAGTTGTACACTTACGATTTGTCTGCTTTTATGTGTTATATTTCAATAAAAAGTATGCTTAGAAAATAGTTTTTAATGCTTCTTGAAGTCATTAATTATTAATTTCCTCAAGAGAGTCCTCAACAGCCATGAAATCCTTATAGTCTTGGGAATAAAATACTGTGTATATTTGAAAATTATTAGGTGCTTTTTTAGTTGTAAAGAATTATTTTCATCACCTGATTAAAGCCATTCATGCCAATATGACTGGGGCAATATTCTCAGGGCTCATTTTAAATTTATCATCAAATTAAGTATTCTGAAATTGGTGAGCTGACAAGAGGGGGAAGGGAACTTTTGGAGAGGAGGGTTCTTTCCTGTACACATCTTCCTTGGCTCCCTTGCCCAAAGAGAGAAGTATAATATGTCATCAGTCCACTCAGATTCTAGTTTTAGGATCTAAAATTCTAAGTACAAGATTACCTAGGACACACCCTTTGGCAAGTTCATTAGTTTCTGGGGTTAATTTCTCACCTATAAAGTGAGATTTGGTTCTCTCTGAGCAAGGCCAATACATATGGTTGGGAGGGTTGTTCACTGCACAAGGACACCTGGCTCAAGTATCTAACAAGGGATGATATCTAGTGTTCACCAGGCTATACAGTTCACTAGGTGCTGTATCTACTCAAAAGAAGAAAGACCTTTTTCTAATTTAGACAAAAATGCCAAAGGGGCTACTAGAAGAGGTTCTGTTTCCAAGGACTTAATCTTAATTTTCTGCAATTCACACACATGAATCTACTACTTCCCATGCTCCACCTCCCCTACTTTCAGGCCAGGCCCTGTGGATTGACTAGGTTGATTCACCATGATATATAGTCTGTATTATTTAGGCTAGAGGTCACAGCAGGGTGGATTCCCACAACCACACAACATAGATTTAACTTTAGTTCCAAGGTAAGCCCTGTCAGCCTTCTGCTCTGGGCATGATCCCCATAGACCCCTGGGTTCTAGACATCTGTGATGGTTGACTATGTGTGTCAACAAAGTTATGATGCCCAATGGTTGAGTTAAACACTAGATTAGACATTGCTATGGAGGTATTTTGTGATTAACATTTACAATCTATAAAAAAAAAAAACATTTACAATCTATAGACTTTAAATAAAGCAGATTGCCCTCTAAAATGTAGGTGGACCCCATCCAATCTATTGAAGGGCTTAGACTTTAGAGCAAAGACTGAGGTTCCCTGAAGAAGGAATTTGGCCTCCAGACTGCAACATATAAACCCTGCCTGGGTTTCTAGCCTGCTGGCCTGCAGTATGGATTTCAGACTTGCTAGTCACCACAATCTCATGAGCCAATTCCTAAATAAATTTCTCTCTTTCTCTCTCTATATATACGCACACACATATCAATAGGATACATTATATATCTTACTGATTCTGTTCTTTGGAGAACATTGACTAACACAGCATCTGAACACTGTGCCTTTCCAGTAGGACAAGGCCTGCTAGAAACTCCCAGGTTCTCAGGAGGCCTCTCAGTGGAAGAAGTGATCAGGAACACAGGGATTCATGATAGTCCAAAAATCAGAAACCTACATACACAGAAACCTGACTTTAACACTCACTTGAGAGGACTAGCAATGAATAAAAGCTCTGAACAGATCATTTTAAGAAAATATCCAAACAGAAAGGGTAAATCTTTATGAGTCAGGATCTGAAGGTGTTTTCATGACCATTTTTAATAATTCAGAAATTATCTTACATGCTTGACTTTCCTTATCTGGCAGTTATCCCTCAGGAATATAGTCTTGGACTCAATTTTCATTAAATCCTGGTCCTTTGAGATAAATGAAATAAAACACTGGGAGAAGCACATTGTATTCTTCTACCAGAGACTATATGATTTCATAGGAATTTCTTTAAATCCCTGGGCATTGTGCATTTTAAATAATCCATGTCATTCAGCTGATATTAAAAGCAAAGTGAACATCTAAAAATAGTTCAAACAAGAACATCTTCCCTTGATTTTCACTAGTAGGCCCAGAGTTTGAAATGGCATGTAAAGTCTACTGAAAAAAAAAAAAAAAAGTCTATTTAGGAATAGCAATCAATCATTTTCTTTTCTCTCCTCCCTGTCCCCCTTAATCTTTCTGGCAGATTAATCTGAAGAACTCTGCCCAACCATCTCATTTCCTGTGTGCACACACCCTGTAGACACATACAAGCAGATCATTATCATTCCGGGAGTGATCACAGACCAAATGTTATTTTCACCTTCTCCAGCTTTGCACAGTCTCATTCTGAAGACTCTGGCTGTCAGTCTGTCCTTCACATCTTGGTGGTATTTTTAGCACCATTTCCTTTCAGGTCTGCCTTTCTTCTGTCAGAATCCCCCTGGCAAAGAGATAGCTGCCTTCTAGCTTTTTCTACCTTCAACAGTTAATGTTCAGAGGGAAAATTCTTAAGTCTTAGTAGAGTAGCCTCAGTTATCTGCTGTGTTTGCTAATGATGATGAAGATGAGAAGGAGGAAAGAGAAGGAGGAGGAGGAAAAAGTGGCAATAAAGAAACAAAGATAACTGCAAGTTTCCTGCTGGTATGATTTGAGTCTTGCTCATCTTTGAATTCTTGCCTCTTAACATCATGCCTAGGACAGAGCATGTGCTTAGTCAGTGTTTGAATAATTAAATAGTATAAACAAAAATGAGCATAAATGGAAAAGAATGAATACCGCAGAGAGAGGGGAGAGAAGGAGAGAAAGGGAAGGAAGAAAGAAAAATTAGCTTAAACCAGGAAATATAAGGAGATAGTAAATAAAACACAGTTTCTAGAGTCAGAAAGATTGGTTTGAATCTCATTTCTGGAACTTACTAGCTGTGTCACCTTGGGCAAGTTTGTTAAGCTTTCTAAGCTCCAATTTCCTCACCAGTAAAATGAGGATTATTATAGCACCTACCTCATTGGGTTGTTCTGAGGACTAAGTGTAGTAATACATGTAAATAACATTCCAAATGTTAATTACTATAATTTCTTTAGCAGCAGCATCAAAGTCACTATTATCTACTGCTCTTGAAACTGGGTCTCTTCTGGAAATATTTTGATTTGGAAACCAATGAAAATTTAGAAGTCCATTTTGTGGATCCTCCTATGTGATACTTAGGAGGAAAGTCACCATGTTGGTTTCATGTTCTGACACTGTGGAATACATTAAGAACTTCTGTTGCATTTTGATATTTTAATCAATTAATTTAACATTTCTTCTGAATGCCCAAGGCACAACTTAAGAAGGTGAAGTAGATGAATCTTGTGTCACAGTATTAGTCACATTACAGTGAATTTTATTCACGGAGTTTATAATGGAATGTCTCCTTACATCCCAGAATATTTCCAACAGCCAAACGTGAACAAGCAGAACAGGTGGGTGCTCACTCACCTGGCAAGCAATCACATTTCATTTGCAACAAGAAGGAATTCCCTTTCTGATGACAGATGCACTTTTAGAACACACCTGCTGGGTGGACACTATCTCATAATCATTCAGGGGAACTGACCCAACAACCTTTCCCACACAGCAGGTAAACCTCAGTCCCAGCCTGTTCATCCACATCCTCAAGGAAATGAAGGCAGGGGGATCAGGAAGTTTCTAGGGAAGAGCAGGGGGCGGAAAAACCAAAGGAGTCATTAGAGTCTGGTTTTTTTTTTAAATAAATTTATTTTTTATTGGTGTTCAATTTGTCAACATACAGAATAACACCCAGTGCTCATCCCGTCAAGTGCCCCTCTCAGTGCCACCCAGTCACCCCCACCCGCCGCCCACTTCCCCTTTCACCACCCCTAGTTCGTTTCCCAGAGTTAGTTCGTTTCTTTCATGTTCTGTCTCCCTTTCTGATATTTTAATCCCATGTCTATCCACCATTTTTTTTCCTTCCCACTCACCCACCCAAGAACAAAATAAATACTTGCTAGAAAAAAAGAAAAGACTAGTGTTGAATCACCATCTACTGATACACTTGTTTTACAAAATCACTACCCTAGGGTTATAATTTTTTTATAGGTGGTTGGCCTTCCTCTTCCCTCTCCTTTCCCACGGAGCAAGCCTAATGATATAACCTTTCACCTCGATCAGAATCATGGGCCCAATTATTTTTGAAGTGAAAGAAAAAAATAATGACTATATGTCATGGTACTCAGAGTTTGCAGAATGCAGAAAACACATGGCTGTTAGTATTTGATTTTAACAAACCTTGTTCCAAATCTGTGATTTTTATCACTCCAAGAGCCTCTTTCTTTGAAACTCCAGGAATGAAGCTGAGAATGATAGGGGCTCATCTCAATTGCACATAATAATTATCATGACAGCATTTGTATTTGACAAATTAAATTCATAAGCAAGGGCTTCTATCTCCATTTATAAGAATTTTAAAAATATGCTACCCAATAAAGAGTAGCATAACAAAAGAGAATTTTCCTTTAACATAGACTGACTGGAAAGGAGTTTACCTAAGGCTTAAATGCAGTCAGTCAAACTGAAATTCACTAACTATAAGTTTCCCAGAAAATGCCCATCCTTCTTCACAATGCTAGACAAGATCAGCTTTAGAGTCATAGTTTCAGGGACTTAGTCTGTTCATGCTGCCATAATGGAAATGCCACAGATTGGTAGTTCACAACAAACATTTATTCTTATAGTTCTAGAAGCTAGAAGTGCAAGATCAAGGATCCAGCAGATTTGGTATCTGATGAAGAATTCCTGGTTCATGGATGGCTGTCTTCTTGCTGTGTCCCCACCATGGTAAGAGGGGCCAGGGAGCTCTAGAGTGTCTTACATAGAGCGCTAATCCAAATCATGAGGGCTCCACCCTGGGTGTTGGGTTTCAACATAGGAATTTTGGGAGACATGAACATTCAGGTGATGGCAGAGACTGAGTCCCAGCCCTGAAAGTGTTGGGTGAACTTGAGCAGTTCACTAAAGTATGTTGCCTAGGACGCCTGGGTGGCTCAGCAGTTGAGCATCTGCCTTTGGCTCAGGGCGTGATCCCAGGATCCGGGATTGAGTCCCATATCAGGCTCCTTGTGGGAAGCCTGCTTCTCCCTCTGCCTGTGTCTCTGCCTCTCTTTCTGTCTCTGTGTCTCTCATGAATGAATAAATAAAATCTTAAAAAAAAAAAAAAGTATGTTGCCCGTTCTTTCCATCTGTGAAATGTAGATACTGCCCACCTCACAACACTGTCACAGGAACTAATGATTTCATGTGTGAGGGCATCTAGTAAACCAGCAATGATCTTTCAGCTAGAGCAATTGGGGAAGGCATCATGACAGAGAGAGTCTCCAAACTGAGCCTTAAAAAGGAGCAGGGTCTCAATAGGTAAGAGAATGGGAACAATGTGGCAGGTAATCATCATGACAGCAGCAAAGACAACACAGGTACAAGAGGTGAATCAGACTAATAGCAGTAGGGGAGAGTGCTGCAGTCATGGGAAAGAGGCCTTTTTTTAGTCCTTCTGTCTGAATGTCCACAAGATTCTTGGGATTAATATTTTACAGAGTTGCATTTTGCATAAAAGTTTGATAAAAAAATAAACCACACAAAATGCTAATTTTCTATAAGATATACATTTTCCTGTCCAATTTTTTTGACAAGCTGTATTCTTCATAACTATGCAGCCTCTAATCAGTCCCTCAAGTCACTTAACCAAAGGTTCTCAAAGTAAAGTCCCCAGGCCTACAGCAATGATCACCTGCTATGGTATGGGAAGAATAAAGGCCCCCCAATGATGTCCACATCCTAATCCCTGAGACCTAGGAATATATGTCTCACAGCTAAGAAGAATTAAGTTTCAGATGAAGTTAAAGCTGCTAAACAGTTCACTTTATTTATTTATTTATTTATTTATTTATTTATTTATTTTTATTTATTTATGATAGGCACACAGTGAGAGAGAGAGAGGAAGAGACACAGGCAGAGGGAGAAGCAGGCTCCATGCACCGGGAGCCCGACATGGGACCCGATCCCGGGTCTCCAGGATCACGCCCTGGGCCAAAGGCAGGTGCCAAACCACTGTGCCACCCAGGGATCCCCAACAGTTCACTTTAAAATAAAGAATTATCCATGTAATCACAAAGATCATTAAATGGGTAAGAGGGAAGAGGAAGAGTGAAGAACCAGATAGAGAGCATGGTGAGACTCAACCAGTCATTGCTGGCTTTGAAGATGGAAGATAGCCATGGATGAAGGAATGCGAGCAGCGTCTAGAAACTAGAAAATGCAAGGAAACAGATTCTTCCCATAGGACCTCCATACAACCCTGCCACACCTTGATTTTAGCCTGCCCAGACCCATTTTGGACTTCTGTCCTGCAGAACTATGGAATAAAAAACGTGTTGTTTTAAGCCACTGAAGTTCTAACAACTTGTTATAGCAGCATAAGAAAACTAATACATCTGGAAAGTTGCTAAAAAGGCAAATTCTCTGGCCACAACCCAGACCTACTGAATCAGAAAATCTGAGGGTGGGGCCCAGAAATCTGCCATTAAACAAGCCCCTGGGGATAATTCTAATGCACACTAAAGTTTGAGAGCCACTCACCAGACTAAGCAAACACACTCAGACACTGATCTCCAAGAAAAGTCAACACTGACAATTAATGACTTGATTAGCCATGATAAAATTTACTAGTGCCATGTCCTGCCTTAACAAGTATAGAATAGGAAACCCAACCAAATCATTGCTGATTCAGATTCCTTCATTGCTCAGAGTCCTCACTTGGAATAACAGCGATGAATATGTCCTAGTCCAAAGCCTACCTGGAAGCTCCTTTTAAAATTCATTTCTGATTCCAACCTGACTTGTAACAAGGGTGAAGTCATTTGCCTCTCTCTCACTAAACTTGAGTAAGAGGGGGGAAATGTGGGTGGGTGAATGTCCAAGTAAATTGAAGATGTATGATGACTTCTTCCAAGAAAGAGAGGCAGACTCGATATACTCATAGACATGGAGGAGTGGGTGTTCTTATTGTCCATGAAGCTGGTCCCTCCATCTTGAGCCTAAGTCCTGCCCACTCCTCTTGCCACAGCACTGCTAATATCTCCAATGATAAGGACCTCACTACCTCCCGTGACAAACTGTTCCATTCAGAGAAGGCTCTAATTCTGAAATCTAAATTCCTTTCATCTGGCAGCTGATTTTCTTTGGCCCTCATGCTTCATTTCATACTGGCCTACACTGAATTATTTGAAGTCTCAGGTGTACACTCACATGCAAGACTGAAATACAGCTAGTTGCATCCTCCACTGAGTACACTGGCTTGTTTTCTCAGCACTATTAGCCTCTACTGACCTCAAAGGGAGGCATGTGTGTAAGCTAGGCAGGAGGTAGACATGGACCCGGTTAAAGGCAAAGTGCTTTAAAAGCCTTTGATGAAAGGCATTAAGGCTTGAAAGGGTTGTTTCTGAAATACTACACCTCCCTTTTAAGAACTCTTAAGATCTGGAGGGTGATACTCTCTCACCCCAGAAGAATTCAAGCATGAATGTTCTTAGAGCCTCCAATTAAGAGTCCAATTCCATCTCCCCAGATGCTCATTTCCACCAAAAGTACCTACTTGTTTGCTTTTTTTTTTTTTAAGGAACATATAAAACAATGCTGAACAATATCTGAGTTAAATAACCACTAGATAGGTGTTGACAAATTAAGGTATAAAAGCCCAATAGCTGTACTTAATACATAGAACTATAAATTAAAAGAAAACCTCAAATCATTCTTGTATTATTTATTAATTAATCCAACTGTTATGTGCATCTATTATGTGCCAGCCACTAAAATAGGTACTAGAACATGATGATGAACTAGACAGACACAGTGCCTGCCCTCTTAAGGCTTAGAGACTCCATTTAAACATCAGCTCATCTGTTTTCATAAGGTCCTGGGGCATTCAAGGTCAGATGGTTCTATCATTTATAAAGTAATTTAGGAAAATGTGCCTATTGGATTGGAATGCACCTAGATCCTTGAGTCAGATGGCTAAATGATGTTACATATTATTTTTAGAGAAGGGAGTTAAAAACCCAAGATTAAACCGTCTTTGGATTTCCTAGATGCTGCATGTTAAGTATGTAAGAGAATCTCATTCTTATTCATTGTTATATTGGTTTCTTTAAGGAAATGATGGGTGCCCAAAAGGGGCTTCTTTAATAGGATGCTTTTTTTTTTTTCTTTCTTACTTTATGTTTTGATGTTGATTCCATCTGCATAGAGTTCAAATTTGGTGGCCAATGTCACTGGTTAATCAGAAGTATTATGAGCCCACAGTATTCCCTGGGATCTCTACCAACCTCTGGGGACTGGCTCCCCTCATTCCACTTTTAGTAAAAAGTATGAACTATCAATAGCTGTCATAGTATTAGCTCTTACCACTACCCCAAATGCTAGCATCATCTGGATTCGCCTATAAAATCAATCCTGGAAGATCAGAAGATGCTTAAGACATAAAAACTCTTCTATAAAAACAAAAGAACTGCTCTTCTGGATCAGGATACTAGCTGTGACAGAGATCCCAAAAAGCATCTTATGGAAGGACACAGTGGTGCCCTTTGATGTGAACTCAAAAAGTCAGATCAAAACTAAAAAAACAAAAAACAAACAAAAAAAAATTAAATCTGTTCCCTCCACAGCCAACTCTATCAACCATAAACACATAGTTCTTGTAAACTTGCCTCAATTCTTCAGTAAGAAACAAAAGTACATTACCCAATATGAAGTGGGACTTTTTAATATTACAATAAGTTTGCCTTTCAAAGAATACTTTAGAAATTCAGAACTTGTGAACTCTTCATGATACTATCTTTTCAGTCTTCACTTTTGTGGGCTAAATAATACTGGCCTTTTCATTCATTTTAATAAATACAGTCCCTGCCTCTCCTTGTGCCCTTCCAACTCCTCATCCTCCCCTGTTTATGCTTAGGTTTTATCTCCCCATAGCCTTCTATTCTGCAACATCTTTCCTTTCTTGTGGTGCAGTGCCTGTGTTCAAATATAGCACAAACCTTGTCAAGGGTAAACCCATCTTTCTCTCCCACAATGGTAAGAAAATGCTGTTCAGCTGCCAATATGCCTAAATGATGGCCTAATGAACTTGTTGTATTTTTTAAAAATTTGTTGTGGTTTCTTTTTTTTTTTCTTTTTTTTTTTTTTTTTTTGCAGCCAATGTCTTCATTGGCTCCTGTGCTCTTTTTCAGATCATACCTGGTAATCCAGAACCTAGTAATCCACTTAAACAATTTATTCTCCCACATATTCAAGACCTTTATCTATTTTGAACAAGAAAATAGAAAAATGCTGAGATTTTCATCATGTTATTCCTTGGGATGGCATCTAGGCTAGAAGAAACAACCAGCACATCAACCTCTGGATAGAAGGAGCTTCTCCTTCAAGAAGCTTTTGCACCAAAAGACAGACACAAAATTCATGTAAACATTTTGTAAAAGCAAAAAAAACCTAGAAATATACCAAATATCCAGCAACTGTGAAATGAATAAATACAGGGTGGTTATTCACATAGCAGAACATTATACAGCAACGAATACTAATGACCCACACATCATGGATGAATCTCCACTCAACACCATGGATAAATATCTAGAGATGTGCAGTCCAACAGAACTTTCTGCAATGATATAAATATTCTAGAATATGATGCTAAGCAGAAGACAAGACATGACTCCATTTCTGTGAGGTTAAGACAGAAAAAACTAAACAACATATTGATTAGAGATGTATATATGTTGGTAAAACATGATGGAAAGCAAGAAAATATGCAAAATTCAAACTGGTGTCTCAGGGAGGTGGGGGATCCAATAGGAGTAAGGCAGACAGGGAGATTCAATAGTTTTGGAAATATTCTTAAGTGGAGGGGAGATCTACAAGTGTTTACATTTTTATTTTTAAACTATATGCAGATATTGTACACATTTTTACATGTACTAGAAATTTACAAAATAGAAGGTAAGAGTGCAAAGCAATAAAAAAGGGAGGGAATCCTCATTCCATGAACGGGCTTAAGCAGAATTTCCTTCTAGCACAGTGTTACTCTTTATCTTTCCCGTGTCCCCAGAATCCAATCTGCAAGACGTCTCACCATTCCAGGCGTCATCTTGCCCTCCTCTGAAGATAAATAAATAAATAAATAAATAAATAAATAAATAAATAAATAAATAAAACTCACATGCAACACCACATCAGACCTCCCCACCAACAGATCTCCAACTCAGCTTTATGGACTGTCAGTTTATTTAATGCCGCATAGGCAGTGGACAGGGTACTGGATTATAAGAGACCAAGACTGGGGTCTGCTGAAACACTCCCCAGCTTTGATGACTTTGGGCAACTCATTTCATCTCTCTCTCTGCTCAGCCCCTTCAGAAGAGCCCCTGGAGTTAACCAGCGCTGCTCCCTTTTTAAATAGTCTTATGTTGGACTCCTTGGTTTAGTTTCTTTTGAAGATTAGACCACTTTAAAAAAAAAAAGTTCAAAAGCCTCTAGACCAAATGATCACTAAGCGTTTCCTTGCTGGAACATTTTAGAATTCTGTGTTTTGTGAAAGCCACATTGGGCTGGGCACTGTTATACAGGTAGATACAAAGGAACTGAAACTAGATCACAAAACTGGCATCTTACAGAAAAAGCCTAACTGTGTATTGCCTAGAATGATGGATTATTCCAGAAGTTCTCTCAGACTTTCCTTGTTCCCATTTCAGAACCCACTTCTTATCCTATGATCCTTACTTCCAGGCATCTGACAGGAAATCTGGCTAACCAGTTCAATCATTACTAAAGAGAAATAATGCAAGAGGGACTGTGATTAGGGGTATTTTCTTTAACGGGAGGAATTGCATGGGAATTTTCATAGGAATGCCTGGAGGCCCACAGCTCTCTCCTGTGACCCTGTCCATTCTCTTATGTTTCTAGTACTCATGGGATAGTAGCTCAGGCCCCTTGGCCATTCTGTCCTCAAGTCTTCTTCCTCCACCTGTTCTTGGGTTTCTCTTCCACTCTGCTTGGCCAATCATGTGTTAAGTGTTCCAGATCAGACACTGTCATTTAAACCCCTATCTTCTGGGCATGATGAATTTCAGGTACAGGTAGAGATACAAAGTCAATTCTACCAAGGACTACTTGGCCCATAAAACTCACCACTGCCTGACAGGACAGCATGGGAGATTCATCCTTTAGCCAAGGCTTCAACATTACTGTCCTAATAAAAGATTGGCCATTGGATTGTCACCCCACTTTGGGCCTCACTCTCTACTTTTAACTCATTCTAATTTCCAAATGAAATGTGCCAGTTGTTGTTCTAAAGAATAATAGAAGGAAATAGTAATTTTAAAAATATATGAACTTGTTATATAGACTTCTAACTAGCCTATAGTTCTTCAAATTGATCATATTAATGAGAAACTTAAGGTTCACAAAGATTTCTGCAAGGTGCAATTCTGATATGAAATCACGACACATGCTCTGGAGAAACAGAGGCTGCCCTTCCTTTTCCTCTCTGCCCTCTTGTACTTCATACAGGGGGAGTGGAGCTGAACTCCCATGAGAACCACACAGCCATGCTGTGTCAATTTCTGACACTCACATTGAGTTTGAAATTAGAAAATTTTAAGTGTTGCCAGTAAAGATAAGTAATTTTCTCCTTGGGAGAAAAAGTCAGCATAGGAAGAAACAAACTGTTTCTGTCTCAGTCATCCCAGTGATCAACAGTTTCTTCAAAACACAAAAATAAGTTCCCTGTCTGCTCCTATTGCAAAAAGGCATCTTCATTTGTTTATAGCATCACTACTAAACATACTGGCTTCCCCACCCATGGTCTGGAAAATAATTCTCTAGGATTTTTATAAACAAGTTGAGTGGAGGAGGCTCAAAATGATCCTCTCTCTAAAGGGAATTATACCCAGCCCCCAAACTCCAGCATGCATGAACTCAGTGCCCAAGGAATTCAAACTAATCCACCCCATTCTCAGTGGCTGGGTCTGGTGGTCCACATGCATCTCCTCCTATCCAAGGGAAATGGGCACCATCTCATTTGTGAGCAGGACTCTACAAACTGGAATCCCTTCCATTTATATTGCCATTAAAAAAAAAAAAAGGTAACAAGTAACATTTGATAATTATCATTTTTAAAGAAACTTAACCCATTCTCCTTTGCCCATTATTCCATACTATACCAGCAGCCCATGGACGGCCATCCCAACCTCATCTCCCACTGCTCCCTAAGCCTTCTGCCAGAACCAAACTTTTTTCTAAAGTAGGTTCCTGTGGAGCCCAACATGGGGCTTGAATTCATGACCCTGAGATCAAGACCTGAGCTGAAATCAAGAGTCAGATGCTCAACTGACTGAGTCACCCAGGTGCCCCAGAACCAAACTCTCTTAACCTCTATCTCTCTGCTTCCCCTTACACAGTTCCGACCTGGATGCATTCCCTACCTTCGGAATTCTTTCCAATGTTCAAAGCCCAAATGCTCACCTCCTCCTTAAAGCCTTCTTAAACATTCCAGGCAGAAATCTCTACTTCTTATAGATGTTTATAGATCTTCTGGCTTCTACTCTTAACTTGCCATTTTTATGTACTTATTTGTTGGATGAGATTTTTGGTTTATTTGTTTTGAACTTTAAAATAACACCTACCTATCCTAGCCTGAAATATCTACCTCCACTAGTCTGAAAGCTTCAATGGCTAAAGGGGTTGTACAGAAGATGCCTTAAACTTTTGTGGGTCACCTATATATCTACCACATGTCTTTACACAGAGTGGGTGAATCGACAGAGTCTGTTGATAATGTTTGAAAAGTAAAGATTCCAAAGAAACCCAAAATATGTTGCCAAACACAGGAACAGATCCCTCTTTAACAAACAGCTGATCTACATGTTCACAAAGTATTCCTAAGATTGTTTGAACCAAATCCCTAGAATTTTGTCTACATCAATTTCATAGACATTAATAATTTCTCGGTTAAATTTTTACCTTTAGGGATAATGGACTAGAGACCCAAAATCCAGCCCAAGTTCTCTCTGCAGAGCTCTAGGTTTGGTCTTCCACCTATATCATGCACGATATCCTGAAGACCTTAGGATTACCAGGATCATTTTGTCCAGGTCAACCCAAAGAGGGTAATAGGAAGCAGATTCATTCCTTCCATCTCCCAGTCTCCTCAGAACCCAAGGCCAGACCAGTTCTGACTTGTAGATGTTCAAAGATGGTCCAGTGTCAGATATTTATCTCATTGAATGCTTCCATATCTGTTGCTTCATTGGCCAAATGAAAAAATGAATAATTTTTTACCATATCTACTTAATAGTTGGATAATCACTAGTCCCTATGACTATTACCTAATTTTATCTTTGCTGTTTTAATAAGAATTGGGGCTTATCTAAAGACTTTCTTTGGACCCAAGTTCTCCAACATCCAATAAAGATATAAGTATATATACATCTACCACACAAATAATACCAATGATTCTATCAATATATATTATCAGTAGAAAGTTACCATCTCTGAGGTGCCTGGGTGGCTCAATCAGATAAGCGTCTGACTCTTGATATCAACTCAGGTCTTGATTTCATGGTAGTGATTTCTAGCCCCATGTTGGGCTCCATGCTGAGCATGGAGCCTATGAAAGAAAGAAAAAAGGAAAGAAGGAAGGAAGGAAGAAGGAAGGAAGGAAGGAAGGAAGGAAGGAAGGAAGGAAGGAAGGAAAGAAGGAAGGAAGGAAGGAAGGAGAAAGAAAGAAGAAAGAAAAGAAAAGAAGAAAGAAAAGAAAAGAAAGAAAGAAAAGAAAAGAAAAGAAAAGAAAAGAAAAGAAAAGAAAAGAAAAGAAAAGAAAAGAAAAGAGTTACAATCTCCTAATTCTAATTCTCCTAATCTCCTTTCTTGGGGCAAATTGTCCATTATTCTTCATTTTTCATATCAAAATATTTTTCTTTGTAATAAATTATTAGTCTAAGAGACAGTAGCTGCTAACTTGTTTTTAGTGACATTACTTAACAATATTACAAGTCTGGCTATTCTAGTTCCTCAAAATCAATTCAAAAATTGCACCCACCTATGAAATTCAAAGCTTGGGAACCACTGGCTAGAGAAGGTAGACCTAACTTCAGCATCACATGCTGTCTTTTGTCTTTTATTCTCATTTGTACCTTTCTCAAAGCCATTATTTATGGAAGTACTCACTGAGTACCTGGCACTGTACCTGGGGTTAGGATTACAGACATAGAATATAGATATGATTATCAGTTTGCCTAAGGTCTAGGGAAGAGGCAAGCAGTTATCCTACAAAAAAGTCATTTCCATTTTCCAACCATGGTAGGTTCTAGAAAAGGAATATCTGGTCCTTCAGAACTCAACCTTTCATCCTTTTGAAGGGCTCTGTCTACATTAAAGCAATTGTCCATTTTTTTCTAGGAACCTAAAAAATAAAAGAGTCTGAGCCTCTCTCAACTTCTAAGATGCTCTCCTTTGATGCTCAGTCACCAAGTCCCAGGCTCATTTTGACCTTTAAGTTGCTTTCTTCAGCTTCAGTTAATGTTCAATAAACCAAAACATATCATCCTTTATGCTCCACAATTCCTCTTTAATGGTAGTATGTTGCTCGTGAAATATTTCTCTTATCATCTTTCCTGAAGGAGATTCCAGTCAAGACAAAGAAGAAAACAATTAAGGAGTTATTCAAACAAGAAGTACATGGCAGATCATAATCATAAATTAGATAATCAAAAGGATAAAATTTAATAAGGACAAAAGGTGAAAATGATAAAAGGGCTTCTTGTCTCCAGAGAAAGTAAGCAGTTCCTCTATTCCATCTTCCAGCTTCCACACCCCATACCCTGTGGCTAGGGAGATTTTTTCTTGTGACACATCATTTGGACTTCTTGTAGCAAGTGAGAAGGGATAAGTGCAGTGACATGTTAGTAAGCTGGCTTTCTGAAGGAAAAAAAATTGATTTATAGCATTGGAAATGAGTTTCCAGTGGGACAAATATTCTTGCTATGGCCAATTTCAAACTACTAAGTTTAGCAGCCAGAACAGAAAATTCCTAAGTATTTAACTGCGAGTTCTCATGAACTTGTGTAATAGCTCCTACACACACCAGATGAGTGGCATTTGAGAAGTGACTGCTCCAATCCTAGATCTTCATCAGCTGGTAAGAAACTAGTCATTTTAGTGGGGCTAGATAACTCCTTGAGTTCAGTGAGACCAAGCTAGCACATCAGCAAGGATACATTTATTCACTTGTGACAAACCTGAAGATGGGAACCAATGGCATTGGGACCAGAGTCAAGGAAAGACTGATACTTCAAAGAGGAAATGCCCAGGCACTGCTGGGCAGGGAGGGACCGATTATAGGCAAGCTGAGGACACAAAGGACCACAGAGATGAGTTAGGGGAGAGAGAGAGGGAGACCTCGGGGGTGGAGAGAAGATGATGATGACACACAGAAGTACCCCCCAAAAGCCGCCAACTACAAAATAGGCTCTTTTTACAACTTCACCTTCAACTGATACGCGTTTGCAGAATTGAGTTCCCTGAAAAAGTTTCACTTGGTTTCCAAGGAAAAAACTAGGAAGATATGGTTTTCTGTCCTGTGGTCTGTCCCCCCCAGGAATGTGATTGCAGGAATGTGAACTCAAGCTGATAGCTCCTTTCTACACATATGGAACAGCTTTGGGATGGGAAAAGATTTTTTAAAAGACTGGAAAAAAATCCCTGTAGAGCAACTTGGCTTTTGGTTAATGGGTCTGATGAACAATTTGAGGGAAATAAGAACTGTGGCAAAATGGAGTTTTTTAAATTCTGAGTTGCTCCTTAGAACAGGGCTTTACCATTCAGTAACCAGACAGTGGGTTTCCTGGGCTTGTTAAGGCTATTAATTTGATTACTTTTAATATAAAAATTTTAAACAAAAAAATTTTCATTTCAGTGAGTTGGAAAGATAGATAGATGGTAAATTGATAGAGGTGACTATCAAACACTAGGCTTCCCTCCTCGCTGCTCCTATTGGTACCTTCCTCTTTCCTGCTCTAGGGAATCCACATCATCCCATCCTGAGTATTGAGAACTAGTGAGATTCTAATCTGAGGCAGATTCAGGCCCATGCTGTGGCCAGGTCCATTAGAATTTTTGTCAGTATCTCTAAGAACCTGTTTGCAAGACTTCTCACTAGAAGTAAGGATTCATGCTTTGAAGATTCAGAGACAGAGACACAGTGAAAGAGGCAGAGAATGAGATATATATTTATATAAATATATTTATATTAAAGAAGTAGCTTACACAATTGTAGAGGCTGGCAAGTCTAAAATTTCTAGAGCAGTCGAGGAGGCCAGAAACTCAGCAGGATCTCTGCAATCCTGAGGCAAAATTACTTCTTCCCCAGAAACCTCAGTCTTTGCTCTTTTTTCTTTTTAGATTTTATTTATTTATTCATGAGACACACACACACACACACACAAAGAGAGAGAGAGAGAGAGAGGCAGAGACACAGGCAGAGGGAAAAGCAGGCTCCATGCAGGGAACCCAATGTGGGACTCTATCCCAGGTCTCCAGAATCAGGCCCTGGGATGAAGGTGGCGCTAATCCACTGAGCCACCTGGGCTGCCCTCAGTCTTTGCTCTTAAAGCATTTGACTGATTAGATATGGCCCACCCACATTATCAAGAGAAATCTCCTTTAAAATAAACTGACTGTAGATGTTAATCCCTTCCTCCACTATATCTTGACAACAACACCTAGACCAGTGTTTGACCGAACAGCTGGGCACCACAGCCAAGTTGACTCATAAAATTAACCATCACAGGTGGGATCTGAACTCAGTCTCTCTGGCCCCTGGATGGAATTTCTTCTTTACTGCCACTCTAGTACTGTTGGGTCCCATTGCCAGCATCAGTGGTTGTGTTAATGTGATAGTTACCACAGTGGCCACCTCATGTCTGTTCTCTGTGACTCCTAGATGCCCCCTATAGCCTCTGGTCCTCTTCTCTCTGATATGTTCTATTGGGAAGAATGACTCTAGCCTCTTTGGAGGTTCAGTTTCTTCAATATTTTATTCTAATATATGGGCCCACAGGGGCAAATACCACCACCTGGAGTGCCTGTCAGCCCCCTGTAAGAACCTTCAAGCATATTCTGCTTCCTCTGTCAAAGGGTAGTGTCCATTAGAGATCAGTGTGGGCTCTGGTCTGTATCATCCTTGGCTTAAGACCCAGATGGGAGGATGCCTGGGTGGCTCAGTGGTTGAGCATCTGCCTTTGGCTCAGGGCGTGATCCTGGAGTTCTGGGATCGAGTCCCGCATCGGGGTCCCTGCAGGGAGCCTGCTTCTCCCTCTGCTTGTGTCTCTGCCTCTCTCTGTGTGTCTCTCATTAATAAATAAATAAATCTTATTTTAAAAAAAAAGACTCAGATGGGTCTGCCATCCTTTGGAAATTTGCCAGTCAATGGCGCAGAGGGAACATGGAACCATGCCCTGGCTCTTGAAGCTTCTACTGGAAAATGACACTCATCCCTTCCATTCACTTTTCATTGGCCAAAGCATGGCCATACGAGCCACAGAAGAGCAGGGGAAGTACCACCCCACCATGTGCCTGGAAGGAGAGCACCTGGTCAATGTTCGGTAACTGGCACTGACCGCTACCCCAAGTTCTCTCAGCTCACCTGCAGAGCTGATGGACATGCCTCAGTGAGTTGTCGAGTCTTTCCTGGATCAGATCACCAGCCCCTTCTCCCCACTCCCCAGGTGCTTGTGGGTCTCCAACCAGCCAATGCACTCATAACCTTCCTTCTCTCTCCAGTCTTCCTTTTTCTCTGCCTTTCCTACACTGCCTACACTCAGAAATGACACTTCAAAGTCAGTGCTAGAATTTTATCATGGAAACACGCTTTGCACAATATTAATAGACAGTGTCTACCAAAGAGAAAGAGGTATTTCCCCAAGCTTTTCTGATTCAACACCTTGACTCATTCATTGCAAACCACCCAAAACCAGTGGCTACCGGGTACTTAAAGTGACCATGTGTTTCTAACAACATACAGTTAATGATGAGAAAGAATTCTTAGTTAATGATGAGAAAGAATTATGAAAAAAATGTAAATAAAAGAATGTTCTGATATACAGAATAATTTCAATTTTGTGAAACAAAATATTCGTATGTGCAACTCTTAATGGATAAAAAATACTTCAAAATAATGGAGGACTTTTTTCTGGAAAGTGAAAGAATTGATTGATATGTTCTCTGGTTTACAAAAGAAGAACGTATGTATATTCCTTTAATTAGGAAAATGGTTTTTTTAAAGATTTTATTTATTCATTCATGAGAGACACAGAGAGGAGAGAGAGGGGCAGAGACACAGGCAGAGAGAGAAGCAGGCTCCATGCAGGGAGCCCGATGTGGGACTTGATCCCGGGCCTCCACGATCACACCCTGGGCCAAAGGCGGCGCTAAACTGCTGAGCCACCAGGGCTGCCGGAAAACTTTTTCAAAATAGTTTTTAAAGGTTTTAAAGTCCACACGGATGGAAGTTTTTCACCTTCTCATTGCCTTTTAATCAGTCTTATAGGCAAGAATCTCCCCCTTACATCTCATTAAACTCTGTTTTACAGGAATGTAAATCTGTTTCATTCTCTCTGGATAATAAAAAAGGTAGGGATGGGGTTAAGAGAGGTAAGGTGTCTCCCTAGATCACTGGAACTATGCTAGAAAACTAACTAGGGTAATTGTCTCAATTCCCCAACTCCTCCTGTGGCTGCACAGAACCCACCCAGAGGAAGGCCCTCCTCTTCCCCACTGGACTAAGGTCACCTTGGAGGGAATGTGGAGGTGGGGTGGGCTGAGGATGGGCAGATGCCCTGCCCAAAAAGAAGGCACTTCTTCTCCAAGCCTAGACACCGTCCCAGGTCCAGACATGCCAAGTCGAACCAGGGCTTCTCTGTACATCATTCTGGATTTATCCCATCATCTGCCAGTCCTCACTGGGCAGAGTGTGTGGCTAGTGAAACTGTGCAGGGGGCAGACTTGTGTTGGTTTTAAAACATGGATGCACCACATACACTTGAAAGGTGGTGCGTGGCCCCCATCAGAGTTCGACCAGAGTCAGAAGGCACAAAGGACAACAGTACATTCATGCAATTACTACAAGCTCTGGAGTATTTTTTTCTTTTCTCAATTTATTTAGGAACATAATCCTTCCAGCCTTACCTACTTCTTTCGGCCACAAAGAGGAGGCACAAGGAAAGACAGCTGGGGGGAGAAAAGAAGAGGACACACTGGCTTACAATGAATAGTACTAACAGCAAACACTAACAGCATTTACTATGTGCCAAACTCTTTCTACACAGTATCTCAATTAATCCTGCCACAACCTCACGCAGCAAGGATTATGATGGCACACGGTTTAGGGACAAGGAAACAAAAGTTCTGCAAGTTCAAGTGCCATAGCGATATTGGTTCAGACCATAGACTCAGGAGCCAGATTGCAAGGATATGAATCCTGGTTCTGCCATTTACTGAGGTGTCTGACTTTGGCATGTCATATAACCTCCCTATGCCTCAGCTTCCTCATTGGTAAAATGGGGATGACACGTGTGCCTTCCTCACCAGGTGATTGTGAGGATTAACACAAAGAATTTAGAAACCGTACCTGGCCCAAGACACCTGGGTGGCTCAATGGATGAGGATCTGCCTTTGGCTCAGGGTGTGATCCCAGAGTCCTGGGATCAAGTCCCACATCAGGCTCCCTGCAGGGAGCCTGCTTCTCCCTCTGCCAATATCTCTGCCTCTCCCTGTGTGTCTCTCATGAATAAATAAATAAAATCTTCTTTAAAAAAGGGAAGGAAGGAAGGAAGGAAGGAAGGAAGGAAGGAAGGAAGGAAGGAAGGAAGGAAGGAAGGAAGGGAGGGAGGGTACCTGGCCCTTGACAAAGGTTATAAACAAGGGTTTGGTTTGAGTGCTCTGTGCCCACTTCAGTGGGTACAGCCTGGCCACCTCCCAACCCTGTCTGCTGTCCTTCTGGCTGCCCTCAAGCAGCTACAAACATGTTAGATCTGTAGTACCCCTGGGTTTTTAGGACTCACCTTGGATTTTGATATATATCCAAATTGGAAGCTTAGTTTAAGAGAAAAAAGAAAAATCAATTCTTCCAGCTGACACCAAAGCTGAATAAAGGAAGTGCAGGGATGATGAGCACTAGTCCAGACAAGAACTTCCTTCCCTTTGCTCAGCCTGGGCTAAATCCACAAGCCTAATTACCATCATTCACATCCCAGCTTCAGCGCTGCCTCAAATGGCAGATGAAACAAAAGTGTCTCCTCTATGAGATGCAATAAACCTTCAGGGAACAACAGCAGAATTTGAGAATAAATCTCCAACTCCATCATGGGCCAGCTATATGGCCTGGGGTAAGCTTTTTCAGTTTCTTCATCTGTGAAGTAGGGATGATCACCTCCATCTGTCACATTGCTGAGAAGGGTAACTGCAGGCATGGTATAGATGAAAGGCCTCTCAGAATTTTCTGTAGTCCAGTCCCTACAGAAATAAAATCACATTAATCATGGGTTTTTTTTTTTTAACTCTCTATATTTTATAATGTTCTGATATGTTGAGGACCAGGCTAGCTGGAGAGAGACTGCCCCTCCAGGGTTAGCTAGTTCCTGGAGACAGCTTGCAGTATGACTCTTTTATACTCTTATGCTGTGTTAAAGTGATGGAGACTGGGCTGTGTTACAAATAAATCATTTTGTTGTTGTTGTTGTTGTTGTTAAAAAAAAAAAAAACTTGCCTATGAAGGTGTTCATATGTAAACCAATCAACCCAAAGCCTTTGCCCCCAACTACCTCCACTCTTTAACTCACACACACTAAGCCAATTTACCCCCTTCCCTCAATCACCCCAGGGCCAGGTACTAGACAACTAGAGACCATCCCTATGGCCCAGAGCCTGTCAAAATTATTCAAACCAGCCAATCCTAAGATATTTATCCTTCCTTGTAAATGTCCCAAGGTAGTCTGATTGGCAAAGGATACTTATGCATTCTGAGTCCTTAATACTCTCAAGATAAAAAATACTGCTGGGAACCAGCAGCTATTTCCCCAAAGAGGTGGCACAAACCAGAAAGCCAACAGAGCTACAAATGTGTGAAGCCTCACGTAGATACTCTCATAAAAGTATATAAGCTCTGCCCTTTGACTTTAAAACACATGTAAACTGGTTGTGCAAATGACATTCAACTTCCCCAAATACATGTTTATGATATATATTATACATAGTAGTACATAAGAAATAACCATGTGAATGTTATACAGTATCAACATTCAGAGTAGCAAGAAAGTGCCAATAATATAAACAAATAAAAGTCAATAGAGAGTCGAGCATAACAGCTTAAAGAAAATGATAATGTTCTAGGTCCAAGTCCAACTCTAAGGTTCATTTCCATGGTGTTCCTACACACATGGGAAAACTCCCACTTGGCAATTATTGGAAATCAGCCCCTTTGCCTCTCTAGCTGCTATTGCCTCCTTCTTGAAAGTTCTCTCTGGCCTGAGCCTGACCCCTTAGTTGTGGCTATTCCTTCAATGGGCCATGATGTCACCCATACTTCCATGAGGCTTTGAGCATATCTTTATTCCACCATCCATCTACTTCAATTCATCACCTTATAGCTGCCTGAATACTCAGCTGATTCATTCTTGAGGAAACATGTTTCTGAGCATGCCATACCAAAGCCAGAGGCTGGGCCATGTGACCTTGCCTTGCCACTGATCATCAGTACATGTTCATAGAGGCCACCAAGGAAACTGGTCCAGGGATCAGCCCTGCCAACCAGAACCAGGCTGAGCAAGCAGTACTCTGGGCTGGCTTTCACTCTGGACTGTGAATGGAATTTGTGATGAATGCACAGTATGCGACTGGCTTTTACTCAAGAACTGTAAAGTTATCTGGAGAAGTCCCCATTTCCCATTAGATGAGAAAAACATGTTTCCAATTTTGTTTATTTACTTACATGTGTTCATGTGCTTGTTTGTTTATCCTTTACAAGGCTCATGACAGGAATGTCTGCTTTGACAGGAACCTCCCAACAGCCAGAGCTTTCTTCTGTCACTCTTAGGTTTGCATGCAATAGAATGAATTGGACTTCAGAATCAGATCCACTTAGGTTCGACTGATGGTTCTGCCTCTGCCCAGAGGCTGGACCAGTGAACAAGTTGCCTAAACCCCTCTGAGTCTTTTTCCCTTTCAGAAAAGCTGTAACAGTCATTCTTACCTTCAAGATTGTTGTAAAGATCAAATGAAATAACATGGGTAAAATCCTTAGTACAGTGCCAAGAACACTGTAGATGCTCAAAAAATATGAAGTCTTCTAGCCCAGCACTAGCTAACAAATGTTTTAAGTGCCCATTCTGTAAAAAGGATACAATGATATACTCCTTGAAGAAATGGTAAACTGATGTTGTTAAAAGATAAGGTACTGATTATTGTAAAAATATATTAGGCTAGATTAGGTTATGCTGCAGCAACAAACAATCCTTACATCTCAGTGGCTTAAAACAATAAAGGTTCATTTCTTGCTCATATTCTGTGTCCATCATGAGCAAATGCTCTGCCCTCCTTCACTCTTATTCAGACACACAGGCTAACAGACTCCACTCTATGGAATATAGTTGGCAGTCTTGGCAGATGGAGGAGGAGAATAAGAAACCTACTCTAGCTCTTAAATATACCTCAACATAACTCCATTCATATATTGGCCAGAGAGAGTCACCTGGCCATACATAATTTCAGCAGAAAAGAGAAGTGTAAAATTTCTGAATGCTCAGAAGTAGAGCAGAGCCCATGATTGACAAAACTACTCATGTCTCCCATACAAGATACACAATGTATGATAGGGTTATAAAGAAAGGAAAGCCTAAGGTTGCTTTGAGTATCCAGGAGACCCTCTGTCAGGAAAGTAATTCTTATAATGAAACTTTAACAATTAAATTCAACTTACCAGATAGATAGGCAAAGGAACAGGAAGTATCCCAGACACAGTACAAAGAGCTGGAGACCTAAGAGAGCAGGATGCTCTCTGGGACAAATTATTCAGTATTCACAGGAAAAAAAAAAAGAGTGCTAGATCATGTCATGATAAGAAACTCAGATTATATCACACAGGTGATGAGCAGAGGGGTATGGCATTGAAAATCTTGAGCAAGAGAGTGACAAAATCAGATTTTCTTACCTATTCAATCAACAAATACTCACTGAGCACCTACTAAGGCAAGGCACTGTTCAAAGAATTGGGGATATTCTGATGAACAAATACAGATTGAAAGGGCCCTCGAAGTACATACACAGTGATCAAATACAGGCCTACATCAAAGCATGTAGCAGTAAAATTTCAGGGACGCCTGGGTGGCTCAGTGGTTAAGCATCTGCCTTCAGCTCAGGTCATGATCCCAGGGCCCTGGGATCGAGTCCCGCATCAGTCTCCCCATGGGGAGCCTGCTTCTCCCTCTGCCTATGTCTCTGCCTTTCTCTCTGTGTCTCTCATGAATAAATAAATAAAATAAAATAAAATCTTTTAAAAATCTATCAAGCTATACATTTAATATTTATTTCTTTATATTTTGAAAAGACAATATGTTTTATAAGAGTATGCCTGTTTTTCAGAGAAGAGAAACAATGAAGAAAAAGAAAAAAGAATAGCATTAGGCTTATCAATTACAGCACAGGAAAGACCATGAAACAATGTCTTCAAAATTCTGAGAGAAAATAGCTTCAAATATAGAATTCCAGACCCATCCAAACTTTCAATCAAGCGTTAGGTAATGAGAAACAATTTCAGATGAGGATGAGCAAGCACTCAAGAAAAATTTAACTCCCAGGCATTCTTTCTCTGGAAGCTTCAGAAGATTTCTCTGCCAAACATGGGAGTGCCCAATGGATCCAGAGAATAAGGAATGTGACCAGAGTAGGAGGAGGGAGGGCTATGGTGGGAGGAACTCAGGAAAGGAAAACTGAAATGTAACCAGGTATAAGTGAGCATTTAGAAAAAAATGACAGGCTTGTGACAGATAGAATATGGCATTCAGGAACAAAAGAAGAAATGAATAGCTATATTCAAAAAGCTGCAAGTGAGAATTAAGAGCAGTTATTGACTCTAGTAGAAACAAAAAATGATACTAGGAAGTAAATATCAATAGTCTTCTACCTTAGTCTAAAATGAATATTAATATAGTAATATTGTGAACGCTGAACTACCTTAGAAGGATGAGGGAGGCAAGTGCAGGGAGATGCGAGAGAGCTAAATCCTCAACACTGGAAGAAATTTGTTAATTTCAAGCATTATCGGAAATTGACAAAGAGCTAGTAGCATAAAACATTATAAAAATAAGGGGAAAACTATGAAAAGAAACTGCCAAAAGAATGAAAAAGTATTGTCTTCCACAGAGTGAAAATGGGCATAGGATAAAGCTGTGTAGGAGACTGGCTTGTGCTTCTTAAGCCTTTTGAAACTATTTTTAAATAGAACTTTTAAGAAACAAGAGAAAATATAGACGTGTTTAAGATTCTGCAGGGAGAGGAAGACGAATGAGAAGTGACGGATTCTAACAATTCTAAGGAATATCAACATTTAAAAGGAAAAAGAGGAAGAAACAAGACAGACCCAGAAGGATAACACCCAGGAAGCAGCAAGAGAACCTCAAAGAGGGCTCCGAGGAAACCAGAGGAGGTGGCTGAGTTCTAACCTGCTGGGGAGTCAACGTAGGGCGAAGCTTTTACTGAGCAACTACACATGCTTGTATCCACCTATGATTTTCCTTTACACAGGTAGGCCAAGACTCAGCAGTGGTTCTGGAACTGTTAGGCACCGGGCCATAGCCCGGTGTTGCAGCACCACTAAAGCAGGTGAATACATACCTGGCCCCCAGCAAGCAGCTTGAGCCAACAGAGTCTCTCAGAAACTGCTCAACTGCCCCACACCCTCCCTGACCACTCACCTTCCCATCTACCTGCCCTCCCCTGTCCCGCAGGCTGTGAACCTGGGCACCTGTTTCAAGGGTAGGGTGATGGGACTCTCCTCCTCTGGCTCTCTGTGGCTTCCATTCAGATATCCGAACGCCTACTTATATTGAGACTCTGTCCTTTGCTTCTTGCACTGGATCTAACGTTCACCGGGTGCTTGTAAGTGTGTCCCCACCTGCTCCTGGGGTCCATAAGGCATGCTGCCCCCACCTACGGCTACATGGGACAAGAATAGTCCACGAAGCAGATGCAGCTTCACCTTTCTGAAATAACATTCGCAGGGCTTACCAAGGAGCATTCTCCAGTTAAACTGCTTTCCAGCTAGATAATATGGTCATGGCTTGCTTACAGATACATTGATTGTCTACTGAGAAATAAAAAGCACCAATTCTTTAGAGTAGGAAGGAGGGTGGTCAGAGAAGCGCTGCCAGTGCTTCCAGGCTGATAACTGAATGAGCCAGAAAGTTCTGGAGATATGAAAAGAAAGTAAGGACACTCAAGGAAAACACCATCACGTAGCACTTATGAAATAAAGGACATCTCAAAGACACATGTGGATGATCCAACCCCAAGAGGATTTGAATGGACATGTAATTAACCTAGAGTAGCAAATGGAATGGATAGAGTAACTAATCAGGGGAATCTGGTTAAACATAGGCAAGTTATCATTATAATAATAACTATATATTGAGTGATCCTATGTATTGGGCTGTAAACACTGCCCACATTAGCTTACTTAGTCCCTACAATGCCCCGTGAGATCACTATCACTGTTATTCCCATTCTATAGAAATGTCTAGAAACTGAGGCAAGGAGAAGATCCATAACTTGCCCTAGGTCTCACAGCTGACAGCGCCGAGGTTTGAACCCAGGCAATAATGGTCCAGAAGTGCTCTGATGAGCTTAAACTGCAGTGTGAGGAATACAGACCACATGATCTGGATGTATTTCCAGGCTGGAAAGCAGTCCAGCCTCTGTGAGAAATAACTTATAGTGCCCATAACAGAAGAAATGGGAGCCTATTAAGGAAATGAACCCATACGCAGGTTCCCAGCTCCTATGGAGGGTAAAATCCTGATAGGCAATTCTGTAGCCAGGCATACAAGTATAGACACAACCGCTGAGTAAGTCTAACCCTCACCACTGCTGTGAGCACAGAATGAGTCCAGCAAACCTTTCCACACTTCAGCAGACAGAGTCCTGGGGTTTTGGTACCAACAGCCTGAAAGCTTCCTTCGCTTGACATAAATCGTAGCCTTTGGAAAAATCCAATGGCATAATATTCAGGGAGATGATTTGTAAAATATACACCAACAAATTGAGCCTGTCATTTAAGGGACTCTGCATCCATTTTTAAGAAAAATTCTTAACACAAGTACCCAAATCTGAACATGCAAGCCTGTAGCTAAATTTTACTCCAAGGGCAAAGAGCTTTCCCAGTGAACCAAATACATCCTTAGATAATTCAGAGAAATAATTCACATAAAAAGAAATGCAAGCTTTGTTGAAAAGGTGTTTGTTCAGCATCAGCATGAGAGACCTCATTTCAAATTGTTCTCAAACCCTGACTGTTTGAAAATCAATCCAAATGTCTCTCCAACAGCCCCGTTTTCTTCGTAGTAAGTTTTATTAAGCAATAAATTCACAAACATACTTTCGGAAACTTCAGAAGACGCTAGTCAAATTCACTATACAGTGAACGCTCCAAAGAAATCAACATTCCTCTTCCACATTTTTTTAGAGGGAGGGCCAGAAAGATCTCCTGCCCAGCCCCACCCCCACCTCCCTCGACCCTACCATCCCGACCTGGGCATGACTGCCAGGAAGGGGACTTGGCACAGATAAGAAGCAAAAGCTTGCAGAGCTGAGACTTGTAACATTAAAAAGCCATGAGGCTTCAGCCATGCTGTGTTAGCTCAAGACCTGTAGTTGTGTCCAAGCTTCATCACAGACTCCCAGAAGCACCCGCTACCAGCTTTCTTGCCAAAGGCCCAAAGCAGTAAGTCCAAGAGACTTTTGGCCCTGACTCAGCCTGTGCGGAAGGACCCCATGTCGACAGCGGTGCAGGAGCAGCTCTGGAAAACATTATCCTACCCAAAGGAGATGAAAGTCTCTTTGAAAGCTTTTCTCCTAGCCTGCTTAGAGACGAAGACAAAAACCATAACATATGGGAAGGACCAATATCCCGCAAACTGCTGACTGATATTATCAGGGTATTCCGCTTTTGAAAATATTTTGTTTGTAAAAGAAAAATGCGTTCCCATCATTAACTGTCCCTGGAGCAAGTCATCTGCCCTTGCATGAGTTCAAGGACCTCATCTGTAAAATGGAGAGTTGAATTAAGTGGTTGCTGAGTTCTCATCCCATCTAGTAATAACAGCTGTCCCAAGTGGTCCAATACGGACCATCTCCTGGGGTCTGCCACTAGCACAGATTACACACACACACACACACACACACACACACACACATCCTCACTGTGCATGGATGCTCACAAACATTGACTCATTCATTTGATGAATATGTACTGCCTGCTAGATGCCAAACACTCTTCTAGGCACTGAGGATATAGCAGCAAACAACACAGCAAAAGCCTTACTTACTTGGAGATTACTTGCTAGGGCCGGCCAGACGCAAAATAGTCAACAAATACGTGTCAGGTAGAAATAGCTTCTACAGGAAAAAAGAGAGACTATCGGTGGTGGGGAAGATGTTCTATTTGATACATGATTGGGAAAGGCCCCTGTTGAATGTGACATTTGGGCAGAGCCCTGAAAGACGTGATAAGGGAATGAGACATTGGATATTTGTGGCAAGGAGGTTCCAGATGGAACACCATGTGCGAAGGCCCTGAGGGGGAACCACATTGGAACCACATTGATCTATTTAATATTCAAGGAACCACAAGGCAATCAGTGGCTGAGAGAGACTAAGTGCAATGATGGAGTTCCCATTTCCGGAGCTGGGAGAGACTATGAAAGGGACACAATTTGGATGGTGAGAGATGAGCATGAGAAGTTTGAGATGCCTTTTAGATACGTTATGAAAGCATGATATTAATACCATCAGCTTCTAGAATCTTCTTTGGAGAATAATGTAAAATATAATCCCCTGTGACAACACTCACATCTTCTACTTGGGAACTGTCCAGAGAATACCTGTGACCAGCGGCATGCTGGCTAAGATTTAATAATCTGCCCCGGCGGGGTGGGGGGGCAAAATTCCCCTACTTTGTTGCATTTGCCTGTTTCCATGGTGTAAATACTCCCACCATGGCCAACTTCAAGCTGCCAATGAGAAGTCACTGAATGTGGTGATGGGCACAATTGGCTCTCCCACATCAGAGGGAGCAGCAGCTCCAGCACAAACTGCACTGACCCCTTCTCCTAGCCACCACCCCCCCTTCCACCAGCCCCTCTCTTCAGAAGAGGAAGAAAGGGGGGAAGCAGGGACAATTTAGATAGCTTTAGGCAGTATCCTTTAAACACCTTTGCGGGCCTTTTGAAAAAAACAGGTTCTGAGAAATACTCAGGCATTTGTATTATAAACAGCTGCCTTATTACTGTAACAAAGTGATCCAAGATCTGACATTAATTATCTCTAATGCAAAACAAATTTACTCTCAAATTTCTATGGAGGGTAGAGCACACAGGGAAAGATGGGGTCCCCAGTCCCACGGATGGTCCTCCCAGTCATTGGTGGAGGGAAGGAAGCTCCAGCCCCAGTAATTGTTCCCGTTTCCAAATCCAGTATTCCTTTCTGAATCGGGGACTGCCTGGCTCACTTGCAAGTCTGGGATGAGAGAAAAATCTGCTCTAGGCTTTAACCTGCTCCTAGAGAGAACTATTTTCTCAGGGCAATAAAGGACAGTAGGTTTGTGTTAGCAAACTGCTGTCCAGTCAGCAAATTAGAGATCCTTAGGCAAAGCTTGCTTACCTTCTCCATACCAAGACAGGCGTTCTTAATCCTCTCTGCATTGTTAGAATCAGCTGGGGAAAGTTGTTGGCCACCTCATGTTGGGGATGGGCACACTTGGAGATTCAGATCCAATTGGTTCGGGAGACCTGGGTGTGGGTATTTTTTAAATGTTCCCAGCTGATTCTAAGTGTAACCAGGGCTAAGAAGCAGCCGCCCTGGAAGCTTGAGCAGTGACTGTGAGCATCCACCTGATGTAACTGGTTGTCGAAAGAGCACTCACACACAGAGTAGCGGCAACCTGGGGTAGAAAAGCCATGGGGCTTCCAGCTGGTGAGTCCAGGGGTCCCGGCCTATTTCTGCCACTGGAAAAAGCTATCACAGAGTATGAGCTCCTGAGGGTTAGGCCAGCTGGTCTCCAGGTTCACTCCTCCCCCTGATGTTCCGTGTCTGCTAACACTGGGAGCTGCACTATAGAAGCTTCACTTTGGCTCCCAGGAAGGAAGCCACCTGGATAGCATGAGGTCATGTTTGTGGAAGAATGGTAGCCATGGCTGTTGTTGCTCAGCTATCACAGAGCTGACAAAGCATCTTGATAAAGAATGCCCGAGCAGAACAAGGCTGGACCAAAGATTTGCCCCCAAATAAAGCACCTTGTCTGGGATGGAGAGCCAGGGTGAAGCACGCTGCTAGCCCTTCCCAACTCCCACACCGGAATGTCGGAATGTCGTTTCCTGGCTTTATTGCTACATGAGGAAGTGGCAAAACTAATGCACTCTCCAAACCCAGCACTCTCCAAAACCCTGAAATTTCACCGCATGATTCCTGACCAAACAATAAATAAATCAATAAAAGTTCAATTAGGGAATTCATTCTGAAAATCAAGCAGTATTTACTTTTCCTTTCCATGAACATTGGCAATTAATTAATCAGTTGCACCACACTCTCATGATAGCGTGTCTACTTATTCTCTTTCCTGTCCTGTTGCCTCAATCTAAAACAATCCCACCCTCCCCCTGCGCCCATGCACACACTTCCCCAGTCACACACAGACACCAAACTTGGACCCAAAGGGACAGAGAGAGCCAACAGCAAACAACGCAGAGTGGAAGGAGGATGGACGGCAAGGTCTGGTGGTCCCATGCAGAGACAAATGCCCAGTTTCCAAAGAGGACAAGGAAAATCTTCACTGGGGAGAAGAGCCCCAGCTGGGGAGAGGCCCCCGCAGGATATAGGGCCTCATGTGCCTGGAGGGACACAGCCACAGAGGGCGTCAGAACTGGCTCTGGGCACACCATCTCGGCCTCTACTTGCTGCACTCTGCACACTTCCGGCCCATCTCCCACCTCCAAGTGCATCCCTGGGGGAGGCTGGAAAGAAGGAAACACTCAACTGCCAGTGGCTGCAGAGGCTTTTGATTAAGGGAAGTAAGTGGAATGGAAGCTTTGTCTTTTAAATCCCTCAAAACAGTTTAAAAAAAAAAAAAAAAAAGCCATGCAGATAGAAGAGGAGCACAAATGTTCAGGACTCCAGCCTGAAGGCCAGATGGAAGAAGCAAACTCAATGTGTTCAGCAAGAGAACAGGGCCATGCTGCCAAACTACACAGAGGAGGGAATTCCCTGTTTTTCTCACCTCTCTTCTCACCCAAGAACAGTGATGAATTTCATACAAATGGATGGCAGAATGAGTCAGTTAAATTTACCAGGTCACCCTTTTCTAAATAGCCAGTTGAGCAAATCTGGTCTCTTCCTATGCTGGTCCTTCTGCCTAATAAGCTCCTTCTTATCCCTCAGGACCCAGCTTAAATGTCACCTCCTCTGGGAGGTTCCCCTAGACTCACCCAGGTAGAACCCATGACTTCTCTCCTGTGTTCCCAAGGCCTTCATCCATACTCTCCATGGACATATTGTCACGCTGTCATCTACTTACGTGTATGTCTCCTCAAGTAAGCTCCCAGGGGTAAGAGCTAGACCTTGTTCATTTTCTAATCCCCAGTTCCTAATAAATGCTTAGTAAGAGAACAGACTGGCAGACAGACACAAAGATACCAGCGGAATCCAGAAAGGCCACTGCTCGAAAAAGGAGTCTCCATCTCCAGGAGACAGAGGAACTGCTAACCACGAGACAGACTTTTCTATAGGCAACGAGTCATCTTTTCTGGAAGTTTGGAAGGTCTGTCAGCAAGATCTCTGCCAGTCTCCTTTGTGTCTCTCTCTATTTATACCCTGGGGCCAGGAGACAGGAGGAGGCTGTCTGAACCCAAGGACAATGGTCTGCAAGCAATACCTCCTCTGCATTTATTCTTGGCAAGGATCTCCACAGATTAGGTTTCCTCTAGAAAGTAGCCACTAACAGAGAAATTCCAATTTTTAATTTCTCTGGCTATTCCCAAAGAAATTGGCAGAAACTTTAAATATCTTTTTGGTAGCCCTTAAGTCACCAAAATTCACTCTGAGCAAAAAGACTACAGGCATTGCAGAAGTTGCAGACTCAAATTTCAGGTTACTGGAAAGAGAAAAGCAATCAAGTAAAACTGGAGGGGTCTCTAAGAGAACAAAAAATTGGGGTGGGGGTGGGGGAGGGATATAAAATCACCAGTCTATCTAAGGATTTTAATTGCATAATGGGGGAAAAAAAAAGAAGTCCAGTAAAATATTTGGGCTTCTATATCCTTAGTGGCTGTAGAAACAAATACAAACACACACACAGAGTAAAGCAACTATTAACCTCATTTGCCAAAACCTCAATTTGCTCCCTTTTAGGAAAAGAGGCAAAAGCCACAATGATTGAGAGCGCACATTCAGATGTCAGATCTAAACTGAACCCCACCCTCCCACCTTCCAGCCATGAGGCCTGGAGCAAGTTACTCAAACTCTCTGAGCTTCAGTGCGTCTACCTGGAAAATGGGCTATGACGAGGCTTCATGCGGTACTCTCAGCAGAGCACCGGGCCCAGAGAAAGGGCCGGGGGGTGGTAAGTGGTACTGGTGGTAGCAGCCTTCAGAATCCCAATTGACAGCACAATAACAAGAAAACAAAAGAACACCAGGAACTTCAGAAGAAAGGAAAAGTCTCAGTTACAAGAAGAATCTCTTGAACTTTCTTTGATCACTTCCTCTCTTATTTATCAAATTCATTGGTCTCGCTGTTAGAATCCTCAATAATGAAAGAAAGATCCAATTATGGTCATGGAATTTATAGGAAGGGTATTAACACATTTGATCAAGCTTTTCAACCAAATGGTTGGGACCAAAAAAGTTTCTTTTCCGAACATTCAATTACCAGGAAAACCCCACACCCTAAGAGCTTAGTTCTAAGCTTGAATTGTTTATTAGTTTCAGGAGGCCTGAGAGACTGCCTAAATACAGATTTCTTTCTAGAAGTTACATCAGAGAGTTTCCACTTATTAATGTCCCCAACAGTGTGGAGTAATTGAACACACACCCTAAGAGGAGGCCTTTTTTTGCCATTAAAAATGAAGTACCAGTATCAAGCACTAACTCCAAGTTCATGGACTTTGTAATAATACAGTCCATCATTGAAGACAGCACCCTGTCACCCAGGCTTGAAAAACTTGGCAGGACAAAGTTGTCCTCAATTTTATTAAAGCTTTTCAAGGGCTAACAACCTAACATTTAAATACAAGTGTATGGTGCATGGGTGTATGTGTGTGTGCGCCCACACACACACACACAAGAGCAGGTGTGAGGATTAGGAGTCCTGCCCCACACCTGGCTCTGCCTATCATGTCAAATATGCCCCCAACTTGTACGAGTGAGTTCATTCATCTTGCCAGAAAGAAGGGTTCAAAGCACCAATGAAATCCAACCAACTTATTAACAGAATACTATAGACTGCATAGACTATAAACAACAGAAATTTATTTCTCCTAGTTCTGGGGGCTGGGAAGTCTGAGATCAAGGCCCTGGCCGATTGCTGGTTCATAGATAGCCATCTCTTCACTGTGACCTTGGGGCCAAGAGAGTTCTCTGAGGGCTCTTTCATAAAGGCACTAATCCCATTCATGAGGGCTCCACCCTCATGCCCCAATCACCTACCAAATGCCCCACTTCCTAGTACATTGCATTGGGGGTTAAGATTTCAACATATGAATTTTGGGTGGGGGGACACAGTCTATCACAAGTCGTATTAATCAAGAAGATGCAAGTAAATTCAAATGATGCATTTCTACAAATTTCATTTTTTGCTGACTTTAGAATAAATTAAACAAGTTGACATTTAGATTAGGAATTTTATTGTTCTTTTCTTTTGCAGTTAATCTTTAGCATTTGTGTTGGGGGGAATGGCAATTACAATATAATTATATTCCAAAGCCCAGACAAAATTGATGATGACAAAATTATACTTAATAAAAGAAGCCATTCTCGGATGAAAAATATGCAGGATAAAAGAGTGGATAATGATAGATAATTGGGAGTTGGCTTATCATGTGTATGTCTCCATATTATATATCTGAGTATGTATATACACATATGTAGCAAATCAATGCCGATATTCTATGTATGCATATATATGTGTATACATCTGAGTATACACTCATGTTCACCTACAACACGAGGCTGAGGTGTATATATTTCTATGTGTGACGATATGTATATGTGGACATACAGGCACTGAACAATTCATGTGTGTGAATAATATATGTGTGTGTTCTTGCGAAGCTTCATCCTCACCAAAGAATTTGTCTCAAGAGCCTGTCTATAGCTGACATACAGCCTTGTTTTAGGAAACATGTTTTCCATTTATATGGTTTATTATTCCCTGGTTGTTTCCTTCCTCCAGCAAAGAAATGTTGAACCTATAGCCACTTCCCTCCTCTCCATAGATCACCTGCCCTTACTGGGGACCGCCAAGTCCCTCTCACTTTTGCAGGGCCATGACTCACACCACCTTTCTCTGTGGACAGCCCAAGGCAGCCCTATCCTGGCCCTATTGGACTGTCTCAGTCCCAACTCTTTCCTTCCATGGGCCTTTTCCTGCCCAAGGAGAGTACAGATTTTGATGGTAAGTCTCACTCAGATTGTCTCTATCAGACATGTAACATCTGGATCCAATAACACCTTATAATGAAGGACCTCCTGTAGCTGGGATCAAGTCACATCCCCTCTGGTTATGGTGAAAGTTATCTGTCTCCCTACGTTACAGATTCTCTCAAGAGGGCATGGATTTAAGCTCTTTTATATAAATATAATCCTGCTGCCCTTGAGAAAACATGGGAAATTCTCTGATAAAGGGTTTGTGCTCCTATATGTTCCCACTCTCCTGATGCCAGATGTGCACAGTCATACTCTGGTTCTCCATCTCTCTTTAGCCTGGAAGACCTCTCCTGAGCACAGAACGTAGATCTTCTCCACCACCCCACTTCCTTAGTCTCTTGAGACACAGAGGGAAAAATTAATATCCTGCCCACAATACCATCACCCCATTTTTGGCCATGCTAGGAGTCGTCAGCAGGGTACCAGAGTTCACCACTGTCATGCCTTAGGCAGCTGGTCCTCAAAATGCCTCCACCATCCCGTCCCTACTCCCACAGCATCTCCTCCAGGACCCTCTCTCATATCCTCAATTGCCTAGTCTCAGACCAGAGGCACTCCTCATGCCCAAGGGAGCCAATAATCCTGAATTCCCCTTAAGCTTTCTTCATGCTCATCAAAAACATACTGGTCTTCCGAGTGCTACATCTCTAGAGGTGCTGGAGGAGGAAGTTACTCAGTTCATGTAATTATCACCTGATGCATTTGCTAGCTAACAGGTTATCTCTTATCAAGGAGATCAATAGAAGGTAAAACCAGAGGTTGAGTTCTAAGAATCCAACATAGACGAAAGAGGGGTCACTGTGAGAGGAGTAAGATTTGGGTCCTCTTATGCCATCCCATGTAAACAGTCACCAACTCTATAAGCCAGGAGGAGTGACCGATGGCCACCAGAGAACACTTCTCCAAAAAGAGTAGGTTAATTGCTCCCGGTCTTTAACCTCTAATCCCTGACCTCTCTCAGAACCACACATGGAGTCTCTCTCAGCTCCCACGTGGAGGGTGGGCTTCCTCACCCTGCGGTAGGGGAGTCCGGTAGACAAACAGCACTCCAGAGGCCAGGAAGCCTCCGTGTGTTTCCCCAAGGGCACCACAGAAGGGCTGGAATCGATGGAACTGGGAGGCCAAGCAATCAAAGACACGTTTGGCAGGAGTACAAGGGCCATCAAGAAGCTAATTTAGATCCTGCCTGGCTGACTTGGGTCTGGAAGGAACAGAGAAAGAACAAGAAAATTATGTAGTGAATTGTCAGAAGGCAGGAAAGACCCAAGGCCTTGGTCTTAATCATGTTCCATGTGAAGTTCTGGCATGGTGTGTGCATGAAACCTGCCAAACCTTGAGTAATGGGAACAAACGAGAGAGGACCGGGAGGGCTGAGAAGAGCTGGTGGGGAGAAGGAAATCAGGCTGTGTCTAGGTGGTGCCAAACATCTGGGTAAACTGTAAAATGTTTAAGCCAATAGCCAGCCATTTTGTCTATAGAACAACAAACATCGAATCTGAAAAAGTCTAGGTCACATCATTGTAATTTTATTTTTCATTGTGCAGATGTTTGAAAGTTCCTTGAGACTTATTTTCAGGTATTTCCACCTTCCAGGACGGAGTACATTTCTGGTACCTAGCAACTACCCTATGTGTGTTTAAGAAAGGGAAAGAGGGAAGGCGGAAGAGAGAAAGCCACTTACAGGACTACCCCCCAAATCATTAAGGACAGGATAACCATGTAATTTTATTGCCCAAACTGGGACAACTCTGAGAGTAACAGGGGGTGCTAGTACTGGCCCAAGCCAGGTAGCTGCCCTACTTAATGGCCAGTTACATATGGAAGAATGAGGCATTAGAGAGGAACTGCCTTTGTTATTTTCCAAAAGCTATAATTTAAATATACTTGGAGTCCACAAGAAATAGCAAGAAGGACAATGTGGCTGGAGCAGAGAAAGAGTGAGAAATGAGGCAGGAGCAGTCAGAAACTTGGATATCATTCCAAGTATGATGAGGTGCCATTGGCATGGGGGAGGGGGAGGTTACCTGGCTGAGTGACAATATCTGATGTTTTAAAAGATCTCTCTACTGGGGCACCTGGGTGGCTCAGTCAGTTAAGCATCTACCTTCAGCTCAGGTCATGATCCCAGGGTCCTGGGATCGAGCCCTGCATTGGTCTCCCTACTCAGAAGGGAGCCTGCTTCTCCCTCTCCTCCCTGCTTGTGCTGTCACTATTTCTGTATCTCTCTCAAATAAATAAATAAAATCTTTAAAAAATAAATAAACAAAAGATCTCTATCTGGCTACAGTATGGAAAATGAATCATAGGGAGTAAGGGTGGCAACAGGCCACAGTGATCATCCAAGTGAAGGGACAGTGGCCTGAGCTAGGAGTGGTGGTTGCAGATGAGGGGAAAGAGGGGGGACAATTGGTCTAAGCTGAGTCACTGATGCGATGAACATGGGGGGTGAGTTAAGAGAAGCATCAAGGAGAACTCCTAGGTTTAGAGGCTGAGCCAGCAGCTGGGTGGCTGGCGATGTCCTTTATCTATCCAGGGAACACAGGGGAGGTCATAGCCTTCACTGATGTTCCTCTAAAACAAAGAGTTGCCCCCAAACCCTCAGCTAGTCCCAGTCTCTCACCCCTGTTTACCTCCTTCATGGCTCTTATCACCATCTATAATTGTATTTATGGATTTATTTCATTAATGACTTGTCTCCTCCACCAGATTATTAGTCCCTTGAGGGCAGGGACTTTGTCTTGTTCACCAGTATGCTTAGCACAGCACCAGTTCTAGGACATGTTCTGGAACCCGGGAGCTAGAGAACCTTAGACAAGCCATTGGGCCTCTGGTTCTTGGCTCTCATCATTACAATGACAGATTTGGAGGAGATACTCACCAAGGTCCCCCCACCAGCTTGAACATTTCAGGACCACAATTATGTCTCTTGATGCTCCCAGATGAGCTAGGATCAGCAAAACCAGAAAGTAGTATTCACAGTTCTCTGAACTGAGAAAACACTTTGAGCTAGAGCTCAGGGGGGGAGGTTTGCCCTAGCGCTGAAGCCCTCACACCAGTAAGTGAAGAGATGGCAACATCAGAGGGGAACAGAACAGGTGAAGCAGGGCTCCCACTCCCTGGGGTCTCTAAGGAAGAAAGTAGCATACCACCCTCATTACCAGCTTCACCAGCACCCCCATGTATCAGACATCCCCATTTTTTTTCCAGGACGATAGGTTGGGGTCCTACCATTCTGTGAGTCAGTGTCCCCTTTTTTTCTCCAAATCTATTCCCATTATTCAAAGTTTGATGTATGGTTTTCATGCAATAAGTCATATCCTTTTGCATGAAAAAGGACAAAGCCTGCTGTTCTCTGACAGTTTATTGCATGATATTTTCTCCTTCCTTCTTCTAGCCCCATACCCAGGAGAGAGCTTCGGAATGAATCCTATGAAGGCTGTTGCTCTTCCAACAATTCAATCAGGGTCTTCCTGATTCCACATTTGGCATTTCCTGAGCCCAACAGCTACAATGACCTTTCCTCTTTCCATGCCAACAAGAAAGAGAGAGCACCGATAAAGGCAACTGACAGATAACCTAAAAATGCCATATTATTCATTAAAACCTCCTCATCTGCTAACAAAAACCAGAACTCATCCTAAGAATGTTTCAAAACCTCTGCTTTTAGGCTGGGTTGGTATAGAGTTGCAACACTATCTACTGCATCTCCACACAACCATGCCTCTTGCCAATGGTTGGTTAGCCCACACCCAAAGGAAACCTCCTGAAAATCAGGCCAGAGTAGGGACAACTATCATGGCCCAGATGTACCACTGGGGATCCACTCTGTTTCTCCAAACCTGGGATCCCAAGCCCTGTCCCGTGTTCACACATTAGGACTCCTCTGCTGCTCCACCTTGGTGATTTTATGGACCTTTGGTCACCAGTCTCTGGCCACACCCTGCCTGTGCCGCTCGCCTCATGTGCTATAGGAACACGGACACTACTTTCTTCTGGAGTCAAAGACCTACCCCCCAGGGGCACCTGGGTGGCTCAGTGGTTGAGTGTCTGCCTTTGGCTCAGGTCATGGTCCTAGGGTCCTGTGATTGAGTCCTGCATCAGGGCCCCTGCAGGGAACCTGCTTCTCCCTCTGCCTCTCTCTCTCTCTCTCTCTCTCTCTCTCTCTGTGTCTCATGAATAAATAAATAAAAATCTTAAAAAAAGAAAAAAGAAAAAAAGACCTACTCCCCCAAACTTCACAAGTTTTTGCATATTTCTCCCTCTATTTTGCATTTTTTTTCCACCTTTCCAATTTGCAACTGGAGGCCTGTCTTGGGACCTCTCTTGACCTTTCCTAGGCTCATCTGAGTCTAGAGTCTCCTGTCATGGATGGAACTCCTGTTTCAAGGTTCCATTGGAAGCATGGTGAGCAGCCATACTGGTGACTGTGTTGTCTGCCAAACACATTCTCTTATTTGCTCTGTTGTTGCTTCTAAACCTGTTGTTAAGAGAAACTTGGCCAGGCCCTCTGAATTACTCAGGCTTTGCCCAATTTGAAGAAAAATTAACACACCTGATAGCAACTTCTAATGTAACTGCTGAGCACATAGAGGCCTTCTGGGTCTGGTCTAAACTACTACCATCACACCTGCAACAGGGCCTGGTTACATCTGTCTGTAATAACAGGTAACTGCTCCTTTTGCTGTACAGTTCTCCTCCATAACTATGATCCTGTTCAAATAGAAGACTGATCATGTCATACCTGTGCTCAAAATCCTGTGTAACTTTTCTCCCAGTCATCTCAGGGTAAAAGCCAAAGTCTTCCCAGGGGTCTAAAAGTCCTTTAAAAATTGGAGGTGTACCCAATTGTTCCTCAAACACACCAGGCATGCTCCTGCCTCAGGGCCTTTGCACTGGCTTTTCCTCTGCTTGAAATAGTTTCCTCCAGATAACATGATCACTCCTTCTACCCCTTCAAATCTTTGTTCAAATGGCTTATGCAGACCAATCCATTTATAATTTTAACTTTCATCCAGCCATCCGATACCCCTTTCCCTGTTTTCCTAATCAAATTCTAACATACTGTGTAATCTACTTATCTAGTATGTTATTCTTTATTTCTGTCTCCTCTGCTAGAATTTAAGCTCCAAGAGGGCAGGAATTTTTATCAGTCTTGTCCAGCAATGAATCCTCAGTGCCTAGAACAGTGCCTTACACATATTATGGTATAGATTAAGTAATTAATTAATAAGAAGTTCATCAGAATGTCTGGGTGGCTCCGTCAGTTAAGCATCTGGCTCTTGATTTCAGCTCAGCTCATGATCTCAGGGTCGTGAGATCCAGCCCCATGTCAGGTTCCATGCTGGGTGTGGAGCCTGCTTGAGATTCTCTCTCTCCTTCTTCCTCTGCCCCTTCTCTCTCTCTCTTTCTCTCTCTCAAAGAAGAAGAAGACGGAGGAGAAGGAAAAGGAGGAGGAAGGAGTAGGAAGAAGAAGAAGGAGGAAGGAGGAGGAGGAGGAGAAGAAGAAGAAAGTTCTTATTCATCAGCAAAATGTCTAGACCCTGGTCATACTGCTGAGTTCAAATCTCAGATTCAACTTTCACAAGTTGTGTGACTTTGAACAAGTTTAACTTTTTTATACTTCAATTTATCCATCCTGTAAAAATGGAAGAAAAAAATAATTGGAATTATTTCACAGGACTTTCATGAGAAAACCCATGTCATATAGTGCTTAGAACTCAGTAAGAAGGGGATCCCTGGGTGGCTCAGTGGTTTAGCGCCTGCCTTTGGCCCAAGGCCTGATCCTGGAGTCCCGCATTGGACTCCCAGCATGGAGCCTGCTTCTCCCTCTGTCTGTGTCTCTGCCTCTCTCTCTCTCTCTCTCTCTCTCTATGTCTATCATGAATAAATAAATAAATAAAAAGAACACCATAAGAACTCTGTGAATGATATCTATATCTTCAGCCTTGGTAGATGAATTAGACTTTTGGAAATAAAGATAAAGCCATTTGAACTAAAGCATGGTAAATAAAGTAATAGTATCTCTGTTGAAGAGATGGGAAGATAAGTAACATGTGTGATTCTCTTTTCTGGTTCATAAACCAGCTCTACAAATAATTCTGGGAGGAAAAAAAGCAACACTCACATTTTAAGCAGTGGTACTCCCTATGTGGCCACTTGGAAGGGCAACACCCACCTGGCTGCATAGGTCATATGTTCTGACATATTTGCTAATGCCATGAGTCCCAACAGTAGAAATAGTAGAAATAGAAATAGCAGCCCTTAGAGGTCCTCTGCTATACCTCCCACTTCACTGACTCACTTTATGTTGCTTCTCTGCCAGGGAAAGCCAACTGCTCTGAGTATGTGGGTCAAGAACCTCTGGGGAGAGAGTGCCGAAGAGGCTTTATAGAGAGGATGTCACAGAAAGTGATACCCTGAGCCAGGTCGAGCCGTAACCTGAGTGTTGTGAAGGTCTAGAAACTCAATCTGGGGAAGATCGAGCAGAGACGGAAAAGCTCATTTGCAGAATAGACTTTCTGGGGCCCAGAGGAGGGGGAGGAGGAACATACTCACCCCCAAATGGGCTGACCACTAGCCAGGCTGTTAGAGTTCTGGGCCTTCCTCCTGTCTCCCTTCCTCTGGCACCTCAGGAAAGAGGGGGCAAGGATAGTGGGAAACCTCAGAGAGACACCCTCATCCCTGCCACCTGAGGGCTCTTCCATTCCTGTGGTTCCTGCATATTGTAGTAGAGATGATCCCTCCTCATTTTAGAGAGGAAGGAGCTGAGCCCAGAGGGAAAGGAATGTGGCCGGCAGACACAACTGGTGGTCCACCCCTAACCCCTCAGTTCACTCCATAGGTCACCTGCACACAGGTCGACCTGGCAATGACTTCCTACCCTTCCCTGCTTGCAGCGTCCTCTGGCTTCAGGAGCATGCCCAGCCCACAGGTAGAGGGGCTGGGCCTCCCAGGGGGTTACCACCCCAGAAGTGACCCTCAATCTACCAGGGAGAGTAATTTCAGATGTATGCCACAGCATCTTAGAGGGTGACTTTCCCATCAAGTTCAGACCCCAAGTTTTAAAGTAGGGGAACATAATTTCATATTGAAAAGAGAAGAACTAAGGGGGAGCTTTTAAGCACTTATTCCCCTGGACTCCTTTGGCAATTTGGTGAAGACTGTGGACTTCTTCTCAGGATAATTATTCTTAAGGCACAAAATAAAATCTATAAGGATTATAAAGAACACTAACTATGTCAAAAGACAATGATCAAAATAACTTTAAAATGTGATATCATGGGGTACCTGGTGGCTCAGTCTGTTAAGCATCTACCTTCAGCTCAGGTCATGATCCCAGGGTCCTGGGATTGAGCCCCACGTCTGTCGGGCTCCCTGCTCAGCATGAAGTCTGCTTCTCCCTCTGGAGACTCAGCATGGAGTCTGCTTCTCCTCTCTGCTCCTCCTCCCTGCTCCCACTCTCTTCTGCTTGCTCTCTCTCAAATAAATATAAAAAAAAATAATTTTGTGATATCATAACATAGACTTATTTTACAGTAAGCTCTAAAGGAGCAGCTCATAGCTACCATAAAATTGAATGAGTGAAGAGCATTAAAAGTTTCTGCAACAACTGTTATATGAAAATATGTGTGGAGGTGCCTGGGTGGCTCAGTCGGTTTAGCATCTGACTCTTGATCTTAGCTCAGGTGTTGATATCCAGGTTGTGAGTTCAAGACCCATGTTGGGAATGGAGCCTACTTAAAAATATATAGGTGTAATTTTTGTTGGCAAGTCACAGTCACTGCTGATACTACTGTGGTATGTTACCCACATTCATACTGAAGGGAAACAGTAAAATGCAATTCTAAGTTAGAAAATAAAGATGTGATTTCTCAAAGTTGACAGACTCCTGAATATTCTAGATGCACCCTCTGGGCATCTATGAACCCCAGAGGGAACCCCTGTGCTCTATTTGAGACTTGCTAACTAGTGACTCAAAACTGACTCAGTGGCCCCTTGAGCTCCTGTCTCTTCCTGAACAATTCAGTCCTAAAGTCATTAGTTGGGGAAAAGCAAGAGAGTAGTTCTGTGTCGGGATTGACGGAAGCCACAGTGGCTCAGAGGAGGGTATCAGAGCCTCACAGAGTGAGAAGGGTAGCCCTGCTGGGGAGGAGATGGCAGCAGATGTGGGAGATTGGTTGGATACAAAAAAATTAATCAAATGAATAAATACATATATAATGAAAGCAAGTTTCCCTCACTGTTGGGAAAGTTATAAATACAGAAATGGGGAAGGCAAGCATGAGCCCTGGTGCTGGATTACAAGAGGAAACATTTATGTGAATTCAGGGTTTTCAAAAGATGGAGATGCTAACGTGTGTGTATACCAACACACACACACACACACACACACACACACAGAGCTCTGGCCATTGAGAAGTTCTGGGAGCAGCAATTCCCTAAGAACAGTGAGCATATTTAGCACTCGGATCTTGGCTTCTAAGTAACATTTTCTACCAAAAAGAGACGAGGGCTCCTTGGAGAAATAGCTGATTCCAGGGCAGAAGCACAAAAAGTACAGGAGACCCTAAAACATCTTATTATGCCAGAAAGCCAGAAAGCACTCAAAGAATGACAGGGCTCTGTGAAAGGCATTCAGAATCCAGCTTGAATGTTACCTCAATGGCAAACCAGGGACAATCTGCACATCAAAATAAATAAGAATTAAAATTCACTCAATGTAACGGGAAACCAGGAGTCTGTATAGAAGTAAATAGATCAATTGAATGTGTGATAAGGAATGAGATGTTTATACAGTTTAAAAATACCTTCCCACAAAATATGTATCAGTTACACAGAGGAAGAGAGTAACTTCACAATGGGGAAGCCTAGAAGACACCAACCTAATTAAGTGATCAAAGGGAACAACATCAGCAATAGCTTAAGCAGACATCTGTGCCACTTGATAAGAGGCAATGGAAAGAATATAACCTAACTGCTGTGGTATTCCTGCCAAAAAAAAAATGCATAATCTGAATCTAATCATGAGGAAACATCAGACAAATCTAAATTGAGGGATGTGCTACAAAATAATTGGCCTGTAAATTTCATAATGTCAAGGTGATAAAAATCAAGGTATGTTCCAGACTAAAGGAGGCCTAAGAGATGACAACTAAATCAGGTACAGGAGTCTGAACCATATCCTGTTGCTATAAGGATGTTATTAGGATAACTGGCAAACCTTGAACAGGGTGTGAGGTTAGATGATACCAAGGTATCAATGTTAAAATCCTGATTTTATTGGTTGTATTGCGGTTACATAGGAAAATGTCCCTTTTCTTTGCAGGAAACACCTTCTAAAATATTCTAGGATGAAAGAATACGAGTTGAAATTTTACTCTCAAAGGTTTGGGGTATGGGAAGTTCATTATAGTGATCTTCCAGGGTTATTCGAAATTTTGGGATTGTTTCACAATTTAACAAGAGGGAGAAGACTGGTTCCGTGATCTGTATAGTCCACACTTCTCTAGCCAATATGAGGAAATAAAAATAAGTGAAGGAAGATTGGGGAGCAAGGATTTCTTAGAAGAGAGTTATGATCTTGTATTTAGAGAATACCGTTCATTTCAGTTGCGTGACACAGAGTCATTCTCACCTCCACTCAAGCCTTAGAGTGTGGGTGTATCTGCCTGAAAGAGAGATTAACATTTTGCCCCTCAGTGAAATGCGTGTGAGTCTGCAGAAACTCAGAGCTCTTAGCACTGCAACCAGAGCAGAGCATGGAAAGGTTTGAGCACAGCTCAAGGTGGGTGAGCAGAATATAGAAACTATCTCCCAGGAGCAGTGGACATCAAGGAGGACAGCTACACGTGAACCACCTTAAAAAGATTCAACTCCAAAGGCAAAGTGATCCCAGCAGCAAGAAGCTCAAGGGAAGGGAACAGTAAATGGTCAGCATGAAGGTGAGCCTGCAAGTCAGGAAACAAGGCAGTGGGCAGTACCTGACACCCTTTTAGGGACAGGGGTCCTAAAACCTACAAAGCACCCCAAAAAAGCAAGCCAGCATCTGGGTATCTGACACCAAGAGGGCATCAACCCCAGAATAGAAGTGCACTGATATCAGACTAAAACTACAAAGCATAATCAGCAGTAAAAAAAAAAAAAAAAGAAAGAAAGAGAAGCCACAGAACAAAGCTCACTCTGCCCTTCCCCGGTGCAAGCTCCCAAGAAGGAATCAGGTCCAGACTTGAACAAAAATATGACATTTTGATTTGCATCATAATTTTTTAATATCAGAAAGCAAAACAAATACCTGAAAGTGAGCAAACATCTACAAACACTTCCAGGGACTGGGAAGGAAAGGCCCAAAGAACCCATCTGACAAGCAATGGTGAACGAGAATAATGCAACACTCAGCTTCTCCCCACTGAGCCCAGCTCATGCAATCTGCTGGTTACACATGGGTTACCCTGGGTACTCCTCACAACACTCCAGAAAGGTGGCCTTTGCTGTAAGCCTGACAGAAAGGGACCCCAGTGCAGGCTCATCAGTACCCAGTCATGGCACCCAGCGCACCAGCATTCCGGGAGAGTTGCTCCGCACCACAACTTCATACGTGGGTAATGAGTAAGCAGAGACCAACACGAAAGCCAGTAGGTGGGCAGCAGAAACCAAAGGAGAAAATGCAAAGAGCAGTTGCAGGGAATTTGTTTTGCTTTGTAGTGGCTTCCTGGGGAAAACCACAGCTACAGGGAAGATTAGCAATCAGGGATGGGGTGGTTCTTCCAGCACAGAGGCTCTGGCACAAACACATTGCAAAAGCTACAAGCCCGACAAAGCAAACGCCCACATCAGGGATGCTCACTAACCAAGCTCATTGCAGTGATTCTTAACCTTGCTTATACATTAGAATCACCTGGGAATTTTATAAAATCCTAACACCTCTGTCCTAAACCTCAGCGATTCTAGCATTTGGATTTTTTTTTTTAAGTCCCTAGGTGATTCTAACATGCAGCCCAGGTTGAGAACCATAGCAATAGATTTTGTTGAAGTCTGCAGGGGCGGGGGGAGGAAAAATGGTTTATCTCACTACAAATATCAACTCCAGAAAGGTTTGGCTGAGCATGAACCTCAATCCTGAAAAATCACTTGTTTGAAACATAAACACACTAATGAACATTCAGGCACAGCCTCATTGGCTAGGCTTAAGTATAGATGCAGATACAGAGAAGATATATATCCACCTTCCTGGTGCTAGTGGTGAAATAGCTAGTGGTGAAATAGCTAGTGGTGAATAGCTAGTGGTGAAATAGGTATTTAAAAGGATTTTTCCTGGGGCGACTCAGTGGGTTAAGTCAGCCACCCTTGATTTCAGTTCAGGTCTTTTTTTTTTTTTTTTAATTTTATTTATTTACTCATGAGAGACACAGAGAAAGGCAGAGACAGAAATAGGCTCCCTATGGGGAGCCCATTGTGGGACTTGATCCCAGGACCCCGAGATCACAACCTTAGCCAAAGGCAGACGCTCAACCACTGAGCCACACAGGTGCCCCTCAGCTCAGGTCTTAATCTCAGTCCTGAGTTCCAGCCCCATTTGGGGCTCCACCTGTGGGTGGAGCCTAATCTTTTTTAAAAAGTGTTTTTCCCGTATTTGGAGGAGATGATTGCCGGTTCATCTCATCCACACTTACTTACTTACTTACGTGGTCCTCCTTAGAAAGAAAAACACATTTACAGGTAGCTGTAGGACATTGGGCATGCAAAAAATCAGAGAAAAGAGCAAAGCCATGGGACCCACCAAGGGTCTGAACTTGCAGGAGAAGGGGGCGGTAGGGAGAAGGTCTTTGTTTCATGGAAACTGTTCCGGAGCCAGCTGAACCCCCACGCTACAGCATTTCCATCCACCTACTGACACTAGGGTTTCAATAAAAGCAGAAAATAAACAAGCGGTTAGACAAAGAGTCTTTCTTTCAAGGGACTTTTACATTATTTAACTCCAAGGTCACGTTCAACTTTCATCCCTGTTTTCAGATTATTCTTCATATTTCTCCATGACTCACTGTAAAAGAAAAGGCCCCGCTCCACAGACCAAGAGGTAGCACACATTTCCCCAGTCCCTGGCTCTGCGTTCTTGACTTGCTGTGACTACCCCGCAGAGCTGATGCAAGCAGAGGCTTACCAAGGAGCACTCAAGCCCGGGCTCTGCTGTGATTGCTTGGAGGACAGGCCCAGGTTAACCCACCGGAGGATGAGAAGCACATGACCTAATGACACTCAGCCATACAGCCAATCAATTGCCAGATTCTTTTGTCTGTGAACTTCCCTGAGACCAGAAGAGCCTCCTGGCTGAGACCATCCTAGATCAGTCAACCCTTGAGACTATGGTACTAGTGAGCCCAAGCAAGACCAGAAGCACTGCCCGGACAAGCTCAGCCTAAACTGCCATTCTGCAAATGCATAAGCTTAATAAAAACCAGTTGCTTTCAGTCACTGAGTCTCGGGGTGGTTTGTTATACTGTTGTGACAAAAGAGAGATGACATAAGTGCCCAAGCTAAAAACTATATGGCGATCATTTCAGTGAGGTGAAGACAAGTGGGCAAAGACTAGACTGCAAGACCCCTGAGGGCAAGGACTTGTGCTGTGTGGTTCATCACTGTATCCACCTTTACATAGCACAGCCATAGCCACCAGTACTCAATAATGTGTGCTGGATGAAGGAAACATCTGGTTGAAACAGTTCCTGTGCTATAACGGTTCTCAGAATGGTCCTGAAATCATTAACTTCCAAACTTTTAAAAAAGATAACTGACCCACTACTATCATTTATTTACCTTTTTCCCTTCCAAGTCAAAATCCTTAGCCAGCACACATAAACCCACACAGTCCAAAGGATTTCTGTAAAAGGCTTCCCCCACAGCACACAGATGACTCTTTGCCCCATCACATAAAGCCATTTCTCTCCAGCTGCCAGGCTGCTTCTGCAAGAGCCCAGCCAGTTACAGTAGCTGGTGTAAAAGCTAATCTTAGAAAGCACACATCACTTCTCCAACCCCGTAATTAAGACCAGAAATCTGTAACTGAGACATTCATAAAACTGGGGTTTCCAAGTGCCAGCTTTGCCTTAAAGTTCTTCAGAATGGGCCAGATTGGGGGAAGGCTGCCCAGAACAATCTGATGGACAGGAAAATGGTCTCCTGGATGGCCAAGAAACCATGGGAGCAAGCCCAGCCAGTAATTTCCAATCCTTCCTCTTCTTCTAGTCAATGGTACAGAACTTCTCTGGCCACCTTTGATCATTATTAAATGCCAGGGCTAACCAACTATTAACAAATCCATAGTAGAAGAACAGATTCCTACGGACAAGGGTAGCAATTTTGTTGGTTTATAGATCAATGTCTCCAGTGGCTAGTTGTCAATGAGAAGGCTTTTAACTTCACAGTAGGATATTTCTATTCCACCAATTTTATCTTTCACAGAAGGGATCAGTTTCAACCAACTGTTTGCAGTCCTGATACTTGGATTCAAGTCAGAGAGGGTTATTAAACTTATTTACACAATTCTTATTGCTGAGCTCTGATTTATTAATGTGCTTATTTCGACACAGCCATAACAAGAACTGGGAAAGTATGGACTCTCTTTCCCAAAATGCAAACATATGCATATACCTTACCTCTGACTCCAGGCCTTGCATTTATCTGGACAAAGTGCTGATCTTGGCAGGTCACCCTTGAATACACTTTAGGAGTCTGTCTCTTTGATACAGCCAGCAGGATATAACCGCCCTCTCCACATATGTCTTCAATGGCTGAGATAATCTTTTCCCACCACTTCCCACTGTGGAGACTTTTTCAATCTGTTTAATAGTAGGGAGGAGCCAGGTTGCTATTTTGGGTTTAACTATGAAATATTTATTGAGTTCTAACATACCAGGAACTATTTGAAACCCCAGGGCCTTTGGATCATATCATTTTTTATAAAAATGGGCCCGGAAATTGATCAGGTAATGAGAGGAAGGAAAAGAAAAGTCACCCTGATTTGAAGGATCAGCAGGCCAGGGGGCCTGGGTTATCAGGGCCCAGAGGACAGGAAGGGCAACGTTTGAGTGTTTCATTCACTTTTATAAGCTGAGAATGTAAAATCCAAACAGTACCTTACAGATCGGGTATTGTAAACTTTCCATTTTATATGAGGAAACTGAGGCCTGGGGCACTTAAGTGACAAACCCAGGTCACACATCTAATCAATGAAAGAGTCAGAATCTATTTATTTTACTCTTTTTAAAATCTCAGCAAATGACCATGAGTACATAAAGAGAGGGCTGTATTACAGGGTTTGGTGGTGTACTTACATACAAGCCAGAGTTCAAAATCTCGAATGTTCCTGCCTCCTGGGGCCAAAAGTCAACACACTTATATCAGTAACATTTCTTAATATACATTAGCTCTAAAAAGTGGAGAATCTGTGATTTATAGCAGGAGTTTTCAACCTCAGCACTATTGACATTTTAGTGTGGGTAATTCTTTGTTAAGAGTCTAGGGGAGAGTAGGAATTATAAACCATTATGCAGCATCCCTGGCCTCTATCCAGTAGATGCCAGTAGCCTCTAGTTGGGTTCTCCAGACATTGCCAAATGTCCTCCAGGGAGCTAAATCGCCCCAGTTTAGAGCCACTGATTTAAAGTAAAATTAATATGACACCTGTTCAAGGCTCTATAATCATCACTGAACTGCACAATATTAATGTATTAATGGTGAGGAAGGCAGAAAGACCTAGAGATTTAAAGAGAAAGACATGATATTATCATTGCATCATCCAGTACCTACAACCATACCTGATACAAAAAACTTCTGTTCCATTTTTTAGAAACTGATATAATTAATAATCAATATTATTACTAGTAAATGTTAATTTATTAATAAAAATATTTTGAATGCTTCAACTTTACATTAAAATAATTCTTTTCCATTTATCTTACTCATGTACAGCTAGAGTTCTTTTCCTCATGGCTGCTGCAATTCTTTTAAAAAATTGACATCAAATTCAAAAGTTTTGCATAGCAGAAGAAATCATCAACAAAGACAAAAAGGCAATCTACTGAATGGGAGAATATATTTGCAAATGACACATCTGAGAAGGGGTTAATATCCAAATATAAAGAACTCACAGGAGTCAACCCAAATGTCCATTGATACATAATACATTGATACATTGATAAAGAAAATGTGATATATATTTGCAATAGAATATTATTCAACCACAAGAAAGAATGAAATCTTGCCATTTATGATAAGATGATGGACCTAGAGGAATTCTGCTAAGTAAAATAAGTTACACAGACAGACAAGTACTGTGTGATTTCACTTACATATGGAATCTAAAACAAATAACAACAACAAAGACAGAAACAGACTCATAAAGAACAAACCGATGGTTACCAAAGGGGAGAACAGTGAGAGGATGAGCAAAATGCGTGAAGAGGATTAAGAGATACAAACTTCCAGTTACAAAATAAATGTCATGGGGATGAAAAGTATAGCATAGGAAATGTGGTCAATAATATCATAATACACTTATCGTGGTGAGCATTTTATAATCTATGTAATTGTTGAATCACTATTTTGTGCACCTGAAAATAATTTAATATTACATGTTGACTGTATCTCAATTAGACATTTTTATATTTTAAAAATCATAGCCTGAAGAGTATACAAAGTACAGAAATGTGGAATAAAAATGATCCCCAAATAACAATTAAAAAAAAAATCTCGTTCACATTTGATCCTTTACCAAATTAAAATTCATTTGGATTGAGCAAACACCCTGAGGTGGCTTAGCTTCCATCAGCACAATCAGGTGGCTTTCCTAGCACTCAGCTCTGGCTCGTGAAGACTGAAGTGGTTATGTGGGGTGGAGAGGGAGGATAGGCCCTTGGCACTTCAGGACACCAGCTTCACTTCATTTAAACTCACAGTAGAAAGCAACTCCAAAGTCCTAGGGAATGTAACCGTTTGTAACTTTGTTAAGGTACCAATCCGAAGCTGGTAGTAAGAGCCCAGGCAGCTGACTAGTAACCATGGCTGGACTCAACTCCAGTGCTCTCTTCTCACTGAAGACACGTACAAAGTAACTGGCAGTTGATTTTTAAAAGTTTATTTCCACGTGAAAAATGCCATCAGGTGAGAGATAAAACTGCAGGAAACTTTGGAAAGGTTGTTAACAACAGTTAATGAGCAATGTGAGGACAAGCACAGGAACATTTGACTCTCTATGGAAACATGAATTAAGAGAAAAATCAAGACTCTGTACATTCTTATTCTCATTTTATTCCCAAATTTGGGGAGTCAGAAAGTACTAGAGTATCATCCTCTGGAATGTCAATGGTCTATTGTAAACTCTTGCTTACCCACGAGCACATGGGGTGGGAGTCTAATGAGTAAGGGTCCAGAGTGAAGGGTGTTGAGTACCCTGAGACCATGGGCTTGCTGTGGGGGTGGGTAGTAGTTGGAAGCCGAAGAGAGGCTCACTTGGCAATTCTGCCTTTCTAGAGCTGCCTTCCCAAGTGGCTCTCATTTAACTTCACTGTGGGGGGAGCAGGCCCTACCATTGTGAGTTCGCTCTAGAGTGGTAGGTGAGGAAGAGCCGCCTAAGGTCAAGGTTGGACACCAGGCCTTCTGCCTCCCAGATCCCATAAAAGCACACTGGCTGTGGGAGAATACTAAGGTCAGGAAACAGACCAGGCATGGAGAGGCCCAGGTGGTGCTGTGCCAGGGGGCTGACAGGAGGTAGAATGATGCCTGTTCTGTGGAGTCATTGGCCAGGGTGATGGATGTGTTTTCCATGGCTCACCAAGCTGTGCTCTTCTTCTCTGCTAGAGCCACCACTGAGGCCCCAAGGATCCAGACCATCAATGCCTTGGGCTGTGCAATTTCCCCTGTCACATCCTTTCCCTAAAATCTAGAGGAATAAATCATCTGTAGATCTTATTGCAAAGGGGCTAAGGGGTGGTTTGCCTGTTTGGGTGTACTCTCAGCAGCTCTAAATCTCTGACTAACCATGGCTCCCACATGAGCCAGCAGGAAGGTACTCATACATGGTTCTACAACCATTCACCACTCTGGAAAGAACCCCAAAACTGTCCTTCTTCAGAAAGACTCACTGTCCCATCATGTGCCTCATATACTGTCTTACTTATATTTTGTAGCAGCTCCCTTGATAACAACATGGGAAAAAGCAAAGTGCTTTGTCTAAGTGAGGAAACCAAAGCTAGAAGTTATGTAATTTGTCTCAGGTTGCACCAACACCAAGTGATCTGACTGGGATAGAACCAGGACTAAGTCCTGTGCTCTCTCCATGACAACAAAGGATATTCAAGACTCAAGAAATGTGCAATACTTTGGAAAGATATGAATAAGAGTTTGAGCCTCTCCTGCCTACCTGTTCCTGGGGCAGACCTGGAAAATCCCATCAGAGCTGTATCTCTGGGGCCACTGGCCACCTGCCATGTTGATATCCAGGTGATCCGTGCCACCCTGAGGACATCCTTGAAAGTGGCTATGAGCACTGATGCCCCCTGGATCCAGACTTTCCACCACATCCAGTCCTGGACTCCCAGAGATTCAATGTAGCCAGTCTCTCAAAGAAAGCCCCACATCCCAACCTAACAGCTCAGATACAGAGTCTGCAGGACCTTTCTTGAAGTTGGGGACAAATGGATTGCCTTAGCCTGACTACAAGCCCAGAGCCTCATTTATTAGTTTCCTCATGGCTGTTATACCAAATTACCACAAATTTAGTTGTGTGTGTATAGGAGAAGAGATTCAGGTTAGGCAACCTGAAGAACTAGCCCAAACATTAAGGATTGGGTTAGACCATTGGGTTAAATTTCCCAGATATGAAAAGAATGAGACACTGAAACCGAATGATTAAATAGTCTTTCCTTGGAAGTTTTCGTAATACAGATCTAGTAGCTAATGTTCACAAATTAAAAAAAGAAAAGAAAAGAAAAAAAAGAAAAGAAAAGAAAAGAAAAGAAAAAAGAAAAGAAAAGAAAAGAAAAGGTGATCTGCATCTTCTTCATTCGTGCTGTCATATTACTCACCCTTGCAGCCCCAGGTGCCCAGAATGGGGGAGCGGGCAGGGAGGTGAGCTGCCACCAACCTCCTGGAGGGAGCCAAACCCCAGAGTCAGCTCCCAACCTGTGGTTCTCAAACTTTAGTGGGCATCAGAATCACCAGGAGGACCTATTAAAATACAGACTGCTGGCTCCAGCCCCCAAGTCTCTGACTGGCAAGTAGGGCAGTAGGTCATCGTGGTGGGATCTGAGAATTCACGTTTCTAACAAGTTTCCAGGTGATGCTGGCACTGCTGGTGGGGACCACACTGGGAAGTGTAGGCGTAAACGGTTTTGGCCCTCGACTCCCATACACGGTAGGATCGAGAAGGGGTCAAGGCTTCCTCCCACCCCCGTGGAATGCCCCGGGGTCTAGAGGATGGCCCAATGCCCCTTCTCCAATTTTTCTGAGAACATTCTCTCAAGAGCTTGCTGAGACTGTGATGTTTCACAAAAGAAGCGCTAGCCGTCTCTCCCCGCCACAGCTGAGATGAGATCTTTTCTCTCTGAAAAGACACTAATCTTGAGCGCTTTGCAGAGGATGTGAGCCGCCTGTTTACCAACCTGCCACCGACTTGGCACTGATGTTTGCTTAACCTCTGCTCAGCTGCCGCCTGCTGAGGATTTTCTTGTCCCGCCCTTGGCCAGGTTCACGTTTTTTCAAGTTCAGTCCTGAGAAACCTCTTATTTACCGGCTTAAGGAATTTGGGTTTCTTTCCTGCACGTGCCTCTCCTGGATTCCCCACGTCTGTTGTTCCCCAGCCCACAGCAGCAGCGGGCCAGAGGACGGGGATGGCCTGAACCGGCTGTCCTGGCAGGGACGGCTATTATTTTAACACCACAGCAAATTGTTGGCACAAGATGACAATAAAAATCAGCTCATTGTATTACTGTTTTTAAATTCTCTGCAGACAAGGGACGCCCCTCTCCTCTACCCCTTTGGTCTGCACCTGGGACAGATGGCTCCTGCCCACCCCCACCTGGGTACCTGGGTACACCAAGACCACATAAGGTTGCTGTTCTAGAAGCCGTTGAGTTGAGCACTATCCTTGAAAGGACCACTGTCACAAGGTTCCCTGGGAGCAGGAGACAGGGTCAAGATATCAGTCCCCTTGCTGTCCCAGGAGACTTCATGCTGCCTCCCCTTCCCACCACTACCACTACCACCGCCACCTTCCGCAGCCCATCAGCCTCAGTGTCCCGAAACCACACTTGTGCATGTCTGCTTGCTGTTCCCCTCTCTCCTCGGCCCCCCATCCATCAACACCTGCCCAACCTCCTGCCTCTGTGGCTAAATGATCTGCCAAATGCATCATCCTCCCTAAGACCTTCATGGAAAGACAGAACTTATCCCAAATCTTGCTGCAGCTAAAATAGCAGGACTCCTAGGTAGACGGGTGTCTCTTTGCAAAAGCTTGTATTGGTAATGGTGGTAATGAAGCAATCTGAGGCTTTAAGAAGGGTCAATATGGAAAAGGTAGCCTCTGGCCAGCACCCCTCAGGTCACCCTGTGTATATGAATTCTGAATGTCCTATGGCACCAGCCTTCTTTTAATATCCAAACAAAATGTCCTGGCCCCCATCCCATGGAAATACAGTGGCTTCCTCCAGATTCCCAAAAGAGGGCAGGGTTGGGGGGACTCGAGGTCTCCTAGGCACCCCACGTTTAAATTCCCCCTTCAAGGGACTTCTTGGTCTGCCCTCACCATCCTGCCTCCCGCATTTGCAGTCTCCTCTGAGCATGCACCTGTGCGTGTTCTCCTCCTGGGACGCTACTCCCTCCCCCAACCCTTTCCCCAAAAGAATGGAGAATCACTGCTTCGCATGATCATACTTTCACTGAAGTGTGGGAAAAGCAACAGAAGACAGCTTAAAATTGAATATTAGTCATCAGTGTTCTTAAAGTTGCTGTTCTATCCCTGCCACTCTCACCCTCTCCAGCTGGATATTTCCTCACTCATCTTCTCCCCATTTTCCAGACACCAGATCTCTGTTCCTCCCTCCAGTCTCCTCCAGTCTCAAACTGTCAAGGGAAAACGGAAATTTCTGTTACTTTATTATATAGACATGTTTCAGGCTGAACCACCCCTTTCTAGGGACGTCGGGGCCTCTTTTACTCATCTGCCTAATACGGTTTCCTTAACAAAGACCCGCCTTCCCCTGGCATGAAATCCTCTGTTGCCAGCGCACCAGGAAGCTCCAACAGTCATTTCTGTTCTGAAAGACCAAATTTTCCTCCCCTGTAACATAGGCAATTTCCTCTGCTGCCTACAGGCCTCACTTTGATTCCTAAACCATAAGAAGCTTTTCTTTGTGCCAATTCAGTTTTTTCAATTACTCATATATTTTTTTTCATAATTTCGTAAAACCATTTCATATGTTATTGAAAACAAAGAACATGATCCCACACTCTTTCAGGCATTTTCATTTTCCAATGCTCCATTTTAGTCTCTATCCACCCATGCATATTTTAAGACATCTATGTTTTCCTTGTCTGCTTTTTGATTTTACATACTACAACTTTCTGTGTCTTCATTGCTATTTTTTAATACCTGCAGAGCATTCCATTGGGTTATTGCCTGACAGTTTAGCTACACATTCCCCATAACAAAAGCAGGGACCTTTGTCTGTCTTGTTCACTGATACATCCTGGACAGTGGGAAGTAGTGCGTGGCAAATAATAGGATCTCAATAAATATTTGTTGGAATGAATGAATGAATGAATGAATGAATGAATGAATCAGATTGTTTCTAATATTGTATTGCTCTAGGAAGGATGCAATAAACACCTTCAGGCATGCCACATTTTTCTTTAGCTTACTGTATCCTGAATATAATTATTTCTCTGATATTAAAAACTGTAGCAGCAGCAGCAGTTTTAATAAAAGCTGCTCTTAATAGTTAATAAAACCAGCAGGAGCAGCAGTGGTTATAATAGCTAACATTTACTGAGCAGTTACTACATGCCAGGATCTGTGCTAAGCACTTTATGCCCAAAATATCATTGACTCCTCACAACAACCCTATGAGAAAAAGACAACTTACACTCATTTGACAGATAAAAAAGCAAAGGATTGTTATTTGCCCAAGATCACATAGATTGTACAGGGCAGAGACAGGATTTGAACTAAGGTCAATCCCACTTCACACTCTGAGGTCTTAACTATGATTTATAAGATCAAAGAGTATAAATGAATGTATGACTCTTGATACATACTGCCACGCTGCTTTCAGAAAGGACTGTGGCCATTTATAGACACCTTATTTTAAAGTATATGACCTATAAGTGCATGTACTTCGGTTAAGTTTTTTATTCAGTATGACAACCTTTACCTTTCAATTGTAGTATTTAATTCACTAACATTAATGTAATAATTGACTTATTTGTATTAAAATACCCGACCTTACTATTTGTCCAAACTGTTCTGTGTTCCTTTCTCCTTTTCCCCTTTTTTCTTGCCTTTATCCGGATTAGTTTCATCTTTTTAAATTCCATCTTCCCTTTCTATTAGCTGGGCAGGTATATGTTCTTTTATTCTTTTTAGACGTTATCAGAAAAGGGTTTTTATTATAAAATATCCTGGCACTCAATAAATACAACTATTGGCACATTTTTTGCTAGACATTCATGAATCAACCAGAATTAAATCATCTCCTAGAGCCATTTTCTCCACACATGGCACTGTGGGTCGTGGACTCAGGTCCCCTAGAGCATGGCAGCAGAACTCCCTCTGTATAGGCAGTGCCAAATTCTGTCTGTAAAATATTAAGCAGCTCCAAGGCGTTCAATCTAATATAAACAAGCAGGCGAATCATTTGATACCCAAAATCAGGTGGCCATCGGTGTAAGACACAACCTGAGCACAGGCTGATGGCAGAGATGACCTCAAACCCAGCCCCTGCCACACACAAAGCCCAGCCTGCCTCATGCTGGCCTCACAAACACCAGAAGACTCCTTCTGGGGAAGAGAACCATCTCCCAATGATCTGATGCAAAATGTTGTTCATCTTCAAACATGGTATTGGTAACCCTTCAATTATACATTCGAACAGTGGGCATCCACATATCCCTCATTCATGGCTTTGGACAACAGTTTTATATTTGCATTTGAGATGTTCTCAAAACTTCAAGAATAAAATTAAACCATGTTGCAAAGGGCTGGAGTAAAATGGCTCGAAAATAGCCTAAGACCGTCCTTCTCCCTCTAACCTGCAGCTCACATATCCAGAGTTTGGGGTGGGGTGCCAATTGTCTGAGACCCCAGAGTATCTATGCATCCACGTCAGTGGTAAAGTTGTCTAGGAATTCCTAAAAGTTATCTCCCTATGTCCATGGACACAAATAACAAGAATGGAAAATATCTTTCGCCCAGGAAGTAAGCCATTTCGGTTCCTTTAAAGTATGATTTTAAATCTGTTAAAGTTTTGCCATTTTGTCTGAAGTCAGAAAGGTCGGTTTGAGGTTAAGGCCAAGTGAATGGTCCCTCATGAAATAAACACAGCACAACCCAGGGCTATGTGCAATGTTATTCTTTTACCTTCTTCCTGGAATTTCAGAGGTTGTGCAAATGGAATACATGAATGGACAAAATAACGTAATGGTGCAAAATAATATCAGGAGTGAAATCTGCTTACTTGAGGATTCAAAGAAATAGAATACACTTTAACTATGGCTCAGCCCATCTCTGCTCCCTGCTCCCTGATAACCATCCCTTCCCCCCAAAGAAACTTACAGTTTCTCTTTCTCTCTTTCCATACGACTTCTGTTTCTAAAACTCTTTCTTTCTCCCTCTCCCCTCTCCTATATACACACAGAAAAAGAAACAGGGTGTTAGAACTGGATGGGAGAGCTGGAAAATCAGCAAAGCCAGAGCTTTTCAAACTTCTCTTAAACCAAAGAATCTGATTATTGATTAAAACTTATTTGTAGGAACACCTGGCTGGCTCAGTGGTTGCGTGTCTGCCTTCGGCTCAGGGCGTGATCCCAGGGTCTGGGGATCGAGTCCCGCGTTGGGCTCCCAGCGTGGAGCCTGCTTCTCCCTCTGCCTGTGTCTCTGCCTGCCTCTCTCTCTGTGTCTCTCATTAATAAATAAATAAAATCTTAAAATAAAAAAAAAATAAAATGTATTTGTAAGCTATACTAGCTATGACTGTAATAATGCTGTGCAACAAACCACCCCCTAAAATAGAATGTTTTCAACATTTATTCTTATGTTTACAGACCTGCAGGTTGAGGATAAGCTAGTTAGGTGGAACTCAGGCTATGGGTCTGCTATACACATCTCTCATTCTTTCTAGACTGGTAGCTACCTATGGGCATATTCTCCTAGTAAATGGAAGAGCACAAAAAGCAAGACAAATCCTGCAAGCACACTGAAAACCTCTATTCATGTCATACCCTCCCCCATTTCATTGGTCAAAGTAAATTACATGGCCAAGCCGAAAGCCAGTAGACAGGAAAGTGTGGTCTGCTCCAAGGAAGACAGGGGAGGGAGTGATTGGCTAACAAATAATCCAATCTATCACAGAAATCAAATATATAAAATAGATATAGGTGATTCTTCACTAGTTGAATGAGGAATGAAGGGAGCCTAGATCCCGTGCTCTTTTCTACTCACAAAGTCCCAGTGAGTCCTCGGCAACCTGGGGTCTTCAAAGAACATGGTGTGAATTGCAAGACAACCCACTCATTGTGCAGATAAGAAAATTGAGATGCAAATAATTATAACAACTTGTCTACCATCTGAGAAGTATCAGGCAGGAGGCCACCAGTGAGAGGACCTTTTCTTTGTTTTCAAACCTGATGACAACTGGTCCTTTTCCAGTATCTACTCATGGTTACAGAGATTACACCAGTTATATAGTTTATAATTTGTGTAAATTGCTTGCAGGTGGGGAAAATGTTCAGAAACCAGGTAGTATAGCAAAGAGAGAGAGAGAGAGAGAGAGAGAGAGAGAGAGATGGTTTGGACTACCAAATCTCAGACGACTCATTTCATAGTACAAAACCCAAAACCAACTCCTATTCCTGGCTACCCATCAATGACTTGATGCAGGTTAGAGCAGTGAGAGACAAAATAAGAGAGAACACAGCTGAGTTAAATTCTAATGCACCTTTGATAAAGACGTTTCTCAAATTAAAGAATAAAAATTATATCATAATTATATTTGTTAGTAAATGAAGCCTTCAGAGGCCAGAGTATTAGGAAGAGGGTAGAAGCTTTCCCAAGGCTCTAAGTCCTGAGCACCAGAGGCATTATAGGGATGACCCAGGGTCTGAGGATGTTGGCCACCAAAGAGACCTGTAGGTCCAGCTAGAGGCTTTAGCAGGCATAGGGGTCAGAAACAGAGAGCAGGGTTAATGTCATGAAAAGAGCCATTTAAAGAGATGTCAGGGTGAATTCAGAGGTACACCAGAGTCCCAAAGAGGGGCTGGTGTTTCCACCTCAACTGAGAAGTCGAGGACTGGGGTAAGAGATGTGAGCCCTCGGGGCAGCCCGGGTGGCTCAACGGTTTAGCGCTGCCTTCAGCCCAGGACGTGATCCTAGAGACCCAGGACGTGATCCTAGAGACCCGGGATCAAGTCCCACGTTGGGTTCCCTGCGTGGAGCCTGCTTCTCCCTCTGCCTGTGTCTCTGCCTCTCTCTCTCTCCTGTGTTTCTCATGAATAAATAAATAAAATCTTTTAAAAAGAGAGAGAGAGAGAGAGATGTGAGGCCTCCATGCTTAGGGGATCAAAAGAACCCAGCTTCTGGGGATGAGACAAAACAGCCAGGCTATTCCTCACCCTGAGACTATAAAGGGCTCTGTGGTCCAGTCTCCAGTGGCCCTCAGCTCAGCTCTAGTTATTCTTGCCTCTCTGAGCTGGAAGTGATAAAGCTGAGCGACATGCACAGGCCACTCTTGGTTCTGAAGCTTATACTCCATCTGGGCTACATGTGGCTTTGTCCCATGTCACAAGAACCAAACAATATCACTGAGTTCCTTCCCTATATGGCTCCGAATTCAGGCTGGAACAAGAGAAATCTGTGTGACATCTGGAAGGCAGAGTAAAGCAGTGACCAGTTATGCTCAGGAGGCCCGACTAGGGCACCAGGCAGAGCAGGGGCCCACACACGCCGCCTCAGGCCTGCTGGCTCACCTCGGTGGGGTGGGCGCTGGCCAGGTGCACAGCATCTCCCCTGCCCACTGGGTCTCCTGCAGCTCCTCTGATCCTGGGCCAGGGGCACATGTGCCCCCGTGATCATGGGCGTCCACTTGTCCTACGGGTCACCTGTGCTTTCAAGATCGGAGGCGGTGAGAGTCAGATGCAAGTTCCAGTTTGTTCCTTCTTGCTTTCCCCCACATCATATCCAGCTTTGCATCCCACATGCAGGCCCTGCTGGCCTGTAGAAACTTTAGGCCCAACATCAGACACAGAGGCAACAGCCTTGCATAGACTTTTCCACTAGCTTTCATGTTGGGTGAGCCTAATCGCTATAATAAATCCCTTATTCCATGTCACCCAAAGTAGCTCTGCTTTCCTCACCAAATGCTCACTGATACAGCCAGCTATTCCCATTGCCTCAGCAAATGCAAACAAAGATCCTTCTGTCTTGCCTTCCCGTGTGGTTCCCCTGAACAGAACACTGATCCTTCCTCCCAGCTTCTGCTTTCTCTATTGAACCTTTCTCACCACCAAACCCGTATCACCGCCACCTGTACCGCCCCCACATGACCAATACTGCTACCACCATCGCCATCACCACCAGCATCACAACTACCACCAGCACCACTGTCATGGTCACCGTCACCACCACCATTACCAAAACCACCACCACCAGCGTCGTCACCACCAGCACCAGCACTGCTGCCACTGCCTTGTCACCACCAGCATAACCATCACCCCTATTCATCTCCCATAATTTTCACAGCCATACGGTCAGGCAGGTAAGATTATTCTATTTTACAAATGAGGACCTGAGGCCCAGAGAGATTACATAAGTTGTTAGCAGCCAGGGAGAGACTTAAACCCAGGTCCAGCTCCAAAACCCTTCTTCCTTCACAACACTATATAGAACCTCAGAAACTACATGTGACAGAGCAAAAGAGGGTGGTGGTCAATGAATAAAACAGAGGAAGCAACACGGTGCTGACTGAGAGGGGAGTGGCAGGGAAACAGCAGCTAGAAAGTGTTAGGCGGGCAAGGAAGGTGGGGGGATTCGGACAAGACAGCCAGAGCAGAGCTGGGGTGGTCCAACCCCCTGGATGGCAGCTCTGACCCAAAGCCTACCTGGGTTCAGAGATGAAGTAGCTTAGCTTCTGCAGACCTCAAAGCCAGAGCCCCAGAGGAAAGCTTGCTCAGGGCATGAAGGTCAGAGCTCAAGAGGACAGAAATCCCATCTGGCCTCCAAAGGAAGGGACAGTAGGTTAAAAGGGGTGAGGGTCAGAAGTGACCATGAGAAGCACCTGCAATGCCCACTCTGCTTTAGCCAGAATGGTTCTGAGCCGTCACTGCACATTAGAAGTATCTAGAGTTTTACACTTAGTAATCCCCAAGCTCCACACTCAAAACCTCTATTATCTTTTTAATGTTCCCCGGTGCACCCTCAAGCGCAAGGAGGATTGAGAAGCAAGGCCTTTAACCAGTGCGACACTAGGCTCATGGTTTTCTTCCATTCCAGCCTCCAGACTTCCCTCACACCCCGGTATGACTTAGGTGGGCTCCTGAATTAAGTGACTCTAGGGTGGTAAAGCAGAGGAGAGAAAAGGATCCTCCTCAGAATGGAGGAAACAATGAGCCTCATTTTAAACAGAAAAATTCTCCTGCTTCTTATTCGGGGGGTGAAAGACGCAGAGAAGAAATGGAAGCAGTAAGAAAAGGAAGAGCCAAAAAAATTAAAAAAAAAAAAAAAAGAAAAGGAGGAGCCCCTGCAGTAGGAGGGAGGTGCCACCCCTCGTCCTTGGCTTTAGGGTGAAGCTGACATTTTCTACAACACCCAGAGGCTCAATGGAACAAGAGCAACTGTGAACATTTGCCCAGCACTTACCATGTGCCCAGCACCGTGCTAAGTTCTTTACATGTAGTAACTCCTTTAATTCTCAAGGCAACCCCATGTGGGGGATTTTAACATTATCTCCATCATACAGATGAAGAAACTGAGGCATAGAGATGCTAAAGAACTTGCCCAAGCTCACACAAGTATCAGGGATGTGATGGTATCCCAGGAAATATGCCTCCAGAGTCCACACTCCACAGCATCTCAATCCCCAGGGGCCCTGGGATAGGTAATATTATCCTCATTTTACAGGTGGGGAGACTGTGGTTAAGTGACTTTCTCAAGCTGCCACATTTCCCCCACGGGCACAGCCTGGATGGACTTGGAACCTTCACGAGTGGAATGTAGCAGAGCGGCTTAGGGATAGTTGGATCCAGGGGCAGAGAGATATTTCTAAATGCCCATCTCTTCCCCAGTACCACTCCATCCTTCACACTCAGAGGCTACACATGCAATAGCTTTCAAAATAACTGCATTTTTAAAAAAAATCTACTCAAGACCCAAGCCAGCATTGGCATGTATGCCAAGTCTGAAAATGACACGTAAATAGAAGGGAAGGGTGAAGCCAGCCGCGCTCTAGGTTGGGCAAAACATCTCAGATTATTTGTTTCAAACATTCTGCAATTGGCAAGACCCAAACCACATTTTTCCAAGCATTCCCTTCTCCACCCTAGCCCCACCCCCACTGCCCCGCTTTACATTGTAAGCCCATGTGTATTTCCCCAAAAATGTAATCCATATGTCTCTGATCCGTTTACACTTAACTCATCAAATTGTAGTTTGCTAGAAGTTGTTTGCTGCCCATGAAGCCTTCCGAGACTGTTTGTGAGGCCTCCAAAAGTCTTTTTCGGCCTCTTCGAAATAGGAAGCTACATTTAGCTAATGGCAAATGGAATTGAAAATGTTGGCAATAGGAGAGAAGATGCTCTGGGACCAGAACGTTTATTCTTATCCTCCACACTGCAGAAGAGCAAGGAGGATCCCCCCCGAAGTGGTACTTCAAGGTCCTAGAAACTTGCTCCGGTTGGAACACCAAGGCCAGGGTTGGGTCCAATTTTGTTTTCAGCCACATTCACAGTTCCTCTGTTGCCATGGACCATGAAGTGGCTCTGGAATGTAACGGAGAGCCAGCAGCATGTCCCTGACCTGGGTCACCGGTGATCCTGATGGTATCAACTACTTTGGTGGAACTAAACCCTGTATACTGGGTTTCTACCTTGGCAGCCAAAGATCTTACAAGGTCTGTTTTTCTATCTGTCTTAAAAAAAAAAACCACGCACACGTATAGACAACAAACCAAACACTTCTCAAAACAAACCATTATATCTGATACGGTTTAACTCATCCATGTTTTTTGGCTTTAGCAAAAGGTTCTAGTTTGGGGTTTGTTTTTTTTTTAATTGCTTAAGTTCAGCTCACTTATGTCCTTTGGGAAAACTGATCTATGTAAATGTGATTTAACTAAAGGGGTTTGAGCCATTCACATGTGTTTTACATTTTCTAATCATCCTGAGCTCTGTACATAGTGAGCAGACTGAAAAATGATGGTGGTCTCATTTCAACATCAATTTTTAGCCATTCTATCTCCCAAGAATGCTGAGCGACGCCTGGAGAGAATCTCACTTCCTATTTCCAGACGATCAGAAGTTGGTATGTATGAAACCCCTGGACGTGTGTGAAGTTGCCTGGATGAGCAGAAGACTCATAAGAAGACAGCAATTCTTTAAGACGTCTCCATTCTTAAAATTGGCCAAAACTTTAGCAGAGATTCACTTTAAATGCTCTATTTCCCTGATTAAATTAAATTAACAAACATTTAAGAAATGCCTTCTGTATTAGTTTCTTATTGTTGCATAACAAATTACCACAACTTCAGTGGCTTAAAACAACATACATTTACTATCTCATAGTTTCCGTGGGTCAGGAGTCTGGGCATGGCTAAACTGGGTCTCTGCTCAGGCTCTCATAAGGTTGCAATTAAGGTGTCAGCCGGGCTACATTCCCATTCCAGAGGCTTGAATGAGGAAAAATCTACTTCCAAGTTCATTTGCCTTGTTGGCAGAACTTACTTCCTTGTGGCTATATGGCTGAGCTCCCCATATTCTTGATAGCTGTTGGCCATGAACTGCTCTCAACTCCTAGAGGCCACTCTCATCCTTGCCATGTGGGCCCATGGTATTAAAACATGCATGCTTGCTTTTTCAAAGCCAGAAGAGGAATCTTTTCCTTTGGGAAGGTCTAGGCTGATTTAAAGACCTTTCACCTGATTATGGCAGGCCCACCAGTATGCTCTCCATTTGGGTTAATTCAAAACTGACTGACTTGGAAACTTATTTATATCTGCAAAATCCCTTTCCTTAGCCATATAATGTAACCCAATCAGGTGAGTGACATCCTTCCTATTCATAGATCTCATCCACATTCAAGGAGGGGGAATTCCATAATGTGTGTCTGCTGGGGAGGTGGGAAGCTTAGGGGCCTGGGGCTCTTAGAATTCTGTACACCTGTACAAGAGTATGGTGCTACCTAAGTTACAAATCCTACCTATGAGTTTCATGAAACTCATACCCTGACAAGGGCAGTGGATATGCAACAAATAACTACTTCATGAGATATGTTCTGTAATAGAAATATGTTCAGTGTTCAGAAATAGCACAAAAGTGGTCACACAGAAACTGAGATTTGTGAGATAAATAGGAGTTCACTGGGCAGCAAGAATGGGGAAGAGGTTATTAAGTGGGATTGGCTTGAAAATAATATGGTGTGATTAACATTACCAGAAAGTTGATTTTGCTAACAGTTAAGCAAATGTGCTGAGTATTTTGATTTACCTTCTTAAAACAACAACAAAAAGAAGAAAATGAATTGCTTTAAGCCTGGCTGATGGACCGTGTGTATGCATGTGTGAGATATGCTGCATATGACTCCCTGATTTACAGGAACCATGAAAAGAACACTGAGGGGGGAAATGTATAATAAATTAACACTCTAGCTGCTATGGACTGAATGTTTGTGTACCCTCAGAATTCATATACTGAAGCATGATGGCACTTGTAGCTGAGGTCTTTGAGAGGTAATTAAGTCACAAGGGTGGAGCCCTCATAGCGGGATTAGTGCCCTTTATAAAAGGAAAGATGAGAGAAGTGCTCTTTCTGCCATGTGAGGATACAGTAAGAAGGCAGCCATCTGGAAGCCAGGAAGAGGGCCCTTGCTAGAACCCAGCCACGCTGGCACTCCGACCTGACTTCCAGCTTCTGGAACTGCTGGAAATAAATGTTTGTTGTTTAAGCCACCCGATTTATTTTGTTATTGCAGCCTGAACCGACTGAGGTAGTAGCCCTCAGAGCAAATATGCTCTTGGGTCTCTTTTGGAACAGATAGACCTTTTCCAATCAGAAGCTCCCAGAAATGGTGTTTCATTCCAGAAAAGTGGGATTCCAGAAAAGTCCACCTCTACAAACTTAACATCAGGAGAAGCCAAGGCAACTTCTGTGTCGCAGAGCACAGAGAACGGCAACAGAGGCTGGACGCGAAGACAGGCCACTCCCAGCGCGTGGGGTGGTACACGCTGACCTGCACCCCACATCCCAGCACTTTCGTAACTTGAAACAGGATTCATTTTTGAAGCTGGAAGCCTCAGATTCTCCCACCACAATGTATAAACACAGGCCAGAAAGGAAATGCCTCTAAAAAACACAGTAGTCTCTATGTCAACCTCAAAATACGTCTTGAGCCACTAGGAGGATGACAATACTGCAAAGGAAAGGCAACCAGCGTGCAGGTGGGTTTGGTTGATGGGGTTCATTTTCATTGTCAAGTCCAACCGGGGGGATTTCCTGATTATTCAGACTTGCTGGGGCTGGTTCGCCTCTCTGTGGGCCTTTGAAAAGCCCCCACGGCAGAGGGAGCCCTTGAGACACAACATGAAGAGGCCCGTGTTCCTGTTTCCACTCAATCCATTCTTCCATTTACCCAGGATTGTTGGAGGACAAGTTTTCCACTTATTGGATAAATGGGTTTTCCAGACAACAGAAAAACTTGCCGGCTACAAGATGTTTACACTTTATTATTTAAATATCGGAACTGGGGATCCTGGGGTGGCTCAGCTGTTTAGCACCTGCCTTTGGCCCACCTGCCTTTGGCGTGATCCTGGAGACCCGAGATCAAGTCCCACGTCAGGCTCCTAGCATGGAGCCTGCTTCTCCCTCTGCCTGTCCCTCTGCCTGCCTCTCTCTTTCTCTTTCTCTCTCTGTGTCTTTCATGAATGAATTAATAAATAAAATCTTTAAAAAATAAAAATAAATAAATATCAGAACTGCTCCTAAGATATTGGCACATAGTAAAAGCAAGGGCCCTGGGGTCAAGATGTCTGGGTTTGAATCCCAGCTCCACTACACGCTCACTGTGTGACACTGGGCAAGGGAACTAACTTCTCTGTGTCTCTGGGGATGGTCTCTACTTCGTAAAATAGTGGTGAGGGTTGAATTTAAGTCAAGGACATAAAACACTCATGTACCTAGCACATAATAATAGTCATCCCATAAGTATTACTGTTATCAACTATAAAACAAATGTAAAATATAAAAGATAAGGGAGGCTTTTCTCCTCAGGGTCATTTTCATAAACACTAAACAAAACACTGTGTGTGTGCGTGTGTGTGCGTGTGTGTGTATGTACATAGTTTATACTACATGCTACTAGACTGACTCCCACTAAATATATATAAAAACACACATGCATATCTAAATATATAAATATATAAAAATATGCCTCTATGACCCATTGAAACCTATTAGGAAGATGACATTTACCCCAAATGACTTCAGAAGGTGGTTTTTAATGCCTTGTGTTTATCCTTGCCTCTTCTCACTGGTCTGTTAGCCACAGTCACATCTGGCTGGCTGCCTTCTCCTCTGAGTTATTCTTCTCTGCTTCTTTGGCTGGGAAACCAGATTACAAAGCTTGCTATAACTGTGGGTAGAATAAAAGCACAGAGATCCGAATAGCGTTTAGCTTGCTTTCTGCATCTTGAACATACTCTAAATCTGTGGTTTCCTTCACATGTCCTTCATGCTCTGTGGGCACATCTCAGGGGCCCCCATGGTGAGGCGAGGGATAAGCCAGAGGGGTGTTCACCCAGAAAGGCTCCAAGCCCTCCACTCACACTTCAACCAGAAAAGCTCTGATAGATGTTTTATGTAACAGAGTTCTGCATACAGTGCCATTTGAAAAAAGAAAGTCCCACTAAGGCAATAAATAAAATGACAGCTACTGTTCTACAGAGTCATGTTTGCCAGATAAATGACATCTGGACATACACTCTTCTCTGGATGTTTGAAATATCTCAAATATTAAAAAGAGTCACAAGCCAAACGATCACTGGGAATTAAACATAATAAGAATTCCTACATGATAAATGAGACTAGACATCTATAGAAAGCATTTCCAAATAAACCACCATACATATGATTTGTAAAAAAAAATTTAATGAGATTAGGCTAATGTCATGTCTCACCGGAGACCACCAAGTTAAAAGTAAATAAATGTAAAATGAGTTATAATTTTGAGAAGTCTAAACTCTTAATGATGGATACATATTGATGGGAGGGAGTTGCATGGTTGGGAAAAGGAGAATGGTTTATAATGAATCACAGCATTTTTCCAGAACTCACCAAAAGAGAGTCCAACAGCTGATGCCATGTTTCTACTCAGAAATATCCTTAGAGGAGTGCCTGGGTGGCTCAGTCAGTTAAGCGTCTACCTTCGGCTCAGGTCATGATCTCAAGGTCCTGGGGTCAAAGGCTCAAAATGGAGTCTGCTTCTCCCTCTTCCTCTTCCTCTGCCCCTAACTCCACTTGTACTCTCTCTCTCTCTCTCTCAAATAAATAAATAAATAAATAAATAAATAAATAAATAAAATTTAAAAAAAGAAAGAAAGAAAAATCCCTAGTGTGAAGATGGGCACATTTGCATGATGTGCAACATCACACTCCCTCTTGTTCGAACTCTACCCTTACTAACTGTAGTAGTTAGGGCCGTTTTGGCTGAAAAAACAAACCATAAAACACAAAAGAGACTTTTAAAAGCTCTGGAGGTCATTAGCCCAGGGCTAGCACAGCACTCCATGATTTCTCTATGATTTCAGGGATCCAGGCTTCTTTTACCTGTTGCTCTGCCTTGAGTGACTTCTGTTTTCAAGACAATTCCATGCATATAAAATTCTAGAAAATGCAAACTAATCTAGAGTGACAGAAGGCAAAACCTTGGTTGTCTGGGAACAGTGGGAGGAAGGGAAGTAATTGCAAAGGAAGCTTCGGGAGCAATGAATATGTTCATTATCTTGATTGTGGTGATGGTTTCATGAGTGTATACATATATCAAAACTCATCAAATGGAAAAATTAAAAATGTGCAGTTGATTCTACATTACTTATACTTCAATAAAACTATAAAATAATTTTTTTAAAAGAGCTTATTACATGGCTGGCACTATGCTTAGCACTGAGGTTACAAAATAAGCTGAGTTCTATCCCCAGGGGGCTCACAGTCTGGTAAGTTGTTCTGATGAATAAAACAGGCTTATGGGTGTAGGTGAGGTGAGTGGCTCCCCTGCCCCCCACCCCCACCACCTGATTTAGTTCTCAACAAAGGGACTAACCAGGGCATTCAGTCTACAACTGAGGACCAGATCCTAGCCCATGTGTCCAGTCAACCCCCAAAACCCAGCTTGAAGCCCATCAGTTTTAACCACTTGATAGTGAGAAGCCATGTGCATGTACACATCATCCTTTAAATCTATTTCTACATATGGCTGTGGATACATATGGGGAATAGTATTAATACTTTAAAAGTCCCAAAGTTAATTGTGTATTTTCCACTTTTAGAAATGGAAAAGGCATGCTCTCTTCACTTTTCACATCTGCGTTGCAGAGCCAGGAAGGATCATATGACAAAGACAAGAAGTTGGCAAAAATGAATCTTTAGAAGGAATAGTCTAGCAAGACAGCTCTTTGGAACTGCTGTTGCCAATGACCAAGACTGTTCATGTCTTGACATCTCTTGGTAATACTCTTGTAGCATGGGTAACACTGCAAGAGTGCAGTGTTAAGCTCTGGAAGTGTCAGATGTTGGCTCAAGGGCAAATACTATAGATCAAATTATTTATTTTCTTCTCAACTTTGCACTCCCTAGTTCCTAGGGCTTACAAAGGTTAATAGGACCTTTCCTTAGAACTGAAAGCTATTGCTCCTACCTTTTCCACTTTGAGAAAAAAATCATAAAAGAACAGTTGTTGGCAGGGAAATGGAGAGATTAATAGGCAGAACAGAATTTTTATGACAGTGAAGATACTCTGTATGAGACCATAATGATGGTTACATGTTCAAATCTGTAGATTATACACTACCAAGAACAAACTATAAACTATGGATTCTGGGTAATGATGATGTGTCAATATAGGTACATCAATTGTGACTAATATAGCACTCTAACAGAAGATGTTGGTAACAGGGGAGGCTATGCACATGTTGGAATAGGGGCATATGCGAAATCTCTGTACCTGCCTGTCAATTTTTTTGTGAACCTAAAACTGGTCTAAAAATATCAAGTCCTAATAAAAGAGTCAACATGCAAAATGGTAATCAACATCATTAGAGTTATATTAGTTCTAATAAAAAATAAGATATTACTTCCCAACATGTTGACTTTTTTAATTACAATAATGACGGTGCTCCTAGACAGTAGGTAGGAGTGTATATCGGCAATGTTCCTCTGGACAATACTTTGGCAAGATGTATAATGAGCCTTTGGAAAAGTTCCTGACAATATATGCATAAAACATTTTCAAAAGATTATACAGTAAATTGTTAACTGCTTTAAAAAAAATCATTAGTTGCTGAGTAGACAGCTTCTTCATAAAAAAGGAACAAGATTAGATCAATTCACAATCCATGCCAAAGAAAGAAAAATTCTTTCCATCGCCCATGAGGCCTTTCCTCATAGAGCTGTATGGCCTTAACAGCCCAGAGCAGGGAGTGTTGTACAGAGTTGCATCAAATGCTGCCCACAACCCATAACACCTCCCCTTCTTACCCTTACCCACCACTAACACTCCTGTATTATTGACTCCTTTAGATTCAGCTGTTGAGGCTGAATCATCCCCTGGGAAAAGAAAGCAAAAATCCAAATGGCCCAGAGAGTCTTAGAGGACCTGTGTAAGGTAAGCCGCCCATGAGGCTGGTTTGCATGATCACCGTGGACCTAGGGGGGTGCGACAAAGTACAATGTGAGATGTGTGAGGTGATGACAATAAACTTTGGTTATGGGAAATTTTCTCAAGAGCCAAGACTTCATATTGTAAAAAAACAATCTGGAGTGAAGTGATGAATTGTTCCATACAAAATCACCAAACCTTAATTCTTTTCGAATGTTGATGTGTTTTTAAGGAGCCATGATTCAAAGCACTCCTTTCACCTTTATTCAATATCCTAATAAAAGCAGATTTGCTGTCCTCATTAAGCTCAATTTATTGGCACTTGAAGCATATTGACTTACTAGCATATGATTTCTTTAATTTCACGGGATGTTCCAAAGCCAAGGAACTCTGCTGATGAAAATCATCCCTCCATAATACTTCCTTTCTGACTGGGCACCTCTGTGTATTGAAAACACGTTTTCAATGCTAACTAGGAGAGACTTTCTTATTTATCACATTAATCTTGTGGTCTTAACTTTTTTTGCTGGAAGTTCACTTCTTCCCTAAGTCCTTTCCTTAAATCGCTTTGAGAATGGCATGAGATACTTCATCAATGAGAAGGCCCAGTGCAGATGTGGAAGGAAGGAGAGAGAAATCAGGGACAATCTTCAATGTTTGTTCTCGAATGACAAGTAGCCTGACCCTCCTGAATAGAACATTTGAATCAACTACTCACTTCAGAAGCTGATGAGAATAATTCCAGTTGAAACAGAAGTCCCTCATTATAATGGGGTTTTCATGAGCAGATATTTCAGGGCAGGGGAGGGTTTGGGACAGGGAGATATCAAATATGGCCATGAAAACCTAACACTGTAAAACCTACAAAACCCTCATGGGGGCAATTTGGCATCAGTCCCAATTCCCAGTATGTCACAGAGGCATTTACCCATCACCCAACAACTGACCTAGGCACATCTACAGCTTGCTTTGTGCCCTTGAACAATTCACTCCTCACCTCTGAGTCTCATTTTTCATCCATACCAAGTAAAGCCTGGAGGAGGGGACCTTTACAGTCCATTATAATCTATTCTGTTCTTGAATCGGGTCTGTGGAATTATCTTGATTCTCCCCTCATGGCCACATTTTATATTGGTTTAATTCTTCATGACATCACTATTCTTGAGACACCTCAAGGAAATACATTCTGATTTTTAAAAATACCACATCCAAAATGCCAAGGGAGAGCCTCTTCAGAGGCATGCTAAGGATGCTTCATGGAGAACAGCTGATAAAATCCTACTGCCTGCTGAATGGACCTTCTGAATACCATCTGTGCAGACTGGCCCAGAGCTGGGTGGTCAGTTTTGCCCCTCAGGGTACATTTGGCAATATCTAGAGATATTTTTGTCATACCTTGGGGCAGAAAGGGGCTCCTTTTATCATCTAGTAGATTGAAGCCAGACGCTGCTAAATATCCTGCAACGCACAGGACAGCTACTGACAACAAGAATTATCCAGCTCAAAGTGTCACAGCACCAAGGTTGAGAACCCCTGGTGTAGTCCACAGAATCAGTACTATGGTGCATCCAGTTCCTTAGAGTTAACTGTGTGTATCTCTTTCCAGTTCTTCACTCATAACTTCAGCACCTTGAAATTGGCCATGGTTGGAGTATTTACACTACAGACATCAGCACACTCTACAGAGCAAGGCAATTCTGTGTCTGAGAGCCAGCTGATAAACAGCTGCCAACACATCCCTTCTCAGAACCAACATCCAATATAACTTATTCAAAACTCAAAGGTTCTTGCAGCAAGAAGGCCGCATTGTGGCAAAACTACAGATGATTTGACCTACGGGCACAAGGAGTCTGATCTCAGAGCACCACCAAGACAAGAGCAAAGAAGAAAGGAGCAGGAGGAAGAACACCGTGAGCAGGTTAGAAGTCTCTCAGGTTTTATTTTGTTTGCTTATTCATACACACCCTGCCTGCTTCTAGAAAGCACTTGAGGGGACCATTTAGGAAATCAATAATATGCTTAAACCCTCGCGGGAAATGCAGGCTGGAATAATAATAATTCAATACATTTAATTCTGAAAACTTGACATGTGAAAATAAAGATAAACACACAACAGGCTATGTACAGCCTGGGGAGTCAGCAGGTCAGCTTTTCCGTACCTGGCCTGGCAACCTGAGAGGTGCATTTCCTGGTGGATCCTGGATGTCAGCAAAGTGGGACTCCTCTAGATTCCCCAACAAGGAACCGTGTGGCCAATCATGGTGGTTCTCGAAGGGCTTCATGCAGATAGTGCCCTACAGAGACTCTCATCACATTGGAGAGAAACCCTTGCCCGAGTTTGCTCCTTATTGCTGTCTTGATATTTGCCTCCGGTTGCTATGACAAAATCTGGCATTGGAATTTTTCTGGGAACAAATAGGAAATAGTTGTGGGAGGAGATTCAAGATCCTACGCACATTTAGGTTTGGTTATAAACATTCATGGTAAAATAAAGCATTGACTCATTAAAATCTCCCCCAGAAAAAAAAAATCTCCCCCAGAAAGAAAGCCCCCCCCAAATATTTTTTAATCCCCGTTCAACATTCCTTTGTTCTAGTGGTGACCAACTAGAAGCTATTTGTTCTTAATAAGGTCACCAGCAAAAAGAACTAAGAGGATAGAAAACTGACCACTAGAGGTCAATTGATCATCCTATGCCAAAAGACTCTCTGCTTTCAGTGTGTGATTTCTGGAGCTGAAAGTGCTAACCCCACACAAGAGACATTTCCCATTTGCTAGAGTTGATTATCTTGTCCAGCCTCACTGAAGAAAAAAACAAGGCTGCAGCCATTCCAACTCTGGCACTGAGGGCCCGGGACATCTTATGGAAAACGTTCAGGCCTATCACACACTTTGGACCCAGATATGCCGGGTGTCTCTTTGTCTACCTTTATCGAAGGCTTCTATATCTAAAAGTTTGTTTCTGAATTTCCACTTTTGACCTAAGCCCAATTAATCTCTCAGTTCACATCCACTAACTTGTCTTCTCGAGCCTAGCCTTCTATGTGGGAGAAAGTGGCTTTGAAGAGAGTGTGGAAGCCCACTGCACCCTATATGGGCTGGTCAATGTGAGTAGGCAACCACAGTGTGGACACAAAAGATATGGGGGGATGTGCTGAAGAAATATCCCACTGATTCTTGAAATGGCCATCTGGCTCCAACCTATCTTTCCCATCATATGCCCTACTGTTCCCCAATGAATATACTCACTCCAGTCAGGCTCATATCCCACCATCTCTTGCATCTACCACAGATGCCTCAGAAATAATGATTAAAATACAGTACTCAGAATTCCTCGAAAGAGAAAACAGATCTGTTTGGAGGAAATATTTAAGTAAGCCAGCTGGGGAGGACAAGAAGGATCTCTAGGGATGTTTAGATAGCAAACAGTGGTCACTGAACTCCTATTCATAAAATAAGTTAGGAAGAAAAAGGCAAGGACGCCTGGGTGGCTCAGCGGTTGAGCATCTGCCTTTGGCTCAGGACATGATCCTAGAAAACAAGTCCCACATCGGGCTCCCTGCAGGGAGCCTGCTTCTCCCTCTGCCTGTGTCTCTGCCTCTGTGTGTGTGTGTGTGTGTGTGTGTGTGTGTGTTTCTCATGAATAAATAAATACAATCTTTAAAAAAGGAGGGGGAGGCAATGGGTAAGAGGAGACTGGGCCCGTGTGAGAGGCAACTAAAGAGTAATAACTCTATCTAGTGCTTACCTCCACCCGGCACTATCTCAATCTCTACGTATCACTCACTTAACTCTCACAACAACCCTAAGAGGTAATTACTAATATTATTCCCATTTCACAGATGAGGAAACAATGACCCAGAATGGTTCAGTAAGTTGCCCAAGGTCACTTGACTGTTCAAAGGTGAGCTAGCGAACAACAGTCTGATGCTAGAATCGTGCTTTGAACCACTCGATGCAACTGCCTCAGTGAGTAAGCCTCTGGCCACAGTTGAGGAAGGCAGCAAAGCAGAAAGCTACAGGGACTTCATCCAATAGAAGAAGGTGCCAGTATAAGACACACCATTATTTTAGGCATTGCTATGAGAACGTGCCAATTATGCCATGATACACCATCATGGTAAGATGGATTCTGGTTCAGAGATACCAAATATTCAAATTTGAAAAAGGTGCATCTTCAGTATGAAGTCGAGCGTTGAAGGGGGATTATAAACCTGTTTGCTGCAGAGGACGCAATGAGATCTCCATCTCTCCTTGAAATCCTCAGTTACATCTACATTTCTCATTAATGCTCCCCTGGGGGGAGGTGGTGGTAGGGAAAATTTGCACACATGCTGTGTGTGTGCTTGTACAAGTGTAGGTGTGCCTGCACGTGTACAAGTGCAGGTGTGTGTGCACAAGCAAGCATGTATGCATATGTGCACCCCAGGCGTGCAGGCATCACTGAATAGAAACAGGACAAAGACAATTTTAGCAAGTTCAAAATTACCCTACATTTAGTGACACAAAGAAAATATAGCTTCATTATTTTCTATAATTGCTCTAATCTTTTTCCTGAGCCCTTCACTATACCATGTAGGGATGGAAAATTAAACCTCACCTGATCCAATCCTTTAAACAATATCCTAGATATTTCGATCTTATGGTTTTCCTTGCCCCACTTTTCCATTTCTCTCCAAGGTGGCCCCGAGAGAGGAAGAGTTTACTTTACCTGGTGGTGGCATGGAAGGGGAGGGAGGTCCTGGACCCACATGATTCATATGTGCAGATCTGCGTACCATCCCCTGGGTCCTCTGGGTCCTCCCTAAAGACTTGGATGCTGAAGTCGGTGACTGATGGGGTCTGCTGTGTGCTCTCTTGGCAGGGCTCTGCTGATGAGCTCCACTGAGATCCTCACGGGAGTCATCTACCCCCTGAAGTAGATGGGGGTAGAATTGATCTCCATCCTGGGAGCTTCCAAGATGGCAACACCTGGATAAGTTTATCAGCTGGATTCCTCATGGTAGTCACAGCACTTTGCTCATTGAGCCTGGGTATGACTGCGGATCCTTCCTGTCTCTGCCCACTATGTTGAAGTTAACATTTTAAATAAGCTAGCGCCATCCTGGATCTACTGGTGATTCCCTAAGGGGCACACCTATTGGCTGTCACCTGTGCCCAGGAGACATAATCACCTGAGGAGGGAACACAAACATTAAATAGTCATGCAATTAGTACTGACTGAATTAACAGAGATCTTTATCACCTACTGGACACGTAAGCATGGGCATTAGACCTAATTCTAGTAAATATGAAACCATATCTCTTCCCCAAGGGAGAGAGGGGAACTCATGCAGCATGCACATGTGCTGTTCAGGTCAGATATTTTCTTCCATCTGACTCCCCCTGGGACAACCTGACCCAGTAGAGGAAAGCATGACCTATCTGTGTGTGTTGGAAGTTTGTCCAGAACTTTGGGCTCTTGTGACTAAAGAAGTGATAGGCCGAAGACCTGGTACTGAAGTCTCATCCATTTCCAGAGGTCTGGATAAACCCACCAAGAGCTCAAGACAGAGCACCAGGCAGCGCATCTCTCCCACCATAGACTAGAGCTGCCCAATGTGGAGAAGCCTATGCAGGCCAGAGAGCAGCCCTTGCCTCTTTCTCTACAATCCTGTTCTTTCTCTTCTTGGGATATCTACCATCTCTCACCAGAACTGACCCTCTCCCTCTGTTCAATGAGTGTTTGAATTCCACATTTTCCCCCCCAAAAAATTCTCGGAAGACCAATTCAAAAAATTACAATAATAATAAAATAAGCATGTGAAAGTAAGCTCTGAAGAGAAGAGGACACAGAGGAATAGCACTGTTCCCGTCCCAGGAAAAAGGGCCCCCCGGACCTCACACTTCTGGCCCTCCACTGGCTGTGCCCCCTTCCTGCCCCAGTGGTCCCAAGCCCACTTCCCAGAGCCTTCCTGGGCTGGTTCTTTTGAGGGCAGGCCACATCTCCAGTGCAAACACCACTAAGCCCAAGGAGCAGCCAAAGGGTGGCTGTTTCCAGGGATGGAGCTTGGATGTGCAGGTGCAGAGGTCTACACCTGTGTGTGGACTGTGCCTCTCATGCAGGGCTGTTAGGGAAGGAGGAGAGGCAGCAGGTAATGGGTAAGTAGGTCACAAGCCCTGAGCCTCCGCATCCCTGCACTGCACTCCAGGAGCCTACAAATTCTTGCTTCAAACCTGCCCTCTGTGCAGGTATATTTGTCAAGGCACGAGGATGGAACATTTTTATTTAACATTTGTCCACTTGATTTACAAATTTTAAATATTTAGACATGGTATGGGAGCCTCCATTTTTACATGTGCCAGTGCCCTACAAAAGTTAGGGGAGGACCTGGGAACAGAAGGGATGGATGATTCTCTACATCAAAGAAGACCAACGTGGATTCTCTGCTGTGTGGTGCTTAGAATAGCACATAGTACATACCCAAATATTTGTTGAAAGTGAAAGGAAGGAAGGAAAGAAGGATCAGGCAGGGAGAAGGAAAGGGGAAGGTTTGTGGTAAACCTTTCACATTTAAAAAAAAAAAAACCAAAACCTTTCACATTTCAGGAGTTTGTTTTATGGAGTCAGAAAGGCCAGAAATCAAATCGTGTCTCTATTATTTTACTTGCATGTCCTTGGGTAGAGGGTTATTCGATATCTCCAAACCTCATTTCTTCATCTGGAAAATGGGGAGGACGTGCCTATCCAAAAGAGAAAACCAACAAATACTAAGTACTTACGTTATTCTCATTGCCATCAATTTTTATTATATACTTCGCCTCCTTAATCCCATTTAACTTAAAAGTCATGTTCTGAGGACCAATTTGTTTAAAACAATCTCAGCAGGCTACTGCTGCTGATGTGCCCAACAGGGAGAGAGAAAATATTGTGATTGTGATCCCCATCTCAGCCCCATCAACATCCTCAAATGCCCCCCAGCCACCATAGTGATGCTGCTGGTGCCCTGTCTGTATCCCCAGGGAAAAACCCCTTGAACACTCAGCAGCCTAACTTCCAATTGCCAGTACCAGCATTTCTTTGCATAAGGGCATCCTCAGTCCTCCAGGGCCTACTTTGCCACTTGAATGGCAGGACAGAAGTACCAGAGAATTAATGTCCAGGAAGCAGTCTTCACCCAATGTCGGATGGGAGTGAGTATAAATACCCCAGTTCTCTACTCTTACAGTAAGGTAACTCCAGGGTACATGGGCTATTAAAATCCCAGCAGGATCACATTATAGTTGTCCTCAGTGGCAACCTGCTGGATAATAAATCCTTTGGTTGCTACACAAATATGCATGAGCATGGGCATGCCAGTTACTATGGCCAGTGAATGATCCTTCTAATTGCTCAGTGCTCACGCCTTACTACTTGTTAAATATTTTGAAAACCACCCCCTCGTATTTAACCAATTAGTTGCTCCCACAAGTACTTCTTGAAAAATATCAATATTCTATAAAACTAGATCCAGCAGCGATTTCACCCAATAAACTAATAAATATGTATTATTTCCTCCTTCCTACAACTTGGCATTAAAATTCAATAGTTTAAGTGGAAGAGAACAGACAATAAAAGATCATTCAGTGCTTCCACCCACATCCAAAGCAAACATCATGGGTTTTGTTGTTGTTTTTGGAAATTTTCCCATATGTTTAAACGAGGACCATGACCCCACACAGTCTGTCAAATAGGGCATCTGCTCTTATGTACTTTTGTACTTGGCAGTGACCTCAGGTCTTGACAAATATGCTGTCTTGGTGTTTTTATTTATCATCTCATAATCCTTTGGTTGGTGACACATTCTGAGGCTATATCAAATATAGTAGGTCCCAATATGAATGTAATGGAACAAAAAAGATAACCTAGATCTAGAGCAGATGAATGCCAACCCAAACAGTGGCTAAAACAAGGCAGCTGTTTGCAATTAGGTCCAATTAACACATTTTAAACACAGCAGTGCTCGAAACCTCTGAAGCATGTTGCTGAAGGTTTTTCTTGAAAGGGGTTTCCTAGCAGGAACTGGTCAAAGCCCACAGCTGAACAACTCGACTTGCCATTTTGACTTAAGTGCCTTGCAGAGTTCACAGTTTTAGAGTTCATTTCCCCCAGTTATGTGTATAAATATTTTAAACATGTAAGTGAAATGTCTGGAAAGGCATCACTGCTGAAAAAAATGTTTTAAAGCCAGGGAGGGAGAGGAAAGCAAAGGACAGAGTTCCTGTGCTCTAATTTGCATTCTGTCAAATTGCCAATCTCTACTAGAAGCATAAATTCCAAAATATTTATTTATGTAATAAGCATATAAGAGCATTGTCTACCCTGAAATAAAAGCTCCATGAGGACAAGAACTTTGTCTCCTTCATCACCACATCCCTAGCACCCCGACTGACGCACAGCAGGCCTACAATGGATACTAGCTGAATGAATGGATGGGTGGATATTTACTGAGTGAATAAATCAATGCATGAATGAAGTAACAAAGTGAATTAATTATATACATATGTTTGGAAAACACAAGCTAAAGTCCCTGGCCTACATGTGTGTGACACAAAAGCACCACATACACAGAGAATGGAAGAGAATTGTCTTAATTCTCCTAATTATTTTGCTGGTGCTGCCTATTTTGGGTAATTTGGAACTTAAATCTCAGCCCCACGGGGCGCCTGGCTGGCTCAGTCAGTAGAGCTTGTGATGCTTGATCTGGGGGGTGTGAGTTGGGTGCCCCACGTTGGGTGCAGAGATTACTTAAAAACAAAATTTAAAAAAAAAATCTCAGCTTTATTTTTCATATCTAACATAAAGCTGAGGAATCGTGCCTGGTTTATTTATTAAGTAAGCACTTAATAAGTATTTGAGGATTAGTAAGTAAAATAACTAAACGGTGCTTGGTTCCACAGCTCCTGGCCAGAAGAGGCCCCGACACCTAAGCGCTTCACTCCTTGTGTATTTCCTGAGTCTTGTTCACTGACCTTCCTGCATGACCTTCTCATTCGCAGACACTGGGCCCAGCCACACACGAGAGCTTTGGAAGATGAGGCAGGGAGACGTCCTCCCTCCCTCTGGTCCTGTCTGAGACAGAAGGGTCTGTGGCTTTGTTCCCAGTGGGGCAGACAGGAGGAAGGGGGGATCTGCGAGGAGGAAGGGTTCTAGAGCTGGGCTGCCCACTGAAAATGCAGAAGCCGGCTCTCAGCCCCCAAAGGTCCTGCTCATAGTGGGTCTGGGATGTAATCAGGAGTCTGTATAGTAACTATGACTCTGGTAATTTCGATGTAGGTGATAAACTGTTAGGGACACGGGTTAGAAGAAAAGTATTCTGAAAGGAGAAAAGTTTCATCCCCTGAGTGCCTCCAGGAAAGCAATTCCGTGTCTGGTCAGTTGATGCCATCCTGGGACATCTCTTGAGGGAAATTCTCAAACATCCTCTAAAAGAAAGACCACAACTTACTTTCATGTAAAAGAGCAAGGTGTAACACATATTCTCTCCTTGCTGTTGGTAGATCTCTCACACACGCACACGGACACATTTCATCAACCAAAGTGTTTTAGCTCCTGAAAAGTCTTAAAACTAAAGAAAGAGCCCTTGAGCAGTTTGAGAAACCATCCACTTCTCAGACCCATTTTTCCCTTCAAGGAAATTTAGAGGTTTGCTATCACAGAAACAAACCAAAATAATAATAATAATAATAATAATAATAATAATAATAATAGCAGCAAAAACAACTAGAAAATAGTAGTTGGAAATATCCATGCAAAGGAAAGCAAAGAGGAGGAGCACAGGCGCTGGCATCTGGAAGCAGAAGAGATCTGAAACCGCCCATGTGACCACCTCTGAGGACAGAAGGGAGGGCTGGAACAGAGCTGGACTCCAGCGAAGCTCTGCAATGAGTTCCTGCAGCTTGATAATTTAGAGACTTAGAGCATATCTGTCCACACAACAAGTAATTTCAGAGTCAATGGTGTACTCCTTGAAGACAGCCTAGAAACCTGGAAAATTCTAGACAAACGGCCTGTTAGCATAAAGGAGCTCAATGGTTTAAATCCCCCATTTATCACGCCTGCATGAAAGGCTTCCTCTGTAAACAGAAGAGCAAGACCACACTGCCTTGTATTAAGATCTGCACAGCTTGTTTAAAAGGGGGCATTATTTTCCACTGGGCATGTGGTTTCTTCACGATTTCACACACACACACACACACACACACACACACACTGTGCGTGCACATAGCAGAAAACTTTTTTGACAGGCTCTTGGGCTTAGCGTTTGTGTACTACCTTGGGAAGCTTAAGCACAGATGAGATGGATGCGGTCTACAGGACCAACAGGTCAGACCTCCGTCTCTCTCTGAACTGGCCATCGATACCCCTCCCTTTCCCGCTGCCTTCTGACTTGCAACCATCAGCCTCTTTGTTCTTGGATGATCTGGATAAACAAAGGTACTTATGTTTTTTTACTTGACATCGAATATGGTTTAAAAAAATTAAGCAGTGATTGTATTAGCATGTATTGTTATTATGAAAAGTATATAACATGAGATTCAAATCATTTGTTGACTCCCAACCATTAGGCTTATAGCAAAGACCCTGTGACTATATGATAGATATGGGTGACTTCTCATAAACGTCAGGAGGGAAGAGAAGATATCACAATCCGTACAGGCTAGTTTATGCTGTGGTTGGCAAACACTACCCAAACCTCAAAGGCCAAAAAAAGGCCTCTTTCTCATTCCAGCACATCTTTATCATGTGTAGCCAGGCACGCGGGAGAGAAGAAAGCACAATCTTGCGCCAGCAATTCCACGCTGGGTCTGGTGGTGACACACATCACCTCCATTCACCCAGAATTAATCATGTGGCCACATGTCACCCAACCAACCACTAGTCACCCAACAACAAGGGGGCCAGGAAGTAAAACTCCCCCCGTGCCTAGAAGTCAGAGTCAGAAAGATCTGGAGAACAGCGCTAATGACCACCAAGAGAAGATGAAGGAAGGGAGAAAAATCCAGCAACTGAGTGCTATTGAGGAAGACACACTTGTAAAACCTCACCTACTGTCACTGACTGTACCTTGGTCCTGACTCAGCAGCATTTCCCACTGCCTACAAAATCCTGCAATTTTTGTAATTGTAAAAAAAATATTTGTTTAATCATATAAGTTTTTTATGTTTTCATTTGCCTGTGCATGAAATAGGCATTCTTACACGTTACCTTTCCAAACAAAGTTAATTGGGTCTTTCTGGGACATTCCTGGTTATGTGTAGAAAGAATATTTAAAAGTTTCACTATCTATACAATGGAATATTACTCAGCCATCAGAAAGGATGAATACTTACCATTTACACCGACGTGGATGGAACTGGAGGGTATTTTGCTAAGCGAAAGAAGTCAAATCAGAGAAAGACAATTATCATATGGTTTCACTTATATGTGGAATATAAGAAACAGCACAGAGGATCATAGGGGAAGGGAGGGAAAACTGGGAAGAAATCAGGGAGGGAGACAAACCATATGCTAACTTCTTACACTCCATCCTTGAAGACTTAGCTTTAGAAAACAGAAGACCTAGAAGTTAGTATGAGCAGCTGTCAAACAAGCATGAAACTTTTTGCAACTCAGTACGCTACCAACTATGAGATACCATCACACACCCAGCAGAATGGATTTGACTTAAGATGGACAGGACCAAGTATTGATGAGGATATAGATGAATGGGAACTCTCCATCATTGCTAGTATAAAATGGTACAGCCACTCTGGAAAGTGGTTTGGCTACTTTTAGTGTAATTTCACTCCTAGGAATATATACTTAAAACAGATCCAGGCATATACCACAGAAAGACCTGCACAAGAATGTTCACAGTGACAGTAGTCATAATATTTCACATTTGTTCCATCCATCTCCATTCTGTAGGATGACGGACTGTCCAAGACGTAGTTTTCTCATGGTAGAGCCCAGTGGCACAGGACAGCAGAGGGCACTTACCACGTCTCTTGAAGTCCCACCTGGAACTGACACATGGTCACCTCTGTTCTCCTTCTGTTGGCCAAAGCCAGACAGGTGGCAAAGCATTTCCTGAGCACTTACTGCAGGTCTGACTCTTCTTGTGCATTTTAACCTTTTCAACAATGCAACGAGGTAGCCACAAGGCACAAGCATCATCCCCTTTTATAGATGAAGAAAGGGAGACTTTGGGAAATTATGCAAGTTTTCCAAGGTTACAAAGCTAGTAAATAGCAAGGATTTGAGTGCAGAGTCAGACTCCAAAGCCCCTCACCCTGAACCAAGTGAGCAGATCCTAGATGTGGCTTGTTCTCAACTTGCACAATCCTCACAAAAGCCTATGGAGTGAGCTAAGGCATAAATTTTTAAGTGGCTTGAAAAAAAATCACTTAACCTATCTGGCTTTCAATTTCTTCTCCCGTAAAACGAGAATTATATTGGATCTCTAAGCTCATTCCAGGTATAAATTTAACTCCAAGATTCTGTGAACCCAGTGGAACATTTACAACAGCTGTAAATGGATAATTTGCTAATCACGAAAAACGAGCCTGCAAACTTGCTCAGTATGAGCAACCATATTCTGGGAGGTCATGGTCAAATGGAGAACTCTCTTTATGTAGAATGGATACCAATTTAATTCTCATCTTTTAAATATTGAATTTTGTGTTGTGGTTGGTTTTAAAAGCACCAGAAAAAAGTAATTCATTATAAAATTAGATAAATTCCTCTGTTAATGCAGAATTTTGCTTCAGTTTCCATGGAAGTATAGCCGGGCTGCTGGCAATGGGTCTTATCCTCTGCACCTTCTCTGTGGGCAAAAAAAAAAAAAACCCAAACAAACAAACCAGAGGGGGGTTGGTACCCAGGAGGGCTGCATCTGGGTGTTCACTCAGGCAAATTCCATTCTAATAAGAGCAATAATAGAAAGTGCTAAAATTGCCTCACATCTATTGTTTCTTAAAATAACCTAACATTTTCTGAGGATTTTTAAAAATATTTTATTTATTTATTTATTTGACAGAGAGAGAGAGAGAGAGAGAGAAAGAGCACATCTAAGGGGAGCAGCAGGCAGAAGGAGAGGGAGAAACAGGCTCCCTGCCTGGCAGGGCTCAATCCCAGGACTCTAGGTCATGACCTGAGCTGAAGGCAGATGCTTAACCAACTGAGCCAGCCAGGCGCCTCTGAGGATTTTTTTAAAAACATACTTCTCTGGTCTCCCTAATTGGACTTACAGATTCAGAAACCAGAGAGCTTCTTCTTGTTTGCACCTCCATGATCACTTAGTATGGCACTGTCATAAAACAGGAAGGATGGATGGATGGATGGATGGATGGATGGATGGATGGATGGACAGACTGGTGAACACATACTGTACCTCTACTAGGAATGCTCTTTCCATTCCACTCTACCCCTTTCTCCTAATTAACTCCTATTCACACACTGATTCTCAGATCAAGCATTGCTTCCTCAAAGAAGCCTTCCCTGATCCCCAATCAAGGGTGGCAGCTTTCTTCATGGTCCTTTCACAGTGTGGTATTCCTTTCTTCAGAGCACTAATCTGTGCGTAGTTATACATTTATAAGCATAAGCAGAGGTCTGTAAGCTCCATGAGAGCAGGAACAATGTGTGAACTAAAATAGATGATAGATGATATAGATAGATAGATAGATAGATAGATAGATAGATAGATAGATAGATAGATGATAGATGATAGATAGATAGATGATAGATAGATGATAGATACAAATAGATGAATGGAGAGGTGACTGCATGGAGAGTGGGCTATGAGCTTGGAACTTGATTATAAAGACGTCTTTACATAACCAAAGAATTGCAGTATTTAAGAAAAGGAGAAAGCTTCAAGGTTAAGTAGTACTCACACAATGAAAGAATCTTAGAGTTTTGAAGGACCATTGGTTCAACCTTCCACATAATGTGGGAATCTACATTGTAGTGAGATGGACCTCTTAACAGAGTGTATATTTTCGGTGAAGCTTTCTTTTTGGAATAGGTATTTTAAATTCATTGGAATACATCATTTTCTCTGGTACCTTGAAACCCTAAGATGCTTAATTTAGCTCACATTAGTGTACATTTTCTTCTAAATGGTTATTTTACTCTTTTCAATTAATTCATAGGTCTACCTAGCTCAACGTTATGCAATAGATATGTATGTGCATGTGTATATACACACACACACGCACACAAATTATGTGGAAGTCATACTTCCATCAGCAAAACATTTAGAGTACACCGAAGTATTTTCTTCTATAAGATGAAGAATACTGGGGCATCTGGGTGGCTCAGTGGTTGAGCATCTGCCTTTGGCTCAGGTTGTGATCCCGGGGTTCTGGGATTGAGTCCCCCATCAGGTTCCTTGCAAGGAGCCTGCTCCTCCCTCTGCCTATGTCTCTGCCTCTCTCTTTGTGTCTCTCATGGATAAACAAAATCTTTAAAAAAAAAGATGAGGAATACTTTAAACCTGAACATTTCTAACCCCTAATTTGTGTTCTGTGAGTCCAGATGTTTAATCTGAGCTTCCTGAATATGAGACACACTTACAAAGTTATCTCCAGTACCAGATTTTACAAAGAAAAGATTCCTCGGAAAAGTGACTGTGGAGCATTTTATCATAATATAGAATAATATGAGCATTAAACTGGTTCCTTCTAGTATGTTCCAGAAGCCATATGGAGACGACCGACCACTGGGTTCCTCCCTTCTTCTGCTTCCTTCTCACGTTAGTGTAGGTTGATGTGGAGATTCTCAAGCAGTCTCAACTCATAGCCTAACCCTGCCAGCTAACTGCCACGTGCCTAGGTGGACTGCTTGCCTGGCATCTGGAGGATTCATCTCTGAATGTCCTTAGAATTAGCACCTCAGCTATTCCCCAACCTGCTGCCAGCCACACACATGGAAGAGGAAAGGAAAATCATGTGGTTCTCTCTCATCTTCTTTGCTAGCAGAAGCCTCACTGTTTAGGCAGCATTAAATCCAATTGCAAAAGCTGACTCACAGTTGGTTTGCACACCAGGCACATCAATCCTCTTCCCCTTTGCCAAAGATGTGGCTAGGATGGGCATGTGAACCAGTGTACTCAAGGAGATGTGATGAGAAGCCTGCTGGGGGTGTACTAGGAGAGATGTTCCTCCTTAATAAAATGAGAGAGGGCTGCAAGAAGATCCCTTTTCTCTCCATACCCCCCGCCTGTCTTCTTATTTGGGACACTGCCACGTGAGGACATGACTTGTGGAGTTGTGACATCCATCTCACACTGTGAAAGGAGGTATCGCCCATACATGGGTAACAGTAGAATGTAGAGAGCAAACACCAGGTCTTGAATGACATCATGGAGCTACTGCACAAATCTTGGGACCTTGTACATTCAGGTAAGTGAGCCATAAATTTCTTTATAGTTTAAGCCATTGTTACTTTGGTTTTCAGCTACTTGTAACCAAATGCATTCCTTTTTTTTTTTTTTAAGGTTTTATATATTTATCTGAGATTGAGAGACAGAGAAAGAGCACGAGTGGAGGAGGTGAGGGACAGAGGGAGGGGGAGAAGCAGACTGCACACAGAGTAGGGAGCCTGACATGGGGCTCAACCCCAGGACCCTGGGATCAGGACCTGACATGGAGGCAGATGCTTAACAGGCTGAGCCACCCATGTGCCCTAACAAATGCATTCCTGATACAAATAATAATATACTCAATATCTTTTTTTTAAAGATTTTTATTTATTTATTCATGAGAGATAGATAGAGAGAAGCAGAGACACAGGCAGAGGGAGGAGCAGGCTCCATGCAGGGAGCCCGACATGGGACTCGATCCCGGGACTCCAGGATCATGCATTGGGCCGAAGGCAGGTGCTAAACCACTGAGCCACCCAGGGATACCTATAGTCAATATTTTCTATCAGCATGGCACTTCCCATTCTTCAAAATACTTTCACATCCATTATCTCATTTAATCCCGCCAACAATCCTGAGATTGAGTGTAGGGAGTCAGAGTCCAAAGTCCCTCAAACTGAATGCAGAGATAGAACATCCTAGATCCTTGTTCTTGATTTGCACAGCCATTACAAAAACCTGTGGAGTGAGTTGGTGAAGAGATAGCGGAACTACCATTATCCCTCATTTTACAAATGTATAGAAATGAAGATTTAAAAAGAATCAGTCTGGGTGCCTGAGTGGCTCAGTCAGTTAAGCGTTTGCCTTTGGCTCAGGCTCAGGTTGTGATCCTGGGGTCCTGGGATGCAGGGGCCTCAGTCTCCCTGCTCAGCGGGGAGCCCACTTCTCTCTCTTCCCCTCACCCTGCTTGTGTTCTCTCGCTCTGTCTCTCAAATAAATAAATAAAATCTTGAAAAAAAATTAGTCTTGTGAAAGAAAGGAAGGAAAAAGAAAAGGAAAGGAAAAAAAAACAGGACTAAAACTGATTCGAGACATTTGGCTTTAGTCTAAGAGAAGGCGAAGTATGGTCTATGGGCCAAATAAGTAGCGGGGAAACAAGGAGTATATTTTGCATTTTTAAATGGCTGAAAAAAACTGAAAGAACAATAATATTTCCTAACATGGGAAAATTTTGTGAAATTCAAATTTTAATGTCCCCAGTAAAGTTTTATTGAAACACAGGCATGCTCATTTGTTTACAAACTATGATTGTTTTAACACTACAGTTGCAGAGCTGCATCCTTGTGATGGGCTATATGGCCCACAAAGCCTAAAATATTTACTACCTGGCCCTTTCCGGAAAACGTATGCTGACCCCTGTGCTAGCCCTATCAAGCCCACTCAAGAAAACTCACGTCCCCATAAAAACCACATAGGGTGGTCAGGACACCATATTTTACATGCTAGTGTCATGATCTGAGGTTTTGCTTGCTGTTTGTCATTTTCTTCATCATCTGAGTATAACCTACTGACAGCTTCATAATCCCCAGACTACCCAGATAGGAGCAGGGAAACGTCTTGACTAACTGCTAATTAATCAGTCTGGCTTAAATTCTCCCCTCAGTAAACACCAGAACACATCTGTTTGAAACAATGTTTTGATGAAACAGCCCCTCCATCATAAAGCAAAAACTAACATCCCAGGCATGCCACACTGCAGTGGTTTCTCTTCTCTGAGAGTGGCCATCGCATGAATGTAAATGAATCATGCTAAATCTGGTGTAAAACATACAAAAGACCTCCTCCACAGAGAGATTATGGGCAACCGTATTATGCAAACCAAGATTATACAAACCAGAAGGAGCAGGTCTAAAACAAATACATCATTTTACTTAATTTTTTTTGTTTTGATCATTGTAACATATTATTTAATGAACAATTTATTTCCCTGGATAAGGAAGTACACATACAAACAGAATACTGTGCTGCATATATATTTCTGCTTGTTAAAATTAGCTGAAAAATTCCATGAATCATGGGGAAGAATATTTTTAAGCCACTTAATTGTGTTTTTTTTTTTTTAAGTATGCATCTTTAGCACATACATGCTAGGAATCAGCAGTCTACTGAAATTCATCTGAAAATAATTTTTTCTCATTTTTGTGGCTTTGGTTTAAACCACTTCAGAGAACCCCCAAAACATGCCTTGAAAGATACAATGCCACCTTTATTCCAGCCAACATGGTTATGCCAACATGGTTTTGCCACCGTTTACAAATCTTTGCGTTGTTCTAAAGCAGAAGCAACATACTGGCCTGTAAAGACTCCTTTAAGAGTTTTTCTTAAACTTATACCCACTCACTATCATCATCAAATAGAGGCTTGGGTTCTCCGTGATAAAAGATTCTTTTTAGGCCTTCAGAACTCCTGGCTTCCTGTCATCCAGGGAACTCAATGTTTTGAGTTTATCTGCTCCCCCTGCTGCCTAGTTCCATAGTAATTACCGGGCTCTTGGAGCTGGGCTGACATCTCATGTGATAGAAGAAGTATACAAGCTAAGAAGTAAACACAAACAGCTGTGTTAATTCCAGCGGCGTTCAGACCCTAAGGCTGAGGGAAAGTTGCTGAATCAAAACAGAACCAACTCGGGGGGAAATGGCTCTCCCAACATTTTAGCAAAGGCAGTAAGGGCTACATCCAGCAGGTCCAACCATCCAAAAGAAAGGAGATTGTAAAATGTGCAGCCTTTTAAAATATAATGGTTGAAAATCCTCTTTCTTTCCTAGACAAAAGCTTTATTAAATTGCACACTCACTGGAAGAATTGATGAGACTCCAGTAATTGTGTTGCCAGGGGAATGGATGGCTTGAAGGTAGCATGTGAGAAAAGAATCGCTTATCACTGAAATTACCTTTCCACCTTTTGAAAGGTATAACATGTGCATGTATAGTCTTGTCAAGCAACTGCATTAATTAATTTTTAAGATCATATATCACATACCAAACACATGTGAATAGACCAAAGTTACTAAAAGCGTACAATGCAAGTTATGACTTCTAATGAAATTCTTCACTTTCCCATCACTTAATACCATTTATGTGCTAGGTACTAAAGATGCAACAATAAAAGATGTGATTCCTGCCCTTGCAGAACATTTGATCTAACAAAGCACAAATATGCATACAAGCAATTGCATATAGTACAAAGTGCAGTAGGAACAGGGGATGGATGCCCAATAAACACAGGCACAGATAACCCAAAGGTATATGACCACCTCCTAGTGGCTCTCTGGAGACACCATTCACTTATTCCAGGAAAGCTGTTATTGTCCAACATTGGGAGTTCCTCTTCTGGAACCAGTTTATAAGCTGTATTAGTTATTAATTGCCATAACAATGCTGTATAACAACCACAAAATCCCAGTAGCATAAAACAAGAAGTATTTATTGCTCATCTTATTGGAGTGGTGAGGCAGCTCTACTGATCTTTACTAAGCTCATTTACACGTGTAGGGGTGGAGGTGTGAGCTAACTCTCAACAGATCTGAGCTGACCTTGGCTGTGATGAATGGAGCAACCCTACTCTGTTCCATGAGTCTCTCATCCTTCATCAGGCTAGCCAGGGCACATTCTCGCGGTAACAGCAGAGTCTGAAAGAGTAAGTGGGAATTTGCCAGCCTTTGCAATCCTCAGCTCAGAAGTGGTAGATGCTCACTACCATTGCCTTCTGCTGGCCAAAACAAGTCACAGTGCCAGTTCAGATTCAGGGGAAGGGGAAATGGACGCTACTGGTTAATAGGAGTATTTGCAAGTCACATGACCAAGAGCATGGGTACAGAGAATGAAGATGAAGAATTGAGGTCCTCTTTGCAATTTACCCCAGGCTATTCCAGAAGACCAGTCTCCAAATTACCTTCTCTTCGGTTTTAACCCCCTTCTTCCATTAGAATTTATTTCAGATGGCTTGGTCTTTGCCCAAAATTAAAGCTATCCTCAAAATTCAGGTAGCTGCCACCACTGAATAGAGGGGTGCTATCTCATGCCTTGTCACATCCCTTGACAACTGCCAACACAAGTCCTTATGAAGCAAGGTGTCTGCACATCTATTTCTTACATGAATGAAGAAACATGTTCACATGTCAAAAGTGTTTTTAAGCAATAGCTGCGTATTAGAATATGCAGATAGTCTCCTCAGGTGGCCATCTTAAACAGATGACACATTCTGATACGCTAGTGTTCCTGTGTTTGTATAAAACATTAATCCACTCTATTTAGGTCATATTCCTACCATCCAACATTGTAAAGCAGCTTTGTATTACATTTACCTTTATTTTACCTTTGGTTTTTACTCATATTTCTAAAATGCCCTTCCCAGTCTTTCACCCATTATTTTCAAATAGTGAGGTCATTCTACAAATATGCTATTTCCTAACCTCACGTTGGGTATTTTATCGACTGATCTTTCATTGGCTGGAGAATGACTCTGGATAGGAAAACCATGACCTACCCTACAGGATTGTTCTGGGAAGCTGCATGACTGATTCCTTAAAGGGTGCTCTGCAAATGTGCTTTTGGTAATACTAATTCTTTACATTTCTAGAGCTGACTTTCTCTCAAAGAACTCCAAGTGCCTCACATATGGCAGGCCAGATCCTCTTGGAGTGTAAATTATGCCCCAAGAGTAAGTGAATTACTTGGAGGGAGGCATTAACTCTTTCAGGTCATTAGGGTTCCACTTAGAGCACCGCAGGAGGGCAGTCATTTATCAAATAGTACCCCGGTGGCCAGAAAGTATCCACGCAATATAAATTATTCCCAGGGAGTAATTTATGAACTCAGAAAATCTAGCTTATTATCTCATCTATTCACACAGTGTCCAGTGAGGAAGAGAAGGAAGAAGAGAAAAATAGGCAAGACCAGGGATGCTAGAAGTTTCCCACAGTTTGTTGGGGGCAGAGGCCTAACCTGAACTGTCTGGTCATTGGCATAACTTCATCCTAATTAGTGGCTTCAGGATCTGGGGCTCTCACCTAGACAGTTCTGCTAATCAGGGCTAGGGACTCCCCTAGTCTCAGCCCTGCTACTGACTCATGAGGATATTTGGGTAGTTGTCTGAAACATCTAAAGACCACAAAATTCACACTTAAATTTACTACTTGCTTCTAATAAACCCATAAATACTGATGAGGATTCATTAGTTGATTAATTCACTTTCTCACACTGAGAAAATGTGGGAGTCAATAATAGTAAGGAAGGGAGGCGGTCATATTGTTTTCTTGCCAGAGTTGGAAATGGTCAAATATTTCATCTATTTTAGGTAGGACAAAAGATTGAATTCGATCTAGATTGCAGTCTGTGTTATGTAATTAATACATGGCACAGAATTCCCTTGGAATATGTTGGCTTGAAGGTTCAAATACAGAGCTTTCATCCCAGAGTCAATTATCTCTTATGGCAGTTATCTATAACTATCACCCATGTTTTCAATTCTTTAGAAGGCTCCAGAAGCTCTGCAACAGGCACTAGGTAGCTGACAAAAGAACTAGGATGCAGGTATCCTGATTCCCCACTCAAAGCTCACTCTCTCTCTCTCTCTCTCTCTCTCTCTCTCTCTCACACACACACACACACACACACACACACACACACACACTATCTCTGTGCCTTTGTGATGAGATCCTGGGTAGCTGCTGTCTGAAAGCCAATCACAGGAATAAAATGGCCTTTTAAGAAGGAAAAAAAATCTATTTAGTGTTCTTTGCTGGGTACTCTGCTATGCTCTAAAAGGCAGCAATCGACCTCTTTTCAGAGTTCTGTTGCCATTCAGCCTGACATCAACCTCTGCCAACAATAAAAATTCCAACTGATTTCTCCATATTTTGACTCATTTCTCACCTAAGTGAAATATACTAAATCACAATTTGAAAGAAAGGTGATACAACATACCCCCCAGGGACCACCCCCCCTGCTGCCAACACACATACCCATGAACACACACACACACACACACACACACACACACACACACACCAGTGAAATAATTTGATCCCACATTTTCTCAGAGGGTAGGAGCATGTCACTCACTCAAAGAGTGGTCTTGGCTAAGTCACTTAATCACTCCCTGCCTCAGTTTTCTGGTCAAATGAGGAGATTGGACTAGAAGTCTCAGGTCCCCTTCAGCTTTGGTGTTTCATAACTCTAGAGCTGATATATGTTCAACTTACAACCTTAGCCAAAGCTGAAGCCAGCAAACTACAGCCTTCAGGTGAAATCCTGCCTACTGCCTGCTTTCAGATGATCTATGAGCTAAGAATGACTTTGACATTCTTAAATGGTTGGGGGAAAAATATCTAAAGAATAGTATTTCATGACAGGTGAAAATTACACAAAAATTCAAATTTCAGTGTCTATAAAATTTTTACGGGAACACAGCTCTGCACATTCACTTACATGTTATGGGTGGCTGCCTTTGTAATAGAAGGATAGAGCTAAGCAATGGCAACAGAGACAGTATCTGGGCCTACAAAGTCCAAAACATTTATATTTACTTTATAGAAAACACTTGCTCCTCATAGAAAAAGTTTGCCAATCCCCGATCTAAGCCATTAGACCATCTGCATAGTAACAAAGTCTGCCATAACCCTCCTACCTGATGGAAATTTTATTTCTGGAAGAAAAAAAAAAAAAGAGGCGTCTTATAAAATAATCTCAAGAACCAAGAACAAAATTAATGGATAGTTAGACGGTCTGATCCTCATAAAAGAAACTGCTAGAAATCACTGATAAATCTACCATGTCAACGTCAGAATTGATTTCTTATGAGAAACAATTTACTCTAAAGAATGTGTCTCTTACTACTACTTGGCAAAGAGGCCATTACAGTCCATTTCTCCCCTTTTCTTTTTTTTCTTTTCTCTTCTTATAAGCAGTCTGAAGTATAGCAAATTTATCTTTTCTTTATGAGTAATAGTATCATTGGTGAAAATGACTGCTAAAGAGCAAGCATGCATGAAACAAATCCCTCCCCAATAAAGTGGTGACTTTGAAAAGGAAATTGCCCTGTTCGAGTGATGGATTCTGTTTCAGCCGTCATGACCCATGTTATGAGGGAGTCCTGGGACCCGGGGCCTGGCCCTTCCAGGCACGGCAGCTGCAGAGTCCCACTGGGAGTGCAGAGCCCGGAGTCTCCAGAGGCCTCTTCCACCTAGCCTGGAATGCTCCCCTTGCCACCCCCTCCCACTCACTTTCCCCAAGAAAGACCTAGTTTGAGTTCCAAATATGGTCATAGTGGTGGCCCACAGCCTCAGGATATCCTAGACTCCTTTTTATCATTTTGTGTTTTTTCTTCACCGTGACTGGAAAATCCTCCAGCACAGAGCACAGTCCATCATTTAAACATCTTTCATTAGAGATCTACAATAAATTCCCATGAAGATGATGATAATGAAATGGGAAATCAGGAGGGTTTTGAACCTTTCTTCTCAAAGAGGAGATGAGATGCCTGAGCAATACTTCCTTCTCTCTTTCTGATTCGCAGGCAGGGTTTTCCAGATGAAAGGCCAAGATCTAGGGTCAATGTAAGGATTCTTAGTGGTGTGTTGTTACTTTTTCAGGGAGCAATCTACCCACTCAGACCAAAAGTGGGGCTGCAGGTTGTTCTCTTCTAGACTTTGCTAAGGAGAAGCTTCATATCAAACTTAGCTTATTTCCTAGAAAAAGGTGAAGATGGGGGAGGGGGAGCAGTGCGGCCCCTGGGTGGCTCAGTCAGGTAAGCATCCAACTCTTGATTTCAGCTCCGGTCATGATCTCAGATTCCTGGGACTGAATCTCGCATCATGCTCCCTGCTCAGCAAGGAGTCTGCTTATCTCCCTCTCCCCCTCCTCATGCTCTCTCTCTCTCTCTCTCACTTTAATTAATTAGTAAATTAATTTTTAAAGAAAGAAAAAGGAAAAGATAGAGCTGTGGAGGGGTCCCTACTTTCAGCATATGGCAGCTTTGAGACTATGACATCAGGCCATCCAGTTGTCCCTAAGACATCAAATGCTTGCTTCATGGCAGCCACTTTAGAAGAAACTGTTTTTCATTATTTGTCAAAGCCTGAGTCTGAGGAGATTTTTGTCAATATCAATTACAGTACATTTATGTTTTTTAGAAGATTTTATTTACTTATTCATGTGACACACAGAGAGAGGCAGAGACATAGGCAGATGGAGAAGCAGGCTCCCCGCAGGGAGCCCCATGTGGGACTCGATCCCAGGACCCCAGGATCACGCCCCATGAGCTGAAGATAGATGCTCAACCACTGAGCCACTTGGGCGTCCCAAATACAGTACATTTAAATGTTGGGCTTTGTACTAGGAGATTTGGACAACTTTAGACCTTTCCCCTTTTTCTCCAGTCATCTTTGTAATCCTGCACATAAATATTCTTTCAAAACTAGAAGTATTTACTTTAACTCGAAATTCAATTTTACATTTTCCTTTATATTATGGCTTCAAGATAATCGATAGATAGTATTCCAAAAGAAATTGAGTATTTTGGAAGCATCTTAGTCCTAGAGGGCCTAGAACAATCAAAATCGGTAAATCTCTTAGTTTTGGTCTCAAAAATAGTCATAAAATGATTATAATCATCGAAAAAAATAAAGTTGATACCTCAACCCCAGGTGTACTTAGAACCTGGGGAACATTTTTACAAATATCAACTTCTGGGCTCCCCGGCCCAAGAGAATCTTATTTAATTGCCCAAGAATAGGCCCAAAGCATGAGTGTGTTTTCAATCTTCCCAGGATTTGACCGGCCATGTGAAGATCAGACAGGGACATGTCACACCTACCTGGGTTAGAGCATTTATCACTCTATTCTGTGACTACTTGTATGCATGTCTCCCTCTCTTATACATGGTAAGTACACAGAGAGGCAGGAGCTGCATCTTATTCATCTCTGAGTCTTGTCTTGTAGTAGACGGACGCTCATTAAACTCCAAGAGCCTACCATTAACACAGTTCCTTCTGGGGACACAAATCCCATGGAAAGAAGACAAGGAAGAACCCTAGGACGTTTCTTAAGCAAAGGTGGCCAGGCTCGGTACCATGTGACCCCAACAGCACGGACTTGGGTGACTAAGCACCTGACCAAGGTCTGCTGCTCTACAGGGTGTCCAGCAACCAAAAGGAGGCCTGATACAAACACTGAGTCTAGCATCTGGTCAGTGTCCGGTGTGGCCAATTAGATTCTTTCACTAAAGGAGTTAAAATGTGAGATCAACAGGGAGCTGTGCAGTTGGTAGCAGGATCAGAAGCCAAGAGACAATCAAAGAAAAACAGAGAGAGAGGAGCTGAATTACCTTGGCGGCTAAGCCTGCTAGTAGGGATCCCAGATGCCTGCTGCTTAGGGGGCAGCGAGATAACCCAGCCACAGAGCCGGATCCTGAATGACCTTCCAGTTCCTGAACTTCAATCCAGTTTTCGTGAGGCCTGGCTGGGTGGCCTTTCCGGAAGGCTTTTCGGAGACACGTGGCTGAGCAGTGGAGATTCCGGTCAGCCTTCCTTCCACAGTAAACTCTCATAACTTAGGGTAAACTCAGTGGTATCTGTTCTTTGCAACCCCAAAAGGCCCAGTCAGCACAATTCCAGAGTCTAGCGCATAACAAGTGCTAAATCATTGCAGGTGCTCGGACGGTCTGACCAGCCTCAGTGAAAAACCTTCTGAAAATGAAGAAATCACCCGTGGTAGGAGCGCTGCCGAGGGATGCCTTCAAATTCCAAAAACAACGCTAAGCTACGACAAGACAACTACGTTAAGCTTATCCTGCCCTCCCATTTCCACATCCACCAACATTTCTACCATAAATCCATCAAAGAAGGAAATGTCATATTCTGCACAACTACAGGGAGCATCCTAACTTCAGCTAAGGTATGTTTGGATGACTTCATTTTCACTCCGCTTCATCTTAAATCACAGTAACATTAGTAAGAACAATTTTCCTCCCACACTAGCTTCTCTGACAAACCTCCAAAGTAGCTGATCTTTGACTTCCAAGAAGTTTAATAATACATGATCTTCTCCCCACATTGCCACACACATTTCCCCTGTCTATTGTCTGTATCAGCTACTTGAAGCACACATACTCCCCAACAACGGGATGAGTCATACAATTAGAGGTACCTCGATGTAAACCAAGCCTGTTTACACTTTCCCTGGCCCCAGCTAATAAAATAAAAGAGGTCCCACTGAACTCAGGTCCCAGTGTCTTCTGGAGAGCCGGCTTCAGCTTAGCAAAGACATACCTCATTTAGTACATTATTTGAAAGGCAGGGCTAATTCCATGCGCTGTGTGAAGAAATGTGTTTATGGGGAGAGTCATGCACAGGGTGTGCGTAAGGACTTGCCCTCCTCGTGTCCTCTACAAAAGAAGGCTCTGGCTGCTTCTGGTGGTAAGCTAACCAACAAAAGGAATGCCTAAAAGGTCTCCCAGAGATCACGAGTGGGAGCTGGGTCCCTGCTCACTGGACACTCAGTACCCAAGGGAGTGCTCGCTTAGGTTTCCCATCCCGCGTTTTCAAAAATGGGGATAAAAGCAGGTTTAGCCCAACCTCCCTTGACCCGTTCCTGATAAAGTGACCTTACTCCTCTGGAATTGGGATTTTGAATGTATGTGCCTACCCCACGTCTGATATTATATTACAACAGCATGAAAATGGAGCCTAGGACTGAGAAGCCGGCCAGCCTCAGAAGCCTTCTTCATTGCCTGCCATGTAATACATGATATGCAGAGCCTCTGACTTCAGCCAGCAGGTATTTGGAGACCGTGTTGGCCCTAGCATGGGGACTAAACTAATGTGTGTTTAGGTCAGAAAGCGAATCAGAAAAGCCACTGCAGGGCACGTCACAGAGTGAGAGCCCTATAAATCCATCCCCGCTCTGCGCGTCCCCTGGCACACGCTCTGCCTCCCGCCCGGCCGCTCCACGTCTCTCCGCCGCGGTGGGAGCGCTCCCGCGCGCAGCCCCTCTCCGCCCGCCGCGTCGGCCCGCAGGGAAGCCAGAGGGCGAGGCCCCGGGAAGGAAGCAAAGCCTTCGACAGGCGCGAGGAACGCCCGGTGCAGCCTCCGCCCGACGGAGCGCGCTCCCTCCCAGCGCGGGGCCAGCGGGCAGAGGCCGGCGCGGGCACCGCGGCCAAGTTCAGACTGCCCCCTCCGGCTGGCGCGCGCGGAGCTCCGCACGGTCCCCGGAGCGCCCCGCAGGGAGGCGACGCGAGCCCGGGGCGTCTGCACGCGCTGAGCGCTCTCCCTGCACCCCGGGGAGGAGCGCCTCGCGCCACCCACCCGCACCCCGAGCCCCCTCCTCGGGAGCTCGGGCGCCTCCTCGCCGCTCCGCTTTCCCTCGCTCACAGCCTCCTCCCGCCCCCCCTCCCGGGGCCCCGCGCCTCCCCTCCCCCCCCGGCCCCCCGGCCCGGGCTCTCAAGGACCAGCCTGCGCTCCTGGCGCCCTCATGTCTTCACGGGACTCCCCGCGCCGGTTGACGTGGTGTCTCTACCGGATTTCCAGGCCAGACCTCAGCTCCGGCGGCAGCATCAGCCCGGCCCATCTCGTGCTCCCAGGAGCTGCGCCCCGAGAAGGCGCAGAGCGCGGCCGCCGCCGCTGAGCCGCCCGCCGCGCCCCGGGCCCGCGCAGAGCGCGGCGCGCGCGGCCGTGTCACCCCCCCACCCAAGGCAGCGGCGGCTGCCCGGACCTCGGTTTCGGGGGTGCAGGGCATCGGCGGGGGAGCTGTCGGCGTCCCTCGCCCTCCTCGAGGCGGCGGCGGCGGGAGTCTTGGCCACCGCCTCCCGCGCGCCCTCGCTGCCCCAGGATTGCGAACTCGTGCCCCTGACCTGTTGGGCGGGGCTCTGCGCTCCTGCCCTCGGCCCGGATGGGGCTCCTGGCTGGGACTCGGGGCTCCTGGAGTTAATGTCCAGCTGGGGGTCTGCGGAGACCGGATCCGAGGTAAGTGGGAGAGCGGCCCGGGGCGGAAGGGGGCGGATGGCGCCGGGGTCGCGGGCGGGCGGGCTGCGGGGCGCGCGGGACGCGCGGGGCGGAGGGGGCGCGCGGGGCGGAGGGGGCGCGGCTGGACCCCCGCGCGGCCGGGAAGTCGGAAGGAGGAAAGACTAGATGGGACCGAGGCGCCGGGGGGCAGAGAGGAGACAGAGGAGTTGGACGGAGAGGGGCTGGCCCTGCGGGGACGCCGGGCGCCCTTCCACGTGGGCACACATCTCTGGCGCTCCGACGCCTACAGACCCCGGAATGTCCCAGAGGGTCACTTTCCCTCCCCGGCTCGGCGGGGCGCTCTTCCGTCAAGGCCCGGGGCGGTGTGGGTTTGGGGTCGTCTTTGAACCCACCGCGACCAGCTGGACGTGCAGCTGCCGACGTAGGATTGCGGGCTGTGTAACTTACTCTGGAGCCTGTTTGCGTCTGTCCTCCGAGGGGAGGCGCACACCCCGGGAGGGAGTGCTGCAAAGGTGCTGAGAACCTAAAAATAGTGGGCTCCCCTCCTCCGGGCGCCGTCCTGCAAAGCTACATTCCTCGCCCATTTCAGGACCCGGTTGCTTGCACTTCCCTAACGCCCGCAACCCCGACTAGCCATGCCCGTCGAGGTTAGGAGAGGGGCCGCCCGAACCGTCCGGGACGTGGGTCTCCGCCTCCAATGGCTCCTTGAAACTCCTCGGTGTCCGCGCGAGGCCACCGAAGTGATTGCTTTAATGACCTCTTTTCTCCTGTCACTCTGTGCCACCTCCCCGGTGCCACCCCCCACCACTACCTCGCACCACCTCTGGGCTGACTGCGCCGCGGTTCGGTTTACCAGCCCCACCCGCTGGAAGTGAACCCTCGTTGGGGAGGGGAGCGGACTCGCACCGGAACCCCCAGCCCCGCGGGCGCCTCCCTAGGTTGGCGGGTTGGCGGGTGGCAAACCCGCCCGCGGAGCCGAAGTGCGCGCCCCGGCTGGGGGGGGGGGGGGGGGGAGGCTGCCCAACCCCGTGCTCCCAACATTTTTGCTCATTGGCGGGGACAAACACGACTCTTCCGGCCCTGCCGCCCATGTGCTAGAGCTACTAGACTCTTCCACAGCACTTTTGAATATACATTTAAGTATCCCGAAAAAGAAATGCAGCTTCCAACTTCCCGCACGTACCTCTTCCTGCAAAGCCCTCAGTGGGGGCCGCTGGGCTGCCGCCGGCCCGGACCAACCCTCGCCCTCACATTCGCTTTGGGGCGGGGGGGGGGGGGGGGGGGGGGGGACCGTGGCGCCTTTTCTACAAGTGTCAGGTGTCCAGGGAGCCCGCGGCGTCCCCAGTGCACTCGCGCACAGGGGTTCGGGTCCCTCGGACCTGGAATCTGGCCTCGGGCCCCTTATCAGGGAGATTTCTCCCCAGAACTGCATGCAGCAAACGTCCCTCATTCTCCTTCTTTCCCCCGGTCTTGGGCCCAACAGTCTGGGTAAAATCAGTCCTCCGCCAGGCTACGACACGAGGCACGCTTAAGAAAAAAGACATCTTTCAGCCACCTCTGTCCCTACCCCCTACCCCCGAGTTACGCCCCCCCCCCATCCCCCGCCTCCCGTGTCTCTCCCTGAGACCTGGATCCTGAAGGCAAAGCCCAAACAAACCTCCCAGCCTGCGAGACAGAGGAAGGTGCGGGGGCGCTCACCCCGGGGGAAGCTGTCGAGGTGACGCGGGGGACCTGGGGGGAGGGGGCAGTCTAAAAGCAGGTTACCGAGAAACCAGATCAGGTGAGGTGGGAAGGGGAAAGCTGGGGAGAGAGGATGGAGGGTGGGAGCCCAGAAAGCTGGAAGGCTGGTGAGCGCCTCCGGAAGTTCCGGGGGGCAACTTGGATGTGGCAGGGGCACGGGGCGGGGGTGCTTGTTCTCGGATCTTAGACTTCGAATGACGACGCAGCCTCTCATTCGCGGGGGCGCTAAGGGACTCGGGCGGTTTCTGGTGCCCCCTGGTGCTGGGAACCCAGAAGCGCCCCGCCGCGAGCCGCGGCTCCTGCGGGCACTGGCTCCCCGGGGCGCCCTTTGCGCCGCGGGCCTGGGGACCACCAGGTGCCCGCGCCCGCGACGCGCTCCTTTCTGCGGGGCGCGCGGGGCCCGGGCGCAGAGCGGGGAGCAGGCTGGGGGGCACGAGAACGCGAGCGGGGGCACCTGGCGGAGCTGGCCTCGGGAGGAGAGCGTGGTTACCGCACGTGGCAGCGCGTCCAGCAGTTCGCGCGCGGAGCCAAGGCGGCCGGTTGCAGCAGAAACACGTCCCGCGGCTGGGCTTTGAGAGAGCGATAAAGGGACAAACCGGGAAGCGGCGCGGTGGGGGCGGGGGGCCCAGATGCGCTCTGAGAAAAGCCTCCTCCTGGGACCTGTGTGTGTGCTCGGCCCCGAGCCCCCTCCTGTCCCTCCCGCCTGCAAATGCCGGGGACTACAGAGCCGCTCCGAGTGGGGCCGGCCCCGCGGGGCTCGGGGGGAGGGATGCGCCCTGCCCGTCGCGGGGAGGTGGGGGGCGCTTTCCCGGCCTGCGCTGCAGCGGGCACGGGAGCCGGGAGCCTCCTCCCGCGAAGCGGAGTCTCTTCCACGGTTTCACCTCTTTTGCCAGCTTCTCCACACTTCTAATTGAGGATCTCCACGTCCAATTTAAAAAGCTCTGCGTCGGCCAAGCAGGAAAAAAAAAAAAAAAAAAAAGGAAAACCCCTCTTAAGGCGGAAGGGCAGTCTGGGGCCTCTGCCGCTTCCTGCCGGCGGGCACCGCGACTTGGACTGGCGCCCTAACCCCGCGGCTCCCCGGCCTCGGGGCCGCCAGCCATTTCGCGCGCAGCCTGGAGCTGGCCCCGGGGCGAGCGGGCGGGAGGCCTCGGGTGCCCCCGGCCCCCGCCGGCGCGTCCATTCTGCACGGCCTGGGTGCGGGGGTGCCTGGGCCCGGGCGCCAGAACCCACAGCCTTGGCTCTCCCCCGGGTTTGTAAGCCAGCCGCCGCGGCGCGAGCTGCCCGGAGCCGCAGGGCGCCCGGAGTTCCCTACAAACACCCCGAGGCCCACAGCTGCGTAGCGAACAGCCGCCCGAGGGATGGAAAATGCATTCGTCTCCGCGGCGGTGGGAGGCGGCGGCCGAATTAAACGCTTCCCGGGGTGGCCTGCGGCTGGAGTCCTGGGCGGGAGTCCTGGGTGGAGATGGGGGCAGGGCCGCTGGACGGGAGGCGGGTAAGCCCGGGATCTCGGGGCACGATGCTGCGTTTACCTGGAAACTGTGTTACTCTCTCCCGTGGAAAAAGTTCAAGGAGATTTCCCTTAGAACCGCATTTGGGGGGCGGGGGGGAGGGGGGATCGTCAGTTGCATGAATCTCGGAGTTTCCGCCTAGAATTCCCTTGCACACTGGGACCCTGGCACTAGGAAGACACCGGGCCCCACCACCGCGCGAGGTGCCCGGGTCTCCTCCACACCCCCCAACTGGGTGGGGCTTGGCTCTGAGCTGACAGCGCCTTTTTCTCGCCCGCCCCCCAATGCGATTCCGTAGTCCGCCTTTCTAGGGGTTTTGAGGGCTGAGAAGCCCAAAGGAACCCCCTCGCCGAGAACGCTGAGCCCCAGCTCCGCACCTTTGGCGCTGCAGGCTCCCCCCTGCTCGTGCGCCTCCGCAGCGTCCGCGGCTGGGTGCGAGCCTCCTGCACGCGGGGCGCGGGGAGCTCGAGACTCTCGGCCCGGGGCGGTGGGGAAGGGGGGCTTTGGGGCCAGGATCTGCGAACCCTACAGAAGCTAGAGGGCCTTGGGGTGCATACCGTGAAGGGTTAAAATTTTCGAGACAAATGCAAAAATACATGCTAAAGCGCTTACTTTATGCCCCCCCCCCCCGCGTCTTTCGTACATTAATGTTCATGACCTTAAGGGGTGAAAGTCGTATTTTCATCCGAGCCGATGCTTTGGGAAGTAACGTGGTGCAGGTGTGCCCGCCCAGGCCCGAAGCCGCGAGTCCCCACCAGCCCGGTGGGCCGCGACAGAGCCCTCCTATAAACGAGTGGGAGGAATGAGGCGCGCGGGCGGGGTGCGGGTGCCCCCAAGCCCTGCCCCTGCCAGCCGACGGCGGGATCGGGACCCCGGGCAAGGGGTCCCTGCGTTCATGCCAGAAATGAAAAGCTGACCGCTTGCTCGGGTGGAAGGCTGGCTCCCGGGACCCCCGGAAGCCGCCGGAAGGTGGGGGTGGGGGGGTCCCTGGGCGGAGGATGCGGGGTGACGGCTGCGGGAGTGGGGCGCGCCAGGACCCGTGTCGTCGCGTCGGCCGGCACCGCGGGGGCAGCGGCCCCCCGAGACCTGACCCCGGGACGGGGGGGCAGAAGAGGAGGGCGGCGGGAGGCTGGAGGCCGAGAGCTAGCCGCGCCCCGGGGCGCAGCGGGCCGCGCAGGAGGCGGCGGGGGCGGGGGCGGGGGCGGGCTCCGCGGGGGCCCCGCGCGCCCCGAGCCCCGCGCCCCGGCCTGACGCGCGTCCGCGGGTCTGTCCCCCGCCCGTGCAGGTGCCGCCGCCGGACGGGACTCTAAGATGAAGTTATGGGATGTCGTGGCTGTCTGCCTGGTGCTGCTCCACACCGCGTCCGCCCTCCCGCTGCCCGCCGGTAAGAGGCCTCCCGAGGCGCCCGCCGAAGACCGCTCCCTCGGCCGCCGCCGCGCGCCCTCCGCGCCGAGCAGTGACTGTAAGAACCGTTCCCTCCCCGCGCCGGGGGCCGCCGGCGGCCCCGCGCACCCCCGCCCGCACGCACCCGCGCCCGAGGCCGCGGACCCCTCGCCCCGCCGCAGGACCGCACACCCCCGCCCGCGGTCTCCGCTTTCCCGTCGCCCAGCGCATTCCCGGTTTTGTTTTTTGTTTCTTGTTTCTTGTTTTCCTGCTTCCAAACCCCTTTATCTGCTTGGGTGTGCCTCGCTGTGCTGGGATTCTGAAAACCATTGCATTTCCATCCTAAACTGCCCTTGCCCTTGGAAGGGGAGAGGCTGAGGTTTTCCAAACCCGAGCCAGAGTCAGAGAAAACACAGAAGGGGCTCGATTTCCAGGACAAGCATCTGGGCAGTGTCAAAGCTGTTCAGAAAAGTTCCGGTTCTAGAAAGACTTAAGGGTAAATAGTGCTAGCCAGGGGATAGGGGGGGAAAAACTGGAGTTCACTCCACACAGGACAGTAATACTGACTCTTAAGAGAACACCATATTTAAAAAAATAAAATAATAAGACCATATAAATAAGTAAACCAATAAATTTTGTGATTTACCTCTCAAAAATGTGTTAGGTAGCACTCTATTGGGGCCTCTCAACTAAGGTTTGATGTGATTTGCCTACCTCTCTTCAGAAATGTATCTGTTGCATAAAGCAAGGTATGTGCATGTGCTACAAGTTAGAGGTTTTGGGGGAAGTATGTAGGTAAGAGAGGGAGCAAGAGAAAATTTGACACAACCCCAAAATAAAGCAGTAGTGAGCTGTAGTCAGGATGTCACCCTGTCTTAACCGCTTCCGTTATCCCTCTAGCTATTTTGCACTTAAAACAAACTGAAGTCGTATGCAGAGCAGAAGCAGCCCAGCAAGTCAGCTGTATGCAAGAGTCCCTCAAACCTAGTGGCCTTGAGCTAAAAACAGTGCGGGAAATGTGATGTGCTTATTTTACGCTTAATTACAACAATAAAGTCATCTTCCAGAAGTCCCAAGAATGAAGGAGAAATGCATTTTTTAAAGGCAAGTTAAGACTTCAAGAGTGACTTAGAGTTAGAAAAAGAACACGGTTGATCCCTTGAAATGGAAGTAACCGCTCCAGGAGTTTCTGTCGATTAGTTATATAAATTTATTTTTAAAGGCTTTGGTTTCAGCCATTAACTCCCACCTTGGTGTATATAAATGTTTCTCCAGTAGAAACTTAAATTTAAAATGCCCCTTAGTGTCATTGTCTTCAGAATGGTGGCCATGAGAGCTAAGTGGCTTTTCATTCACTCAAACAGCCTAGGCCAGAGGAAGAGGGACACAGTGTTAGATAATAGATCTCTATCCAGGATGTTCGGGAGAAATATCGCTGTGCCTGATTATGAAGCTGATTAATTCATGGAAATTTAATTAGCATATTCGTATCCTGTCTACCTAGGCTTATTTAATGCTGGCTCTTGGTTCTGGCTCCACTTTCTTTTTCTTTTCTTTTTTTTTTTTAAGATTGTATTTTTTATTTGAGACAGAGAACACAAGCAAAGGGAGGGGGGGCAGAGGAAGAAGGAGAAGCAGACTCCCTACTCAGCAAGGAGCCCAATGGGAAGCTCCATCCCTGAACCCTAGGATCATGAACTGAGCCAAAGACAGACGCTCAACAGATAGCCACTCAGGTGCCCTGGTCCTGGCTCCGCTTTTAACTAATTCTGACTTTGAACAAGTTACTTACTTACTTTAGAACTCAGTGAACAGTTACAACCATGCAGTAAGGGGAGGCCTTTCTTCTCCCAAACACCAGTGGCTATGAGATTCCGTCCATGCCCTTCATGGTTCTGCCCTAACTGTCCTCTGGGAAAAAACTCAGGAGAGACCCCCTGCTCACTGGAATCACCCACGGATCTTTAATGGGATACTGATGCTGAGCCTCACCCTGAGAGATTCTGATTTAATTGGTTTTGGGTGTGACTTGGGCATTTGGAAATTTAGATGTTCCCAGGTAACTCTAATGCATGGTCAGGGTTGAATCATTTGATTATTGCTTGATAATACCCTGAGAAAATCTCTGCCACATGTAAGATACAACCAGTGACAGAGCAAGCAAGATAGCATCAATCTACTAATCAGGGCAGGGTGGGGGTGTGCAAAGGACAGGTGGGCGAAGGGACATTACTTCCCTTTCCCAAAACCGATGCTAAATCGTCAATGGACGAGAGTCCTACTACTCTATTTACATTTAAACCAGCAGAACAAACCCAATTCTGTTTTATCTATGGGAAGACCCAATAGATCCTAAAGGACACTTGAAACAGAAACGTTCCCAAAGAGAAACTGAGCTGCATTCTAAGCCAAGTTGACTTCTTTCCAGGTATGTTCAATTCGGTAGCAAGCTGTCGGTGCAGGAAGGCAGCATAATGACAGTGTGCAGACTTTGAACACTCAACCAGCGTCCACATGCTCCCATCACAGTGCTGACATTTATATCTTGCACTTTACACCGTGCAACTGGTTAAGGCTTATGTAGAAAAACATCAGTCACTAGTTTCATTTGAAAATAGTCCCTCTGCTTTTCAAATGCTTGTGACTTAGTGATTGAGTAAAGGCGCTCTCCTACGACCTTAACCACTCCTGGCTGTTCAAAGGGGGCCAGACTGCCCACCCTCACCCTTGACATTGAGTGTGTTGTGCTGCTTCCCGTGTAAATGAAACGGCCAGAATTCTATTCCGAACCGACCCAAAGAAAAGGCGAAACTGGCTACTTGCTTGCCTACAGGTTGGCTATAAAATAAATGGGCTGTGGTTGCCTCCTGTGGCAGCTATGAACTTGTCTAAACTCAAGGACTTGTGGTTTTCCCTGTGAGGGCATCCAAGGGCATCCTTTTCCCTTGAGCTATCTCTGTTCTTTTATTTTGCTTTTTGTCAGCGTCTTCTCCAAAGCGTGATTAGGGCAGGCAGGAGGAATCTAGAAGGTGAAATTAGCAGATATCATAGCATTATAGAGCTGAAAGTTAATCTTTTCTGCTCCTCATGGTAAAGCAGCTTGTGCAGAGTGCAAGACTTCCACCTTGGCAGGAGGCAGGTGGGCTGAAACTGAGACCAGGGCGTCCCCAGACCACCGAACACAGAGCAGAGCATCTGGTTTTGCTACCTCGAGGGAAAACGCTTTATTTGGGAGGAAGGTCTTCAACTAGCCACTAAAACCCTGTTGCACGAGGTTGTCTGAATTTATCAAAGGTTGGTTCATCGAAGTCCCATGCCAGATGCTGGCCGTGTATGACACCCCTAAATGTGTGTCATGAGCAAAAGCACAAAGTACATGTAGTTTTAAAATTTGTGATCTAAAAGCATGTATTCATTCAACAAACAGTTCATGTGTGCCTCTGTGTGCCCGGCTCTGTCCTAGGTGCTGGGGAATCCTTGGTGCACAAAACAGGCAAAAGTCTCTGCCTGCACGGAACACACTATCTGGTAGATGCACAATGTGGTACAATTCGGTGGCACCGTAAACCAAAACCAAATGTGAATAGCCTTGGGCTAGGAAGGCAGCCTTCTTGGGTGACTAGGGGCCAACCCGAAGAAAGATTGAGCATTGTTAAATTATAATTACAGGTAATACACAATATATTGTAATACGATGGGATTATATTCCACCAGTTTGGTAGCAAGTTATGAAATTTCCTTTGGAAACAATCTTCTAAATCAAGCCATCCAGTTCCCGAGCCGACCCACACAAATCTAGGCATAAACCGTAATGTAACTGAAATGTGAGTCACAATATTATTAGGCTAGAGCCTCTTACCAGGGTGCCAGATCCCATAAGTTGCAGAAAGAAGGCAAAGAGCAAGAAATCAGGGAGCCCCCCCCCCAAGCAAGAGTTGTACTTCACAGCATCAGATCAGACTAGGGGTTTGGATCCCATCCTTGGCACATGACCAGCTGTTACTTAATATCTCAAACCTCAGTTTCCTCGTCTGGAAAATTGGGACACTCTTACAACTGTCTCCTGGGGTTGCTGCGAGGGCTAAATGAGATAATGCTGTGTAAAGCCCATGGCCCAGAAGCAAGTACTACAGCTGTTAGTGGCCATCTTCCTCCTTCCCACGGCCCGATGAGAGCCTCCTCCCACCTCACGCTTTCACTTCAGCTTCTGCCAAGACGTAGCTCTACATGGTGGAATTCGGAGCAGCACAATATAGTATGGACAGTGAAAGAAATGCAGGCCTCCACAGGGAGGCCGTTGCAGGCCATGAAGTCTGTCATCTGGTCTGCACTTTATCAGGCTGGCCTCACCTGGGATTCTGCTCCCCCTGGCTCTTCCCAGGTTTCACACTCCCTCCCTCCCCCCTTTTCTTGAGCCCACATAGTTAGTTCCCGTGGAATTTTACCACCAGCTTCCCATGGACACGTCAGGGAGACCCTGTTCTCCCACTGAGGAGAAGGGAGCCACGGCAGGTGGACCCTTACGTGTGGGCTGGAGACCACCTGTATTGAGTATTTCTGCTTTAAGTGATCCCTGCTGGATATTTAAGATGCTTAATTTAACTGAAGATGTTCCAGAAACCCAGCAAAACACTTTCAGTGAACTCTAGTAAATGTTCAGCCCGTTGTTATCCAGCAAAGGAAGCTTCTAGAAGCTGGTTAAATGTTAAGCTTTCAAATCTAATGTTACGGGATATAGAATTTGGAATGACTCAGCACTATCTACGTATTGCTTCTTCTTGCTTTACCGACTATGTCAATGAGCGGTGCTATAATAAAGCACCGAAGCTGGACAGGAGCTGTGCCCCTTGGGATGACACTCTTAAAATCAATAAATTGCATGTCAGACCCTTTCAGGAGGCATGGGTTCCTCACTTGAGGTCTGAGACCGACATCTTACTCTGGCCCCAGTCTGGAGACCAATATCAAACTGTTGCTGTTTAGAGAAATCTATTTCAGGCTTAATTTGGATTGGCCGGTCTTAGGACCTGCTGCTGATCCAACAGCCTAAGAATTATGCTTAAAAGATTCTGCTTTCACTGATATAAAAATCAAAGCTCTCTGGCCTTTCCTCCCCCCAACATCCCTTTCATCCTTGTTCCTTTAGCACTTAACAGTCCATAGCACCTTCATTCAATTAAAACCCTTAGTCTTTAATTAATCACTTGAACTCATTAAGAAGCAAGTATTAAATATCTTTCATGCAGTAGGTGCTGCGTGCCATCAGAAAGACAAAATTGCGAACTAAAACAGCTTATGGTCTAGTTATAAAGTGTGGAGAGTCAGATGGGTGGGTGGGCGGATTGTTAGACAGATATGTCTACCAAGGGGCTTACATTAGCTGAGGTCATGGTAAGAATTCCCAGCAATGAGGTCACTGGGATTTGGAGATCATAGCAGGAAAGGATTCAGGGAGGAGCGAGGATTTGAGCTGGTACTTGAAAGATGGGTATTAGGAAGGGAAGGGAAGGGGGGAAAGGCACATTCCAGACTAAGGAGAAGCATGGGCAAATTTATGACCATGATATGAGGAAGGGGCAGGTGGTGAATACAAGGAGGAGGCCAGACCGGTCGCCAAGTGCTGAGAACAGGTGGCGGAAGTGGTGTGAAATTTAGGATATCTCCGTAGGTGATACCCAGATTATGAGATGCTGTAAAAATCCAGGACAAGACGGGTTTGCTGTTTTTTGATGGCAGTGGGGCGCCACTGGAGCGTCTCAAGCAGGCAGGTGGCTGTGAGTGGGATCCTGCAGCAAAGCTGTCTTGCTGCAAGAGTTACTCAGGTACGCAGGCTGCTCAGGGGCGGAATCTGTGGCATAGGCATGTTTTTCATTTTGAAGGATTGGGTCCTCATTTTTAAAACGTTTCTAGGCAGAGGCACAGTTGAATCAACCTATTAATCCTCAAGGACGTGAATAACTACAAATACGGACTGAATATTAAAATTAGCGTCATAGCACCTCTTGGCTATCCACATGGTTGACTCAGTTTTTAACAAATAAGTTCTATATCTTGCCAGAAAATTGAATAAGTTTGAGCTCTACTGGACAGGAGGAGATACCTTTCTCCCCGTTTTATGGATGAAGAAATGGGTCCTAGAGAATTGCCCAAGGTCACACATCTAGTAAGTGGCGAAACCAGAGTTCAGGCCTCAGGCTTCTGTTCTCAAAGCCAGTAGGGCTTCTTGGCTTTACACAGACTGTGCTCCCATATTAGTAGATTAAGCAAACACAAACACTGGCTTGCTAAAAATACATTCACTAACCTTGAAACACAGATTTTTCAAGGAAATCAAAAGAGCAAACTAATAGAAGTAGGGAATATTTAATTTTCTTTAAACCCTTTTTAAAAACAACAACAACAAAAAAAGATTTATTTATTTTAGAGAGCACCAGCAGGAGAGACAGAGGGAGAGAGAGAATCTCAAGCAGACTCCCCACTGAGCTTGATCTCAGGACCCGGAGATCGTGGCCTGAGCCGAAATCAAGAGTTGGACATGTAACCCACTGCACCCTCTAGGCGTCCCCTAAGCCCTATTTTCATTCCCATCTGGGTGGCCGTGGACCTAGGTTATATTATTAATGGCTGCTTTGAAGCCCAGACCAGAAGCTTTTAAGGAGGGAAACGTGAATTTCTGTACGGACGCCTATACCGCTGATGCTTGTGCAGTGACAGGGGGCTCCCTAACTTTTGGGGACAAGGTGAGGCCTGCCTGCATGTTTGGTAGGCTGACAGCATTTGGGAGGCCTTCTGGGAGGTACTTGTGCTCAGATCAGTCCCGCTCTGCCCCGGGAAAGGGGGCATTTACATGGGAAACCCTGGGTGACTGCACGAGTGTCCACAGTGTGCAGAGGAGTGGATTTGCACAGACAGACCTGGGTCACACTGGGAATCTACCAGTTAGCTCAGGAGACACAAAACCCACTTTTTGCACGACTTTAATAAGGTGATAGAGGTGGAAAGGCATGGTTTTAAAAGTCTTAAAAGTTTTTTGTCTGCAAACCTGCAAGAAAGAATGTTGACAATCTGTTATGTGCTTCTAAGAGGATACCTAAATTTTTTTTTTAATCAGAAGTGTAATAGTTGTACCGGATGTAACCTCCAGCCCGAAAGGGAACTGTATGTGTGCTCCAGACATATTTTTGGTGAAATCTTAGAGCTGCAGGTTTAGCTTACTCAATTCATGGGAAAACTATCAAACGAATCCACCCAGATAAATTAACTTTTTGGTCCGAAAAGACATGACTTCATTTCCAGTTCAAAGACACATGTTAATGTACATCCGTGACAACCATCACACCTCTGGGTCCTGGTCACGTGAGGAATAGATGGATGCATAGATGGACAGACAGATAAAGCCCGGGGCCTCGCCATGAGTATCTGGCCAGACTGAAATACAGAGCCACCCACTTCAGTATATCTTGGTTGATTCGCGTGGGACTTCACAGAACATAGGTCATGGTACAGCGAACACCCATGTGTCCTTTACCGAGACTGACCTCCTGTTTGCATCTTGCTTCATTTATTTTCCCTGAACCACTTGAGAATTAGTTGCAAACGTAGCACCAAATACTTCGGCGCGTACCTTCCAACAGCAAGGATGCGACCTGATGTGGCCACAGCTGAATTCTCGGGCCCAGGAAGCCCGACAGTACCGCTCTCCAGTAGGTGACCGCACGCAGGCCCCCAGCTGTGGCAGTAACAGTCCCGGTAGCGGGTCTCCCGTAATCAGGAGCCACACGTGGCCTTTGATCCGCTGCCTCTTTACCTTCCTGTAGACCGGCTCCCAAGCCCTTGCTCACCATGGCATAGACCGTTTTGAAAACTGTGGGATGTCTCAGCTGCTGTTTTGCACACTCCGATCCATCTGGACTTGCGTGACCACGTCCGTGTGGTGAGACTCAGGTAAACGCCCTGGGAATGCTAAGTTCACGATGACGCGGCCTCCAGTCAGGAGCCACCCCGCCCGGCTTGTCCCCGTGGCACCTGCAGGCGCCGCCAGCCCGGGACAGCAGGTGTGCACGGAGCCCAGCCGGCCCGTGGGCCGCAAGGCTGATGGTCAGCGGGGCCGCCGGCGTGTTCGCGGCCCGACCAGTGTCCCCAGGAGCACGTGTGGAAGCGACCGCTCTGAAACCGCGCGCAGGAAGTTCTCAGGCGCCTCAGTTTGCAGACACCGACCCGCACCATCGAGGACAGAAGAGCAGCATCCCTGGGCGCGCAGCTGGCCCACGTGTGGGGGCTAACGTGGGGGGTCCCTAGAGAGCACAGGGGAGGCAGCCCCAGCTCCCAGGCCTGCTCCCCTGCCCGCAGGCCAGACCGAGAGCAGAGGCCCTCTCCTCCAGGCTCTCAGGGCCGCCCGCGGTGTAGACGTGGCTGTCGGGGCCACACCGCAGACCACCGCGGAGGCTCCAGGTGCCACCGGCCGATGCCCTGGGGCGCGGAGCCGAGAACCTCCTTCCACTGTGGGCAACGCGGGACTCGCCCCACTTGGAGGGGAAATGGGGACTTCACAGGGTCAGGCGGCCGAGCGGGCCTGGACGAAGGGCAGCCGGCTCTGCAGAGGGCCAGAGGGGGAAGTCAGCTGTTGGGGCGCGGGGGGGGGGGGTGCAGTCGGCTGGGAGCCATGCGCGAGCGGCTCCCTGAACCCTGAGGTGCCAGCCAAGTCCTTCACTGGCATGGGGCGTGGGGAGCCCCTCCTCACGTGGGCCCAGGAGCCCATCACACGGCCTCCAGGGATAGGGAGCACTTTGACCTGCTCTATTCTCCTCTCACCCCCCCTGCCCCCCGCCCCCGGGGCAGGCAGTCCTCGTGGCCAGCTGCTCAGGCGGCCCGAAGGCTGAGGGGAGTAGGGCGCAGAACCCCAGGGCCCTCTGGCGCCCCGGCCTCGGGCGGTGGGAAGGCCAAGCCAAGGTTCCTTTGCTGCCGGGTCCCTTTGGAGTTTCCCCTCAGAAACCACCCGCCTCTGAAAACACCGCAAGGGACTAGCTTCCCAAGTGGCTTTTTGTGTGCTTGGTTTTACGGGGTACCTCGCTCACCCTTCCCTAAGGTGTTTAAGGAGGCAGCAGCGGGCTCCCTGCGCGTGAGCTCCCGGCGTGCTCGTTAGCGTGGGGTGTTTCCTGCAGGCTGTGGAGTGCTTTTAGCTCACAGCAGGTGTTCACGGATTAGTTAACAAATGGACACCCTGGTGGGTGTGTTTGTGACTTAAAAGCAGGAGAATGGGCAATTTCCCTCCGGGGGAGCCAGGCTGTATCACTGTGAAATTATTAACATAAGGATAATGAAAGCGCGGACCACATAGGTGGAAATCAGAGCAGGGCAATCAGAACCCGAATGGCGAAATGAATATACTGTCTGTCTCTTCCTGAGTGGGGACTTTTTGGCTATTTGTATTCATGGAATAATTTCCATTACCCTCACGACAAGTTTTCTGAAGTTGTAGGATGAAAATCCAAGATAGTATAACTAATTCTCACGTGTGACGTTGGTCAAAGTAGGTGGAGATGGTAAATAAAATGGCATTTTGATGAGCAAAGTGGCTTTTAAAAGTAGACCCAAGGCTCCTTTTTTCTGTATTCTGAAATGGTTTGCGTTGTAGTTGGTCTTTTTCTTCTGCCTTGAGAGGATCCAGAAATGCTTTTTTGAAACAACAAAACACTGGCGCTTTTATAACGCAAAGGCTTTTCAAATAAACCCATGTCATGCCTTACTGTCAACAAACCACTGGTCATGAAGAGAATGCACTGGTAGCTCTGGCAATGGTCACAGTGACTTAGTAAATTGCCTCAACTGGTGATTATTTTTAGGGAAATAGATGCCATAGACCCCTCTTGAAGTTAACCCAACAGCACCCAGTGACTAGGATGGTCTATCTAACGCTGGGTCGGGGTGGATCCTCTAAAATAGAAAAGCAGGGATAATCATTACCTAATGTGACGTGCGTCCGCAGCCTGGTGCTCAGTGACCTACAGGCTTTTTAGTTTTGATTAATTCAAAGAAGTGGCAAAATTAACGTATAAATCATGGCAGATGAGAAAACTGTAGAATTTTTCAGAGTTTCACTGGAACGTTCTCATGGAATAACACCACACATTTCAGAGGTCACTGAAGGTCAAGAACAAACATCAACAGCTTGCGGGGCAGGCTGGAGCCATTTGGTAGCAGTGGCAGTGGGTGAGTCTAGCCTTGTAGGTACGACCCACACATGCTTGAAGCAGCAAAACCAGAAATGGATAAAACCGAAATTGTTAAGAAAATGGCAAGGTTAGGATTGGACTTTCAGATGATGGAGATGGAAGGCTGATAGCACGTTGGTTTAGTTTGTCCCTCAGAGGTCATCGGCCCCATCCCTTCCTTTATAGGTGAAGACTGCGGTGTAGGGGCGCCGCCTCCTGGGACCTAGGTGCCCTTTCTGCACATCATTTCCCCTCTCCTGCATAGGGCAGAGGAAGAAGAGGGGTTGAGAGACACTTAGTGGTGATTATTTCAAATGTCACCAACGCGCCGAGCCAGGAGGTAAACTGAAGAGGGTGAGAACTGCTAGACCCTAAAATACCCTTCCGTGGGGCTTCGCGGGGCCCTGGGCAGAATGCTGCTGGGGCACCTGTCAGAGGGGGGCCACACCCTGACAGAGATGACTGCAAACAAACGTCTGGCAGCACTCCCCCCCGCCCCAAGACGGAGGCTGGCTGCCCTTTAGGGCCTTAGCACTGGGGAGAGCCCCAGAGAACGGCTGGTTGACCACAGGAGGGCTGAGTGACCCCCCAAGGTCGCGAGACTGGTCAGGGACTGGCCCCAGCCTGGAACTTGGGGCTGTGTTCTCGCTAGCTCTGCGGCGACAGCCTCATCACTTGGTGCCAGAGTGAGTTTGAGGAGCTTCCGGAGATGGGGCCTCTCTGTCTGAACCTGCCACCGCCCTTGGCTGCTGGTTTTCCGGTTTTAACTGGGAAATCGCCAGATCTGCCTTAGAGCGACACGCAAGAACCAGGGCATGGGAGATGCCGCTGGAAGGCCTGGCTTTTCCCTTTTCAGAGACAAGTTACTGTATTCTGTGGGCCTTGGCAGCCTGATTGGAGAATCTACTTCATGTGACTCAGTTCATCCTGAATTTTCCAAGAGAAAGTGGATTTCTCCCTGGATCTGGTGAAATCAGCAGATCTTGGACTTGTTCAGAGTAAATTACCACGTGCCTCAAGACTTAAAAAGCTACATGGTAGTAGCTTTTTTTTTTTTTTTTTTTTTTTTTTGGTACTTAAAAATAAAGAGGTGGCAGGAAGCCCTAGAACAAGGTTGAACTTTAAACCAACCGAATCCACATTTGTGAGTCATGTGGCTTTTTTTTTTTTTTAATCTTCCCTGAGCCTCCGTTTCCCAAGCTGTGAAGTCAAGATAGTATGCAGCCCCCCACCCCCTCCGAGCCTTGCAGGGATGTCTTCGGGCTTTAAAGTTCATGTTGTATGAAAGGAGGCATCTGTCCCACCTTTATATCGGTAGTATTTTTAAGTGCATCACAGAAGCTGTTATTTTAAATATAGAATGATGAAATTTTGTAACATGGAAAGTTTTAAAGTAGCTCTTATAATACTTCAGCGTTAGTGAAATCAAATCATGTTCGGATCTCATTGAAACTTGAAAGTAATGTGTTCCAAAGACTGACAGGAGTTGGGAATTTCTTGAGCAGTTCTCTCAACCATGCAGGCTGATTCTGTTCATGCAGACGTGCGTGTGCGCATGTGTACGCACACATATATGTGTGCCTATGTGTGCGTGGATAGATAGCTAGAGACTCTGTTTGTCATATACGTGCTTGGTCTACCGAGCTCTTGGTACTTTACCAGGGGTCCAGGTGGGTAAAGAATATCAGATCCGATCTTCCCACCCCCAGGACATCTCTCCCTCGCCTCCTGTCTGTGAACAGCCTTTTCCAGGAGGCTCTACCTGTGAGGATGGGCTGCCCAGCACCTCAGCGGCCCCGGGCATGGCTTTCCGAGGCCTTACACCCCAGCCCCACCAGGGTCTAGCCCACCCCGGACTAAGGCCATCTGGGCACCGGTTCCAGATGCTCCTGTCACCTGTGTGGCCTTGGCTTAATCAGGCGCTCAGCCAGGGTCCTCCGTGTTTTAACCGCTGCCCTCCTAGTGCAGAGCAGCTGGCTGCCTTCCAGGGGAGTCCAGAGGCTGGCCCTCCGCCGAGCAAGAGATAGTCGGGCCCCTTCTCTGGGGCCCCTGCCTCCTGGAGGCTGACTGACCTGGGAGACGACTCCTCTAAGAGGGGGTAGTGTGGGTGCTAGGACCCAGCCCCCTCTTTTCTGGAGCCCTCAGAGCCTCAGAGACCTTCCCTCCGTCCTCAGAGCCCACTTGCGCTCTTCTCACTGCTTTACAGACAACCCTGCGCTGCCTCCCCTTTGGGCCGGTGGGCTGGAGACAGGCCGAAGGCGAGGCGAGGACGACGGGGACAACCTGATACGAATATAAAATGACCCCTTTGATTAGAATATAGTTAAACTACTGCTTTTAAGAGAAATCTAACATTTAGGAGAGTGGTCCACTGAAAGCCAGCTTCACTAAGAATTTTGAATTCGGTCCTTCTTCGTTAGGCTGTTACAAGGAGTACTCGGAGTCCTTACCAGTGTTCCTATAAAAACTCAATTACCTTTACAAACTAGTCAATATCCCCGTCCTTTGTTCCTGAGGTGACTTTACTGTCTTTGCCCATAATCGAGGGAGGGGCAAGGTCTCTGCTGTGAACGGTTTGTTCCCAGAAATATTCCCCCGGTACAAGGTTTCATTTGTTTAAATAACGCTGTTTATACAGAGGACACATCAAAGTTAAAATATTTTAAAGAGAATAATGCCAAAATATTTGGTTGCATACTGAAGGATCACTTAAATGCATCTGAGCATTTTGATTTTTCAAGAACTTTAGCTTTTAGATGGATATGCTTTGCTGAGACATATCCTCCAAGTGAGTCTGGGAAATGAGCAAGTGTTTGACCTATTTTTTAAAAATGATGCTCCTCTTCTGTGGTTTGCAAGTGTTTTACTATCAAAGTTAGTACTAACGAGGCCTGTTTGTATGGCTGACATCCTGCCAAGCTCTTTATAGGATGAAGAAGAAAGTGATATGCCATTAAGTTTTAATTTAGGGAACTAATCCAAACCCTAACCGCCCCCCTTCTTTCCCTTCAGCTCTGTGAATTCTTGGAAGATACGGCCAGCTACGGGCTTGCCAGGGCGCGGGGTTCGAGGCCTCTGCAGAATTTCTAAGGACAGGCACAGAGAAGCATATGGCTCCCCATGCCCCCGAAATGCCTCATGTTGATAAATTAAGGCGCCTCTCTATAAGTGAACTCGGTCAGCATCAAAAGGCCTGGAATTAGGAATTTAGTTAGAAGAGACAGGCCTATTTGCTCTGTGGTTTGGAAAATATAATGTTACCCTTTTCTGGTTTCAAAATTCATGTCCATGTAAAACTTGCAAAATAAATATTTATTTTTTGCTCTATTTTTCAAGAAGGAGAAGAAATGAAAAAGGGAAGGGGGAAAAAAGAAAGACCCTTGGGCTCAATAAGAATTGCCTACGGCCTGAAACCCTGGCTTCAGTAAATATTTCCATATTAACAATCAGGCACGAGGGGGATTTTCCCATCAAAGGAAAAGTTCTTATTAGCTATACCCTTCGGTTTAACATTGAGCATTTATTGACTGCTTCGCAGGTTCCTGTAAGCCTTTTAATTCAGGATTAATAATCTGTTCACCACCTTACCCAAAAGCATAAGTGGGTGGTGCATTCACACTGCTACGCTCAGCACCCTAAAAAAGCCAACTGGAATTTAAAACTAAGGAACTAAACGTTCTTGTAAGAAAGTATAAGTATGTCACAAGCATTATTTAGGACGGCTTATACTAAACATTTATTTGCAATTTATCTGAAATTCCAATTTAACAAGGTGCTCTTTTATCTGGCAAGGAAAACCAATGGACAAAAAGCCATTCAGTCAAAATGTCATAAAAAGGAGGGAAAAGGCTTTTTGGGAACTTTGAAAGGGTCAGGCAATAAATAAGAACATTATATATGCTGATTCAAATTGTTGTTATAATTCCAGTAATATAAAAGTACGTAGTTTACTGTTGCATAAATTAATGAGTCTCTAAACCAGTGTTAGTTAAACTTTTACAACTCCAATGTTTTCCCGTGAGTTTGTTAAGATTATAGTAATGTTTCATCCTCATTTCTGATTAATCTTCAGTTGATTCTGAATCGGTTTTAACTCTCTATGTCCCCAGGTTCTTAAGTGACTGATCTATTCAGGAATTCTTGAATAGAAGGTGTGTAGGGGGGTGGGGGGCCTCAAGTGAGTCCTCTTGTAAAACAAAGGGTCTTTGGGGGAACATGGAGACATTTTCTGTATTTCAATTAAATATATATATATATATATATATATATATATATATATATATATATATTTTAGAAGTTCCAATTTCAGTTTTTTGAAACCGAGCACACCTAATTTCCTCTTCAGAGCTTCTTACTGAAAAAAAATCACAAATAGCACAAACAGCTCATTCCTCAAAATAAACCAAAGTGATTTAAAGGTCTTTGTGTTTTAAGAAGGAAAGGGAACTTCTTAAGGAAGTCCAGTTAGAAAGCGGTTGGGGTTGGTTCGGAGGAGGTGAGTAACTCAGTTCCCTCCCACTTGGGTTCCCCTGAGGGAAGCGACCCCCGCCTCCCCTTCCCAGACTCCAAGTGAGGCGGACAGTGAGAGAGAGCAGGTCAGTGCTGCCTGAAGCCGATGGGGAAAGTGTGCCTGCAGGTGAATATTTCACTCTCAGGTGTGACATGAGGTGGCACTCAGGGCATGGCCGCCTCCTGCAGGACGTGGGCTATTACCCTGGAGCCGTTTATTTCATTACGGTGTGGTTGCCAACCTAACCCAAGTGTCCCCTTGAAACACTGAAGACTCCTTCTTCTCCCCTTTCAAAGTGCCATATTTCATTCAAAAATCATGGAGGGCTTCCAGGGACCAGACCCTATTTTAGGCCCTTGGATCCGCTGGTGAACGAGCCAAGCGAAGGTCCCTGCCTCCTGGAGGTGACTTACTATCAGAGAAGACAGACAATAAATAAAAAACATAAGAAATAAGTTGCACAGTGTTTGGGAAAATAGTGTTATGGTGGGGGGCGGGGAAGGGAGGCAGGGGGTCTGGACGTAGGGTTGGGGACACATTACATTTTCAACAGGGAGGTCAGGATGGGACTTGGTGGAGGGAGCATTTGAGTAAAGACTTGAAGGGGATGTAGGAGTGAGGGGCGACTGGGTGCCGTGCAGGAACAGTGTTACATGCAGAGAGGGAACAGCCAGCCCCAAAGGCTGAGTTCCTGCTTGTGTCTGATATGTGGTTCTCAACCCAGGTGACTTTGCCCCCCAGGGCTATGTGGCAACAGCTAGAAAAGGGTCAGGGGATACTCCTGGTGTCTCCCAGCCAGGGATGCCACATCGTGCAATGCAGGAGGACAGCCTCCCACAGCAAAGAATGACCCTGCCCAAAATGTCAGTCAGGCTAAGGTTGAGAAACTGTGTGTGTGTGAGAAACGGTAAGGAGGCCAGGAAAGCTGGAGGAAAGACAGTAAGGGAAAAGAGAAGCAGGGGCACCTGGGTGGCTCAGCGGTTCAGCATCTGCCTTTGGCCCAGGCTGTGATCCCGGGGTCCCGGGATCGAGCCCTGCATCGGGCTCCCTGCATGGAGCCTGCTTCTCCCTCTGCCTGTGTCTCTGCCTCTCTCTCTCTCTCTGTCTCTCATGAATAAATAAATAAATAAAAATCTTTAAAAAAATTAAAAAAAGAAGAAGAAAGAAAAGTAGAAGAGAAGGTCAGAGGTAACAAAGGTTGGACGAGAAGGGGTGGCTAGGTCAGGTGGGGCCTTAGGCCAGGGTGGACTTTGGCTCTGGAGCAGGGAAGGACATGACTTGCATTTATAGTTTAAAGAGTATCGCTCCCGCTGCTGAGTGAAAAATAGACTGAAAGAGGGTAGGGAGCTCAGAGGTAACCCAGACAGAGGTGCTGGGGCTCAGACCAGGGTGGGAGCAGCTTCGTGACATCCAGGCACCGGACCTGTCCAGCACCAAATCCGAGATCTCAGACCACGAGGTGTTCTGGGGAGCCCACACAATCTCCACTCTTTTCATTGCTATGTATCCTATATTATATATATTCTATATAATCTACACCGAAAGATCAGGGTCGATCAATAGACCTTTCGCTTGATCAATAGATATTGTTAAGTTGGATTTTGTTTTACGCAACAGGATACCTGACCTTTGTTTTAACAATCAGCCCACGACAAAACAATGTCACATGGGTTAGGCACAGAGGAATCCTTCTCTGCTTTACCATAGTCTTGGCAAAATACATTCACTCTTGCCCACAACTATTTGAGGTATCTTTGTCTAAGCCACATACACCCCTAAACTTGCTAAATTACCTGAAATTGGTAAAGGGAAGCATAAAAGGCCTAGGACCTAATAATGAGGGGTTTGAATGACTTTCTCCTTTTAGAAATGTATTAAATTGTTCAAATAGTTGCTCACCTCTTACTCGATCAGCCAAAGCAAATGCTGCAACAGAGCCGGAAACCCCAAGAGATTGGGAATTCATGCCCTAACCCAAGGTTCTCAAACATCTGAGAAGCAACGCCCCCTTATTCCTCTGTGTGATCTCCCTAAAGTGCCCATCTGTTGTCCCGTGTGCAAGCAAAGGTCCCAGGGGTCGTGTGGCAGCCCGCAGCAGAGGCTGGCCTCGCTCCACGAACAGCGTCTCCTTCCATTTACTGCTGATACGTTTAAATGTCTTCTTCCAGTATTGCCATTTTTTTTTAAGTCATTCTGTTCCACGGAAGTGGTAGTCTCTCTGTTAGTGAAAAGTAGGCTGTTTTCAGGAAGCTTTTAAGGAACTTTTAACATACAGATGAAGTCATGAGCTTTTCATTTCTTTTATCAAAATGATTGTCTTCCCACCCAGCTGCCCAGAGGTGTCGAGAGGGGGAAAGTTTCCAGGGAAGAGTACTCGTTATTCCGGGTGAAAGCAGCAATGTTGGAAGACTTCCCGCCCTAAGATAATCCCTTTCTCACCCTCTAAGACAGGGTTTCTCAAACTATGGTCCGCGGGCCACCTACCCCAGACTTCACGGAAAATGGAGATTCCCTGGCGCCTCCCCGTGCCTCCCCCAGAGGGTAGGCCAGGAACCTGCATTTCAGTGAGCATCCCAGCCCCTTCCCGGGCCCCTCCATCTGAGAGGAGGAGCCACTACTAGCTCGTAGTCTGGGCCAGGACGAGGCCTTCAAGGCCCAGCCTGCTCCCAGCGACCGCAGCACAGGCTTGTTACAAATGCCCGATGTGACAAACGAGAGACGCGCTGCTGAGGGTTTGTGTTCCGCAGGGAAGCGTGTCACCCGCCGTGCTGGCCTCCTCTTTGAATTGGATCCTTTTCCTTCTGTGGAGCCTTGGGTGCCTTGTAGCCTCTGTGCTCGGGGGGAGGGCGCGCACTGGGCCTGGCCGGCCGCTGGGGTGGCTGGGGGTCCCCCCTAGGCTGACCTTCGGAGGCACTTGGATAGAGAAACTGCTCGAGACCATCCCGGTCGCCTCATGTGACCTTGTCTGTTTTCTCCTTGAACAGCAAACGTGCCGGAGGACTATTCTGATCAGTTTGATGACGTCATGGATTTTATTCAGGCCACCATCAGAAGGCTGAAAAGGTCACCCGAGAAACAAATGGCCGTGCCAGCGAGACGAGAGCGGAATCGTCAGGCCGCGGCCGCCGGCCCGGAACATTCCAGGGGGAAGGGGCGGCGAGGCCCGAGGGGCAGAAACCGGGGTTGTGTCTTGACTGCGATACATTTAAACGTCACTGACCTGGGCTTGGGCTACGAAACCAAGGAGGAACTGATTTTTAGGTACTGCAGCGGCTCCTGCGACGCGGCCGAGACCATGTACGACAAAATATTAAAAAACTTATCCAAAAGTAGAAGGCTGGCGAGTGACAAAGCAGGGCAGGCTTGCTGCAGACCCATCGCCTACGATGACGACCTGTCGTTTTTAGATGACAACCTGGTTTACCATATTCTAAGAAAGCATTCCGCTAAAAGGTGTGGATGTATCTGACTCCGGCTCCAGAGACTGCTGTGTATTGCATTCCTGCTACAGTGCAAAGAAAGGGACCAAGGTTCCCAGGAAATGTTTGCCCCGAATGAAAGATGAGGACCAAGGAGGCAGAGGAGGAGGAGGAGGAAGGAGGAGGAGGAGGAGGAAGGCAGCCGTTGGGGGAGCCTGGTAGAGGGAGATCCAGCTACGGAGAAGCGGACGGGAGTGGAAACAGCCACCTGGACCCTCCCGGCCGGCAGCCCATGTCACCAGAAGCTCAGGGCTGGTGTCCCCGGGTGGGTGTTTCCTCCCACCCGACAAGCCCACCGTGGCCCGGCGCGGGCGCAGTGGCGGATGCACTTGAAACCAAACCAGTGTATCTCCTGTGGTTTCTTTTCCCTTGTCTGGAGACATCCAGGAAACGGGAATCCTGGGGTCGTTCCTTGTGACGTTTCACTGCTGAAAGCAAGAAAGGTTTATTTTTCTGTCACTCAGCGGAGACATACCCCGGAGAGGAGGAAGAAAAACAAAAACAAAACAAAAAAGCAAAGACACAAGAGATCGTTACCTTTGAATTTGAACGTTGAGGCCCGAGGTTTGCTACAGCCAGCAGTTTTTGTGGACGGTCGGTGATGGATTTTGAACATGGTGCGTGGGGTGGGAAGAAGTTGGCTGGGAACCCAAAAGTTGGTCCTCAAGACTAAAAACAAACCTGAAGGTATTTCCTTTGTGTCCTTGGAAACAGGAAACCAGTTGTGGTTTTCGGCAGCATTCTTGCAGGAGATCGAGTGGGGAAGGCCCCCAGCTGCCCCGGGGCAGGGGGACCCGCCGGGCCTGTCGGTTTACAGAGAGACAGATGTTACATACCCCCAGCTCCGTTTATGCGTGGTCACCAGTGACCAGAGAAGCTACTCGATGCAATGCATCTGTTTCAGATACAGAAATATAGAGAAGATATTTATTGAGATTTAAGTTATTGTTATTTATTACCGTTCACTAATGAGTTGCTCTTTTTTTCCTTATTTATTAAAGTTTCTTTTCAAAGGTGCCAAAGTACATGTGCTCGCAAAAATGCAAAGAAAGGTGACAAAGGAAATTTTAATTGGGAACAAGGGTCCATGCTTTTCAAAGTATTAAAAAGTTTCTCGCTAGGCAAAAATCACTTACTTTACCTTTTTTAAAAGCCCTCCTTAATCTCCCCGATTTCAGCTTCTTTCCTATTTTTATTCTTGAAAAATGGAACGTGTCAGAAGGAGCGCTTCTAACAGGCCCCCTTGGGGAGCCCGCTGGCACTGGTTTTACTTCCTCACTGCCCCATGGCTGAGCAGATGTGCCTCACGCCCCCCTTCCTGTTGTATGTAGCTCTCACTCCCTCCCACATGTATCTATCTATGATATGCATTACCGTATGTATGAGGGGTTACATCCCTTTTAGTAGGTAGTCCTGGATTCGGTGTTGACCTAAAAGTAAACTAAAAATCCTAACAGGTAGCCACGGTTCTGCCCTGACTTGTGGAGACTTTTCCTCCATCCTTCCATCCACCCACCGCCTTCTAGGGAAACATGCTCGTGCCCAGGGCAGCCAAGGAGCACGTTGCCGGCCTTCCAGAAATGGGATCTACCTGGTTGCCATAAAAGCCCCTTGGCTGTCACCTTGGGGCCACAGTGGCCGTCCCTGTCAGAAGAAGGTGGCCCAGAAGGGAGGACGAGGAACACGTGTCTGGCCCAGCCACATCCACACAGCAAGGCTCATAGGCACAGTGTCCTCCTACCTGTGTGCTGACAGCCTCTGGAGGGGAGGGGGCGTAGGATGGGAACCAGCCGCTCACATGAGCCCCGGAGCCGGGTTTGCCTGGCAGCTGAGCCCCGCACGATGCACTGGGCCCTATGTTAGAGTTTGTTGCGTGTCTCATAAAGGGATCTTTATCAAGGAAATCATCTATCACTACCTGAGTGGCCATTAGCCCTAAAGTATGACAGATTTAGCAATGAAATGACCTACTGGCCTCCCTCAAATAATCATGTTAATTTTGCAAAGTAGCCAAGAGGCAGCATTTACCAGACATCCCTTCCCCTAAGCCCCAAGCTGGCCATCATTCTGTCCCTGTCTTTTCTGCTCCCTTGCACAACTTGGAAATAAAGGGAAAGAACCCCGCCCCCCCCCCCCCCCCCCCCAGCCCTCCATCCTGTGGCCACCATGGGGAACTCGCAGAAGAGCAGCCTGCTTAAAGCAATGACACACCCACCTGTCTGGTCATTCGTGAAGCACAATTTGACGCAGCCCCAGGGTCATCTGTCCGGGTCAGAGAATCCTGGCAGATTTGGTGGCTGGCGACCCCAGGTGTCAGCCTCAGCCCCCCGATTCCCATGGAGAGTCCCTGCTCACGGGGGCTCTAGGATACAGCAGATGTTGATAACTTGTTCCCAGCATCACTTACACATCACAGGCAAGTTTTAACTGAAGCGAATCACTCCACCAAATCCACACAAGGGTAAAGTTTGTGATTTTTTTCTATATCATTGCGATTACCATCTGATCCGGTAAGGAGTGCACTTCTTTGGAAGTTCTGACTTCTCTGATCTGTCTCAGTCGTTTGTGTTATACAACCAAAGTTCTCTACAGACTTTATTTTTGTACAATATCATTTTGTAACTTTTTACAAATAAAAACTCATTTCTATTGCTCCCTGTATTTCTGTCCTTTCTCGCGTGCTGGGGACCACAGCTGGCCCAGGCGGCCATCCGGAGCGTTCACGTCGGCCAGGCCCTGGGCTAGAAGGCCCTCCCCTCACCAGCACACAGCCCACAGTTTGGCCAATGGCCTTGCCCATCAGCTCGCCACAACCTATCACCACCTAAGTGAGAAAAAAACATGAAAAATTGTTCCTCACTTACTCAAACCGTACTTGCGGTGCACCTACCCTCAGCCAGGTACTAGTCCGGGCACCAGTCATCCAAAACGTGGCCAAAACCAAAACTCTTTGCCCTCTTGTGGTTGATATTTTATTTTAGTGGAAACAGACAATA